>NC_138310.1:87897483-88052483 GCF_965601325.2 Salmo salar
TCACGGTCAACATTACATAGTAGAGATGTTACTATGGTCACGGTCAGGGTCAACATTACATAGTAGAGATGTTACTATGGTCACGGTCAACATTACATAGTAGAGATGTTACTATGGTCAGGGTCAACATTACATAGTAGAGATGTTACTAGGGTTACGGTCAGGGTCAACATTACATAGTAGAGATGTTACTATGGTCACGGTCAACATTACATAGTAGAGATGTTACTATGGTCACGGTCAACATTACATAGTAAAGATGTTACTATGGTCACGGTCAACATTACATAGTAGAGATGTTACTATGGTCACGGTCAACATTACATATTAGAGATGTTACTATGGTCACGGTCAACATTACATAGTAGAGATGTTACTATGGTTACGGTCACGGTCAACATTACATAGTAGAGATGTTACTATGGTCACGGTCAACATTACATAGTAGAGATGTTACTATGGTTACGGTCAGGGTCAACATTACATAGTAGAGATGTTACTATGGTCACGGTCAACATTACATAGTAGAGATGTTACTATGGTTACGGTCAACATTACATAGTAGAGATGTTACTATGGTTATGGTCAGGGTCAACATTACATAGTAGAGATGTTACTATGGTCAGGGTCAACATTACATAGTAGAGATGTTACTATGGTCACGGTCAGGGTCAACATTACATAGTAGAGATGTTACTATGGTCAGGGTCAACATTACATAGTAGAGATGTTACTATGGTCAGGGTCAACATTACATAGTAGAGATGTTACTATGGTTACGGTCAACATTACATAGTAGAGATGTTACTATGGTTATGGTCAGGGTCAACATTACATAGTAGAGATGTTACTATGGTCACGGTCAACATTACATAGTAGAGATGTTACTATGGTCACGGTCAACATTACATAGTAGAGATGTTACTATGGTCAGAGTCAACATTACATAGTAGAGATGTTACTATGGTCACGGTCAACATTACATAGCAGAGATGTTACTATGGTCAGGGTCAACATTACATAGTAGAGATGTTACTATGGTCACGGTCAGGGTCAACATTACATAGTAGAGATGTTACTATGGTTACGGTCAACATTACATAGTAGAGATGTTACTATGGTCAGGGTCAACATTACATAGTAGAGATGTTACTATGGTCACGGTCAACATTACATAGTAGAGATGTTACTATGGTTACAGTCAGGGTCAACATTACATAGTAGAGATGTTACTATGGTCACGGTCAACATTACATAGTAGAGATGTTACTATGGTTACAGTCAGGGTCAACATTACATAGTAGAGATGTTACTATGGTCACGGTCAACATTACATAGTAGAGATGTTACTATGGTCACGGTCAACATTACATAGTAGAGATGTTACTATGGTCACGGTCAACATTACATAGTAGAGATGTTACTATGGTTACGGTCAGGGCAGTGTGAGCCTGGCTATGTGAGGGAAGTGGCAGAAATGTTGCCCTTTTTGTGTTTTCAGGCAGCGGGAGGCCTCCAAGGCAAGGCTGGGAATCCCGGTCCTAAAGGAGATGCAGGGGAGAGGGTGAGGAAAAATGTTACCCCTAATGTTCTCATACGAAAACACTGGACTGCTTTGTAATTCAGTCACTATGAAAGGTTCAGAGGGTTAATTTCAACAGTATCTTTGTTCCATTGTGCACAAGACATCTGTTTGATCAGGAGGTAGACAGGCACTCTTCAAAGACGTGCTGTTCAAACACTTAGGTATCCTCCCAAATGGAACCCTGTCCCCCTACAGAGTGCACTATTTTTAATCAGGGCCTGGTCAACATTAGTGGACTATATAGGGAATAGTCTGCAATTTAGGAGTCATGCCGTACAGTCTGTGCTGCTGTGCTGACCCATAATTAATCAGCCTATGGCCCTGGTCAGACCTCATTGATCACAACAGTAAAGTCTCTCTCTCTCTCTCTCTCTCTCTCTCTCTCTCTCTATCTATCTATCTATCTATCTATCTATCTATCTATCTATCTATCTATCTATCTATCTATCTATCTATCTATCTATCTATCTATCTATCTATCTATCTATCTATCTATCTATCTATCTATCTATCTATCTATCTATCTATCTATCTATCTATCTATCTATCTATCTATCTAACCAGGGC
Organism: Salmo salar; assembly: GCF_965601325.2. Classification (NCBI taxonomy): domain Eukaryota; kingdom Metazoa; phylum Chordata; class Actinopteri; order Salmoniformes; family Salmonidae; genus Salmo; species Salmo salar. The sequence continues at coordinate 87,899,636 of NC_138310.1, forward strand.
CCTTCAGGATTACCAGGGGAGCACGGCCAGCCTGTGAGTACGGCAAGGCTGTTCACTCATTGCACGCAACACGTGTGTGAACACAGGCACACACACACACACACACACACACACACACACACACACACACACACACACACACACACACACACACACACACACACACACACACACACACACACACACACACACACACACAAACACACACACACATAGACATACACACACACATAAACACACACACACACACATAAACACACACATGTATTTGACCTCCTAATCTTGCACATAGTATTTCACACCACACTCAGACGCTCTGTGTATTCTAGGTAGTCTGTGTGTGTTGCCTCTGTGTTGATAATGTATGTGTCATTGTGTTTACAGGGGCAGTCTGGGCAGAAGGGGGAGCCAGGAGAGGGTTTACCTGAGGTATGCACAGTATTGGACATCAGTAGATTTTAATATGCTGCTTCACTGAGTATTCATGGCTCTTTTTGCCCATGGAGGTGAGTGTGTTTCTGAATGCATGTCTGTCTGTCTCTCAGGGGGATCTGAGGGAGTGTCTGTATCTGTCTGTCTCTCAGGGGTGGAGCTGAGGGAGTGTCTGTCTCTGTCTGTCTCTGTCTGTCTCTCAGGGGGAGCTGAAGGAGTGTCTGTCTCTGTTTGTCTCTCAGGGGGGAGCTGAAGGAGTGTCTGTCTCTGTCTGTCTCTGTCTGTCTCTCAGGGGGGAGCTGAAGGAGTGTCTGTCTCTGTCTGTCTCTCAGGGGGGTGCTGAAGGAGTGTCTGTCTCTGTCTGTCTCTGTCTGTATCTGTCTGTATCTGTCTGTCTCTCAGGGTGGAGCTGAAGGAGTGTCTGTCTCTGTCTGTCTCTGTCTGTATCTGTCTGTCTCTCAGGGGGGAGCTGAAGGAGTGTCTGTCTCTGTCTGTCTCTGTCTGTCTCTCAGGGGGAAGCTGAAGGAGTGTCTGTCTCTGTCTGTCTCTCAGGGGGGTGCTGAAGGAGTGTCTGTCTCTGTCTGTCTCTGTCTGTATCTGTCTGTCTCTCAGGGTGGAGCTGAAGGAGTGTCTGTCTCTGTCTGTATCTGTCTGTCTCTCAGGGGGGAGCTGAAGGAGTGTCTGTCTCTGTCTGTATCTGTCTGTCTCTCAGGGGGGAGCTGAAGGAGTGTCTGTCTCTGTCTGTATCTGTCTGTCTCTCAGGGGGGCGCTGAAGGAGTGTCTGTCTCTGTCTGTATCTGTCTGTTTCTCAGGGTGGAGCTGAAGGAGTGTCTGTCTCTGTCTGTCTCTGTCTGTCTCTGTCTGTCTCTCAGGGGGGCGCTGAAGGAGTGTCTGTCTCTGTCTGTATCTGTCTGTCTCTGTCTGTCTCTGTCTGTATCTGTCTGTCTCTCAGGGGGGAGCTGAAGGAGTGTCTGTCTCTGTCTGTCTCTGTCTGTCTCTCAGGGGGGAGCTGAAGGAGTGTCTGTCTCTGTCTGTCTCTGTCTGTCTCTCAGGGGGGAGCTGAAGGAGTGTCTGTCTCTGTCTGTATCTGTCTGTCTCTGTCTGTCTCTCAGGGGGGCGCTGAAGGAGTGTCTGTCTCTGTCTGTCTCTGTCTGTCTCTCAGGGGGGAGCTGAAGGAGTGTCTGTCTCTGTCTGTCTCTGTCTGTCTCTCAGGGGGGAGCTGAAGGAGTGTCTGTCTCTGTCTGTCTCTGTCTGTCTCTCAGGGTGGAGCTGAAGGAGTGTCTGTCTCTGTCTGTCTCTGTCTGTCTCTGTCTGTCTCTCAGGGGGGAGCTGAAGGAGTGTCTGTCTCTGTCTGTCTCTGTCTGTCTCTCAGGGGGGAGCTGAAGGAGTGTCTGTCTCTGTCTGTCTCTGTCTGTCTCTCAGGGTGGAGCTGAAGGAGTGCAGCAGCTGAGGGAAGCTCTCAAGATCCTGGCAGAGAGAGTTCTGATTCTGGAACACATGATTGGCCTCCACGGTAAAGGGGGAGGGGTTTCTGATTCTGGAACACATGATTGGCCTCCACGGTAAAGGGGGAGGGGTTTCTGATTCTGGAACACATGATTTCCATAATAGTATTACTTGGGTCCAGAGTATAGAGTGAGACTCCAATGTTTGTTCTCATGGTTTCTACCATTGTCCTTTTCTGTATGCAGAGAGTCCAGTGGAATCAGGCTCTGGACTGGAGAGCCTACCAGACTCCTTTTCCTTCCCCGCCGTCAAGACCAGACTGGCCGAGTCCACCATCAAGACCACGCGACTCCAGCCTCTCCAACTCTCCTCCCGTCCATCCTCAAGGAAACAATCTGGTGGCCAGACAGAGACAATGTCTTTTTTAAGACACCAATGAGTGTTTAGTGTGTGTGTGTGTGTGTGTGTGTGTGTGTGTGTGTGTGTGTGTGTGTGTGTGTGTGTGTGTGTGTGTGTGTGTGTGTGTGTGCGTGTGCGTGTGTGTGATAGTAATGGCTATGGAAAGATGTAGTATCAAAAACCCTGCAGAAAGTATTCATTTACATAATGCATGACTGGATATATTTTCAGAAATATACTCATATGTATTCTCTCTTCTGTGTAGTACACAATTTAATTAACATGCTGTTCTGAGAGCTGAAACCAGACCATGTTCTGTTCTGTTCTGTTCTGTTCTGTTCTGAGAGCTGAAACCAGACCATGTTCTGTTCTGTTCTGTTCTGAGAGCTGAAACCAGACCATGTTCTGTTCTGTTCTGTTCTGTTCTGTTCTGAGAGCTGAAACCAGACCATGTTCTGTTCTGCTCTGAGAGCTGAAACCAGACCATGTTCTGTTCTGTTCTGAGAGCTGAAACCAGACCATGTTCTGTTCTGTTCTGTTCTGAGAGCTGAAACCAGACCATGTTCTGTTCTGTTCTGTTCTGTTCTGTTCTGAGAGCTGAAACCAGACCATGTTCTGTTCTGTTCTGTTCTGAGAGCTGAAACCAGACCATGTTCTGTTCTGTTCTGTTCTGTTCTGTTCTGAGAGCTGAAACCAGACCATGTTCTGTTCTGTTCTGAGAGCTGAAACCAGAACATGTTCTGTTCTGTTCTGTTCTGAGAGCTGAAACCAGACCATGTTCTGTTCTGTTCTGTTCTGTTCTGTTCTGAGAGCTGAAACCAGACCATGTTCTGTTATGTTCTGTTCTGAGAGCTGAAACCAGACCATGTTCTGTTCTGTTCTGTTCTGAGAGCTGAAACCAGACCATGTTCTGTTCTGTTCTTTTGGACAACTTTCCTGCTCAAGTTATTAAAAATAAGTGGAATGAAATGAATAACATCTGGTGCACAAAACGAAAATAAGTAAAAAATAATAATAATAATTTTGGCTTGGCTGAAACCACCTGGCTCAAACTCTGAGGTTCTGTTAGATGTCCTGCTGCTGTGGCTATGTTCTGATCTGTTCTGGCTGGGTTCTGATCTGCTCTGATCTGTCGTTCTGTCTCTCTTGGCATGTCATGTTTCTGATATTGGCTAGAAATAAGTGTGTCTCTGTTATTGGTCATTCATGCTATATGGTCTCATTTAAGAGTGTATTTTCAAGTTGTTATATACGTTTTCAGTGTAATACCTAATATGTATAATGTATGGAATACATTTGTCCATGGATTTTGGAGAACCCTCCAGTTGCAACCTGTAAGTGTGATTTAGTAGATTGAAACGGGAACGTGTCATTTTATTGTTATGTGTCCTCTTGCTGTTAGTGTGTTTATTAATGTTTCATTCCCTTTTCAATTTGATTGTGAGGGCTCTGTGAGGGCTACGTGAGGGCTCTGTGAGGGCTATGGTTGTGGTTGTACTGTCTGTAAGCCATTGCACTCAGTGGATGTGTACTGTATCTATCGCTCAATTAAACCCATTCACACAGTTCACACATATGGAGCAAGTTACTGTCTGGCATACAGTTCTGTTTGCCACACACACACACACACACACACACACACACACACACACACACACACACACACACACACACACACACACACCACACCACACCACACCCACCACACCACACCACACACACACACACACACACACACACACACACCACACATACACACACACACACACACCACACACATACAGTTCTGTTTGACACACACACACATTCACACACACATACACAGACACACACACACACACACACACACACACACACACACACACACACACACACACACACACACACACACACACACCACATACACACACGCACACACACATACACACCACACACACACACACACCCACACACACACACACACACACACATACACACCACACACCACACACACACACCACACACACACACACCACACACATACAGTCGTGGCCAAAGGTTTTGAGAATGACACAAATATTAATTTCCACAAAGTTTGCTGCTTCAGTGTCTTTAGATATTTTTGTCAGATTGTTACTATGGAGTACTGAAGTATAATTACAAGCTTTTCATAAGTGTCAAAGGCTTTTATTGACAATTACATGAAGTTGATGCAAAGAGTCAATATTTGCGGTGTTGACCCTTCTTTTTCAAGACCTCTGCAATCCGCCCTGGCATGCTGTCAATTAACTTCTGGGCCACATCCTGACTGATGGCAGCCCATTCTTGCATAATCAATGCTTGGAGTTTGTCAGAATGTGTGCGTTTTTGTTTGTCCACCCGCCTCTTGAGGATTGACCACAAGTTCTCAATGGGATTAAGGTCTGGGGAGTTTCCTGGCCATGGACCCAAAATATCAATGTTTTGTTCCCCGAGCCACTTAGTTATCACTTTTGCCTTATGGCAAGGTGCTCCATCATGCTGGAAAAGGCATTGTTCGTCACCAAACTGTTCCTGGATGGTTGGGAGAAGTTGCTCTCGGAGGATGTGTTGGTACCATTCTTTATTCATGGCTGTGTTCTTAGGCAAAATTGTGAGTGAGCCCACTTTGGCTGAGAAGCAACCCCACATATGAATGGTCTCAGGATGCTTTACTGTTGGCATGACACAGGACTGATGGTAGCGCTCACCTTGTCTTCTCAGGACAAGCTTTTTTACGGATGTCCCAAACAATCGGAAAGGGGATTCATCAGAGAAACTCTTCATAACATTCTGGAGTATATGAAAATTGCCATCATACAAACTGAGGCAGCAGACTTTGTGAAAATGAATATTTGTGTCATTCTCAAAACTTTTGGCCACGACTGTACACACACACACAGACACATACACACACATACACTACACACATACACATCCACACACACACACACACACACACACACACACACACACCACACCACACAAACACACACACCACACAAACACACACACCACACAAACACAAACACACACACCACACAAACACACACACCACACACACCACACACCACACACCACACACACACACACACCACACACACACACACACACACACACACACCACACACACACAAACACACACACCACACAAACACACACACACACACCACACAAACACACACCACACAAACACACACACCACACACCACACACACACACACACACACCACACAAACACACCACACACCACACACCACACACACACACACACACACCCACAAACACACCACACAAACACACACACACACACACACACACACACACACACACACACACACACACACACACACACACACACACACACACACACACACACACACACACACACACACACACACACACACACACACACACACACACACACACTGTGGTCCACCTAGTGTTGGTTTGGCTATGTGATCATTTCACAGCATTCAACATCTTATTAATTCAGTCAGTGAACATGAGCAAATGCTACAGCAATGCATTTACAATGCATAACATTACTTTCCATATTGTGTTGTAATAATCAATGTCTTGTCATCATAAAATCAATTTCAACAGCTTGGCAATTCACACACAACACTATTAGTAACTTTGCTGTACATTGCAGAACCCCTTACATTTTGGACATTGGTTCTAATCCCCCTAGTTACTACCTGTTGTTATAAACCCCTAGTCACTGTTGTTATAACCCCTTAGCCACTACCTGTTGTTATAAACCCCTAGTCACTGTTGTTATAACCCCTTAGCCACTACCTGTTGTTATAAACCCCTAGTCACTGTTGTTATAACCCCTTAGCCACTACCTGTTGTTATAACCCCTAGTCACTACCTGTTGTTATAAACACCTAGTCAATGTTGTTATAACTCCCTAGTCATTACCTGTTGTTATAAAACCCTAGTCACTGTTGTTATAAACCCCTAGTCACTACCTGTTGTTATAAATCCCTAGTCACTGTTGTTATAAACCCCTAGTCAATGTTGTTATAACTCCCTAGCCACTACCTGTTGTTATAACCCCGTAGTCACTAGCTGTTGTTATAAACCCCTAGTCGCTGTTGTTATAAATCCCTAGTCACTACCTGTTGTTATAAACCCCCTAGTCACTGTTGTTATAATCCCCTAGTCACTACCCTCTTGTAGTGTCTTTGGCTATGCCGGATTAAGTGTCATGCTATTCTATAAAATAATTTCTCTGTGATTAATATTATCTGATTAAGCTAATCAGGTAAATCATTAACTAGGAAGTCTGGGCATCACAAAATAATGTTTATAGAGCTGTTATCTTCCGAATAAACTCTTAAAGACCTGGTAATCTTTTACATCAGTAGAAGTCAATATTCAATCCTCACCTTATTTAGTCTCATCTGAAAGTTGTAAATTCTTGCTTATCTTCACGACCCTGGCTAACAAGTTGAATCAGCAATACAACATTTGGTTTAAATATTTATTTACTAAATACCTAAATAATCACAAAGAATTACATCTACACAGAATGTATCATACATTGTTTACAAATGATGTCATAAAGGAAAACGTCCCTAGCGGACGGAACAGATATGACGGCTGGTTACACAAAGAAAGGAGGTTGGGTTTGAGTGAAAGAGCGGGAAGACTGAGGAGCAAAAACTGTTTTGTGTGTCTCTATCGGGCCGTCAAAAATACAGTATCTTACGCATTCTAAATTACCGCCCATCTGGAAAAGAAAAATGCAATAAATATTTACTCTGAGCTGCGCTTCGATCGGTTGGTCGTAGATGGGAGGCCGGGTTGTCCTTTGAAGAATGTCTGTTGGTAGAACGGTTACTTGGTAGTACCGTCGTCGTGTGGTAGAATAGATCCTCTGTCCGTCCTCTCCTAGCCCACGTCTACAGTTGCTGCGCTAACGCAACGGCTAGGAGGTATCACTTCTTTAGTGAATAAGGGTTCAAAGTTCATACCATGTTGCCATGCTATATGCTTATGCTATATCCTGGCTGGTATAGTGGAAGTTCATCCTTCCGGCGTGTAGGTCGTCACCTTCACATTGAAATTCGATGCTAATTTCGTTAGGTTCTCGCTGAGGTTGGCTTAGTTCTGTAGGTGGTCTTTGTCCTTTCAACGTGGGGACCTCAAGTCCGCTCGTCCTTGGAACAGGAAGTTACATTTTCGTCAACGGGTTTATATAGTGGTGAAAGAAGGGCGTGTTTCATAGTTTACAACCAATGTCTGTTCACTTGGGCGGGGCCTCTGAGTGAGCAGAGTTTCTCTATGACAAACCGTGCTCTAATTTAAGAAGCTAAAATTACATTTAATCTTTTCACAAATAGTTTCATATTTAAACATTTAAATTGCACAACAATTTCATGTGAATCTGATGACTAGAATGTGTAGACTTTCTCAGATACAGTTTATGTCGTCCTGTCATCAGTCATAATGTCTCAGACGCCAACTGATCTGACATCATATTCATTAAGTACCAACGCATATTTTCAACTGGTTCTATTACCGAAATATGGTTCAGTTTCCCACCTTTCGATGTTACCAGACTCTCCATGTTAACAAAGGGATTTCCAATAGTCACATCGGTAGAGTAGAGAGAGGAAAAAGGGGAAAGGTATTTATGGGGGTCATAAACCTCCACCATCAGGCCAACGTCATGACACTGTTGTTATAACCCCCTAGTCACTACCTGTTGTTATAACCCCCTAGTCACTACCTGTTGTTATAAACCCCTAGTCACTACCTGTTGTTATAACCCCCTAGTCACTACCTGTTGTTATAAACCCCTAGTCACTACCTGTTGTTATAAACCCCTAGTCACTACCTGTTGTTATAAACCCCTAGTCACTACCTGTTGTTATAAACCCCTAGTCACTACCTGTTGTTATAAACCCCTAGTCACTACCTGTTGTTATAAACCCCCTAGTCACTACCTGTTGTTATAAACCCCTAGTCACTACCTGTTGTTATAAACCCCTAGTCACTACCTATTGTTATAAACCCCTAGTCACTACCTGTTGTTATAAACACCCTAAACACTACCTGTTGTTATAAACCCCTAGTCACTACCTGTTGTTATAAACGCCCTAAACACTACCTGTTGTTATAACCCCCTAGTCACTACCTGTTGTTATAAACCCCCTAGTCACTACCTGTTGTTATAACCCCCTAGTCACTACCTGTTGTTATAAACCCCATAGTACCTACCTGTTGTTATAACCCCCTAGTCACTACCTGTTGTTATAAACCCCCTAGTCACTACCTGTTGTTATAAACCCCCTAGTCACTACCTGTTGTTATAAACCCCTAGTCACTACCTGTTGTTATAAACCCCTAGTCACTACCTGTTGTTATAAACCCCTAGTCACTACCTGTTGTTATAACCCCCTAGTCACTACCTGTTGTTATAAACCCCCTAGTCACTACCTGTTGTTATAAACCCCTAGTCACTACCTGTTGTTATAAACACCCTAAACACTACCTGTTGTTATAACCCCCTAGTCACTACCTGTTGTTATAAACCCCCTAGTCACTACCTGTTGTTATAAACCCCTAGTCACTACCTGTTGTTATAAACCCCCTAGTCACTACCTGTTGTTATAACCCCCTAGTCACTACCTGTTGTTATAAACCCCTAGTCACTACCTGTTGTTATAAACACCCTAAACACTACCTGTTGTTATAACCCCCTAGTCACTACCTGTTGTTATAAACCCCCTAGTCACTACCTGTTGTTATAACCCCCTAGTCACTACCTGTTGTTATAAACCCCCTAGTCACTACCTGTTGTTATAACCCCCTAGTCACTACCTGTTGTTATAAACCCCCTAGTCACTACCTGTTGTTATAAACCCCTAGTCACTACCTGTTGTTATAACCCCCTAGTCACTACCTGTTGTTATAAACCACTAGTCACTACCTGTTGTTATAAACACCTAGTCACTGCCTGTTGTTTTAACCCCTAGTCACTGTTGTTTTAACCCCTAGTCACTGCTGTTATAACCCCCTAGTCACTACCTGTTGTTATAACCCCTAGTCACTGTTGTTATAAAACCCTAGTCAATAGCTGTTGTTATAAACCACTAGTCACTATCTGTTGTTATAACCCCCTAGTCACTACCTCTGTTGTAGTAGTACAGTAGTCTAGGAAATCCTAGACGTAGTGTATGTTGGAACTTTGTTAATGTAGGAAGCAACCCGTCTGCCTAGGGTGACTAGTAGTGTCGTTATCTGGTTATGAGCTATTTACAAAATCCCCCCTCATCCCGTCCCTCCTCCGTTTAACTTCTTGCTCCTCTCCCTGGCAGCGCCCCCCTATAGAGATAGATAGAGGACTCATCTTTGTGGAATTCCTCAATGGAAATACCCATGTTAAAAAAAGCTAATATCCATCTAGTCCTCTACCTCTATGTGTGCCCTCTTACTCACACTTCCTTGTCCTCTCTGTGGGTGATGATGTAACACAGGTTCTTGTAGTCAAGGTTACCGGCCACATCCAAGTGAAAGTTTTGGAGCATCTGGTTGAAGAACACACACATCTCTGCTCTTTTATCCCCAATAGTACCTTTAGGGGGAGCTGTCTTCTAGGGAGCTGTTCCTACCCACTGTGCTTCTGCCTCTGCATTGCTGGCTCTTCGGGGTTCTAGGCTGGGTTGCTGATGTAAAAAGGGCTTTATGAAATACATTTGATTTGAAATTGAGCTGAATTTGAGCTGTCAATAAACAGCTAAACATTAGGTTAACTGAGCTTTTTGCTGGGTCATAAACATTAAGTTAACTGAGCTGTCTACTGGGTCATAAACATTAGGTTAACTGAGCTGTCTACTGGGTCATAAACATTAGGTTAACCGAGCTGTCTACTGGGTCATAAACATTAGGTTAACTGAGCTGTCTGTTGGGTCATAAACAGCTAAACATTAGGTTAACTGAGCTGTCTGTTGCGTCATAAACAGCTAAACATTAGGTTAACTGAGCTGTCTGTTGCGTCATAAACAGCTAAACATTAGGTTAACTGAGCTGTCTACTGGGTCATAAACAACAAAACATTAGGTTAACCGAGCTGTCTACTGGGTCATAAACATTAAGTTAACCGAGCTGTCTACTGGGTCATAAACAGCTCAACATTAGGTTAACTGAGCTGTCTACTGGGTCATAAACAGCTCAACATTAGGTTAACTGAGCTGTCTACTGGGTCATAAACAGCTAAACATTAGGTTAACTGAGCTGTCTACTGGGTCATAAACAACTAAACATTAGGTTAACCTGTCTGGGAACCTGGGACGTTTGCGTCCCACCCTAGTCAACAGCCAGTGGAATCGCGTCGCGCGAAATACAAATACCTCATAAATGCTTTAACTTCAATTTCTCAAACATATGACTATTTTACACCATTTTATAGATAGACCTCTCCTGAATCGAACCACGTTGTCCGATTTCAAAAAGGCTTTACAGCAAAAGCAAAACATTAGATTATGTTAGGAGAGTACCCTGCCAAAAATAATCACACTGCCATTTTCAAAGCAAAAAGCATGCATCACAAATACCCAAAACACAGCTAAATGCAGCACTAACCTTTGACAATCTTCATCAGATGACACTCCTAGGACATCATGTTACACAATACATGCATTTTTTGTTCGATAAAGTTCATATTCATATATAAAAATAGCATTTTACATCGGCGCGTGACGTTCAGAAAATATTTTCCCTCAAATGCTTCCGGTGGATCAGCTCTACAATTTACAAAATTACTATTCGAAAACATTTGTCAAATATAATATTGTCATTCAAAGAATTATAGATTAACATCTCGTGAATGCAACCGCATTGCCAGATTTAAAAATAACTTTACTGGGAAAAATCACACTTTGCAATAAACGAGGTGCTATGCTCAGAAAAATAGGCTAGGCGATACAGGTTAGCGCCATCTTGGAGTCATCTAAAATCAAATATACTATTGTAAATATTCACTTACCTTTGATTATCTTCATCAGAAGGCACTTCCAGGAATCCCAGGTCCACAACAAATGTGGTTTTGTTCGAAAAAGTTAATAATTTATGTCCCAATAGCTCCTTCTTGTTAGCGCGTTCCGAAGGCTACTCAAAATGTACGAGGCGCGCGGGACTTGTCGTCACGAATGTGCAAAAAATATATATTTACGTTTGTTCAAACATGTCAAACGTTGTATAATATAAATCTTTAGGGCCTTTTTCAATCAGAGCTTCAATAATATTCAAGGCGGACGATTGCATTGTCTTACTAAATGTTTCGGAACGAGAGGGTACCCACGTCATAGTAGTAATGGCCCTCCCTCTATGACCAACTTTCCAGGCCTCTCGTGTCAGTTTTTACTGGAGAAGACTCAAACCACTTTGTAAAGACTGTTGACATCTAGTGGAAGCCTTAGGAAGTGCTAAATGAATCCTAACTCACGGTGTGTTTCATAGGCAAAGTGTTGAAGGTGATTCCACAAATCAGATTTCCACTTCCTGCATGGAATCTTCTCAGGTTTTTGCCTGCCATATGAGTTCTGTTATACTCACAGACACCATTCAAACAGTTTTAGAAACTTTTGAGTGTTTTCTATCAAAATCTACTAATCATATGCATATTCTAGTTACTGGGCAGGAGTAGTAACCAGATTAAATCGGGTACGTTTTTTATCCGGCCGTGCAAATACTGCCCCCTAGCCCCAACAGGTTTTAACTGAGCTGTCTACTGGGTCATAAACAACAAAACGTTAGGTTAACTGAGCTTTCTGCTGGGTCATAAACAGCTAAACATTAGGTTAACTGAGCTTTCTGCTGGGTCATAAACGGCTAAACTTTAGGTTAACTAAGCTGTCTACTGGGTCATAAACAACAAAACATCAGGTTAACTGCACAAAGACATAATACATTCTCACCCCCTTCCATAGACTTACACAGTAAACATGACAACTTCCGGAGCACGCCCTCCAACCTATCAGAGCTCTTGCAGCATGAACTGACATGTTGTCCACCCAATCAAAGGATCAGAGAATGAATCTAGCACTGAAAGCATAAGCTACAGCTAGCTTGCACTGCAGGGCATAAAATGTGGTGAGTAATTGACTCAAAGATAGAGAAAGACAATAGTAGAACAATTTTGAACAAATTCATTTCTTCAAAAATGAAGGAGAAGCAAGAGAGCGAGAGAGAGAGAGAGTTAGCTATATTTGGATTTATTTTTTAAAACTTTCACTTAGCTAGCAAATGCAGCTAGCTAGTTTAGCCTACTCCAACACCCAACTCAAACAGAGAAGGATGATATATTAGCTAGCTGGCTAAGGCTATCCAACACTGGAACACTTCCAAGTCAAGGTAAGCTTTTGGTTTTATTAATTTATTGCCACCAGGGCCCTCCGGTGTAACTGCTAAACTGCTTTCTGACTGTACACTGTACTGCATGATTGTAGTTCTAGTAGCTATGTTGACTATCAAATCAAATCACATTTTATTGGTCACATACACATAATTATCAGATATTATTGCGGGTGTAGCAAAATGCTTCTGTTCCTAGCTCCAACAGTGCAGTAGTATCTAACAATTTACAACAATACACCCAAATCTAAAAGTAAAAGAATGGAATTAAGAAATATATAAATATTAGGACGAACAATGTCGGAGTGGCATTGACAAAAATACAGTAGAATATAATACAGTACATGCATATCAAATGAGTAAAGCAGTATGTAAACATTATTAAAGTGACCAGTGATTCCATGTCTATGTATATAGGTAAGTAGTCTCTAAGGTGCAGGGTTGAGTAACCGGGTGCTAGCTGGCTAGTGATGGCTTTTTAACAGTCTGGGCCTTGATATAGAAGCTGTTTTTCAATCTCTCAGTCCCAGCAGATGGTCTGCAAAAACTCTGAGGACGCGGCTAGGGATGCCATCTGTGCCAGCAGCCTTGTGAGGGTTAACAAGCTTAAATATCTTACTCACGTCGGCCACGGAGAACGAGAGCTGACAGTCCTTGGGTGCGGGCTGTGTCAGTGGCACTGTGTTATCCTCAAAGTGGGAGAAGGTGTTTAACTTCTCTGGGAGAAGGACGGTGTCCGTGACATGGCTGGTTTTCCCAGTTGTTTTTTGCGAATGCTGGCATCTATCCAAGGTTTCTGGTTTGGGTAGGTTTAATAGTCACAGTGGGAACAACGTCCTCTATACACTTCCTGATGAACTCAGTCACTGTGTCCGTGTATACATCAATGTTATTCTCAAAGTCTACCCGGAACATATCCCAGTCCGTGTGATCAAAACAATCTTGAAGCATGGATTTTGATTTGTCAGACCAGCATTGAATAGACCTTAGCACGGGTACTTCCTGTTTGAGTTTCTGCCTATAGGAAGGAAGCAAAATGGAGGTGTGATCTGATTTACCGAAGGGAGGATGGTGGAGGGCCTTGTAGGCATCCTGGAAGGGGGAGTTTTAGCAGCGCGTTTACTACAGTCAATGTGTTGATAGAACTTCGGTAGCGTTTTCCTCAAATTTGCTTTGTTAAAATCCCCAGCTATAATAAATACAGTCTCAGGATATGTGGTTTCCAGTTTGCACAGTATAGTTCCTTGAGGGCCGTCGTGGTATCGGCTTGAGGGGGAACATACACGGCTGTGACTATAAACGAAGAGAATTCTCTTGGGAGGTAATACGGTCGTCATTTGATGTGAGGTATTCTAAGTCGGGTGAACAAAAGCAATGGGGTAAAGTACTTAAGTAAAAATACTTTAAAGTACTACTTAAGTCGTTTTTTGGGGTATCTGTACTTAACTTTACTATTCATATTTTTTACTACTTTTACTTTTACTCCACTGCATTCCTAAATAAAATATTGTACTGTTTACTTCATATGTTTTCCCTGACACCCAAAAATATTTATTACATTTTGAATGGTTAGCAGGACAGAACAATTGTCTAATTCACATAAGAGAACATCCCTGGTAATCCCTACTGCCTCTGATCTGGCGGACTCACCAAACACATGCTTCCTTTGTAAATGATGTCTGAGTGTTGGAGCATGACCCTGGCTTTCTGTAAATAAATAAAATAATAAAAAAGAAAATTGTGCCACCTGGTTTGCTTCATATAAGGAATTTGAAAAGATTTAAACTTTACCTTTAACTTTTGATACTTATGTATAATTTAGCAATTACATGCACTTTTGATACTTAAGTACATTTAAAACCAAATACTTTTTGACTTTTACTCAAGTAGTATTTTACTGGGTGACTTTCATTTTTACTTGAGTCATTTTCTGTTAAGATATCTTTACTTTTACTCAAATATGACAATTGGGTACTTTTTCCACCACTGAACAAAAGGACTTGAGTTTCTGTATGTTATCACAATAACATTATGAGTTGTTAATCATGAAACATACACCACCGCCTTTCTTCTTCCCAGAGAGTTCTTTATTCCTGTCTGCGTGATGTACTGAGAACCCAGTTGGCTGTATGGACGGGGACAGTATATCCGGAGAGAGCCACGATTCCGTGAAACAGAGTATGTTACAGTCCCTGATGTCTCTCTGGAAGGAGATCCTCTTCCTGAGTCTTCTTTATTGTCCAGAAAGTGAACATTAGCATGTAATATACTTGGAAGCGGTGGATGGTGTGCACGTCTCCTGAGTCAGACTAGAATTCCACTCCGAATACTTGAAGCAGCCTCTGGGATAAGTTCAATTGCCCTGGGGTGTACGAACAAAGGATCCAATTCGGGAAAGTCATATTCCTAGTCGTAATACTAGTGAGTTACCACCGCTCTGATATCCAAAGTTATTTCCGTCTCTATGTCAAAACACAAAAAACGTTCTGGGCTAATAATGTAAGAAATAACACACAAAAAATCTAAATACTGCAAAGTTGCTTAGGAGTTAGAAGCAGAGCTTCCATGACTGTTGGCGTCATCTTGCTACATGTGTCAACAATGTAGGATGTGTGTAGCGGTTAGTGGTTATGGTATGAAGGTTTGGCTTGGAAAGGTTTTTTAGCCTGGTCACAGACAGTTGATGTGTTGTGCACTGAAGTCTACAAGCGAAGGGAAAAGGTGAGAGGAGGAGAGCGCGAAGATAGTTGCGAGAAGGAATGATGTATATACAACAATCAAAGTGATTATGCTGTTTTTATGTGGCAGCTATGAACGTGAACTTTGTTTGTGTATGATCAGGGGAGTATTCATTCTGCCAATTCTGTTGAAAAACATTTCTTAAATGGAAGCAAACGGAACGAAACAGGGATAAACATACCTGAATTTGTCCAATAGAAACTCTTGTTTGCTACTGTTCGGACTATGTGTTGATCATCTCTGTCAGTGTATGGCACTGGGACTATGTGTTGATCATCTCTGTCAGTGTATGGCACTGGGACTATGTGTTGATCATCTCTGTCAGTGTATGGCACTGGGACTATGTGTTGATCATCTCTGTCAGTGTATGACACTGGGACTATGTGTTGATCATCTCTGTCAGTGTATGACACTGGGACTGTGTTGATCATCTCTGTCAGTGTATGGCACTGGGACTATGTGTTGATCATCTCTGTCAGTGTATGGCACTGGGACTATGTGTTGATCATCTCTGTCAGTGTATGGCACTAGGACTATGTGTTGATCATCTCTGTCAGTGTATGGCACGGGGACTATGTGTTTATTATTCTCTCCCTCCTTTCATGTCCCATCTATCTCTCTTGTGGTTCCTCTCTAGTGAACTGAGGCATGTTGATATGAAACTAGCAGGCAGGCCACTGGGGAAATGCTGCAGTCCATTTAATCATTCATGAGATCAGACGTGTCTACAGATCTCCCTGTGTATACCAAAGTGACTAATAATGCACTGCACTGCACACACACACACACACACACACACACACACACACACACACACACACACACACACACACACACACACACACACACACACACACACACACACACACACACACACACACACAGTGGGCCTGTAGTCCATGTGTTGGCTCAGTACACAACATGGTAGCTTGTTTGGTGGACACATGGGAGTGAGGGAGGGAGACTGTGTGTGATTTTCTCTTTCTTTTCATCTGACAGCAAGATGGATTATTGCAATCACAGGAGCCATCAGAGGTCCAGAGTGGAGGTCCATGAGGCAGCGGGATACAGCCATGGGAAACCAGCTCTCAGATTACTGCTCCCCGCCCGCTGCCATGGGAAACCAGCTCTCAGATTACTGCTCCCCGCCCGCTGCCATGGGAAACCAGCTCTGTTGATTTGTCTCGGGTTCTGTTGTTTATTACACATTCATTGTTGTTATTTTCTCATTCCTTTGATGTACGAAACATGTAAGTTTCAATAGAAATGTGCGTAGGCATTTTGTGTGTGTGTTCAACAGAGGAAATGAAGGAGAGAGGGAGACCACTAAAGAAGGAGAGAGAGAGGCAACTAAAGAAGGAGAGAGGGAGAGGCAACTAAAGGAGGAGAGAGGGAGACAACTAAAGTAGGAGAGAGTTAGACTGGGAGACAACTAAAGAAGGAGAGAGGGAGAGGCAACTAAAGGAGGAGAGAGGGAGACAACTAAAGAAGGAGAGAGGGAGAGGCAACTAAAGGAGGAGAGAGGGAGGCAACTAAAGAAGGAGAGAGGGAGAGGCAACTAAAGGAGGAGAGAGGGAGGCAACTAAAGAAGGAGAGAGGGAGAGGCAACTAAAGGAGGAGAGTGGGAGACAACTAAAGTAGGAGAGAGGGAGAGGCAACTAAAGTAGGAGAGAGGGAGACTGGGAGACAACTAAAGGAGGAGAGAGAGGGAGGCAACTAAAGAAGGAGAGAGGGAGACAACTAAAGGAGGAGAGAGGGAGAGGCAACTAAAGGAGGAGAGAGGGAGAGGCAACTAAAGAAGGAGAGAGGGAGAGGCAACTAAAGGAGGAGAGAGGGAGGCAACTAAAGAAGGAGAGAGGGAGACAACTAAAGAAGGAGAGAGGGAGAGGCAACTAAAGGAGGAGAGAGGGAGAGGCAACTAAAGGAGGAGAGAGGGAGAGGCAACTAAAGGAGGAGAGAGGGAGACAACTAAAGAAGGAGAGAGGGAGAGGCAACTAAAGGAGGAGAGAGGGAGACAACTAAAGAAGGAGAGAGGGAGAGGCAACTAAAGGAGGAGAGAGGGAGACAACTAAAGAAGGAGAGAGGGAGACAACTAAAGAAGGAGAGAGGGAGAGGCAACTAAAGGAGGAGAGAGGGAGAGGCAACTAAAGGAGGAGAGAGGGAGAGGCAACTAAAGGAGGAGAGAGGGAGGCAACTAAAGAAGGAGAGAGGGAGAGGCAACTAAAGGAGGAGAGAGGGAGAGGCAACTAAAGGAGGAGAGAGGGAGAGGCAACTAAAGGAGGAGAGAGGGAGAGGCAACTAAAGGAGGAGAGAGGGAGAGGCAACTAAAGGAGGAGAGAGGGAGGCAACTAAAGAAGGAGAGAGGGAGAGGCAACTAAAGGAGGAGAGAGGGAGGCAACTAAAGAAGGAGAGAGGGAGAGGCAACTAAAGGAGGAGAGTGGGAGACAACTAAAGGAGGAGAGAGGGAGGCAACTAAAGTAGGAGAGAGGGAGACAACTAAAGGAGGAGAGAGGGAGGCAACTAAAGTAGGAGAGAGGGAGACAACTAAAGGAGGAGAGAGGGAGACAACTAAAGGAGGAGAGAGGGAGAGGCAACTAAAGGAGGAGAGAGGGAGAGGCAACTAAAGGAGGAGAGAGGGAGACAACTAAAGGAGGAGAGAGGGAGAGGCAACTAAAGGAGGAGAGAGGGAGACAACTAAAGGAGGAGAGAGGGAGGCAACTAAAGTAGGAGAGAGGGAGACAACTAAAGGAGGAGAGAGGGAGGCAACTAAAGTAGGAGAGAGGGAGACAACTAAAGGAGGAGAGAGGGAGACAACTAAAGGAGGAGAGAGGGAGAGGCAACTAAAGGAGGAGAGAGGGAGAGGCAACTAAAGGAGGAGAGAGGGAGACAACTAAAGGAGGAGAGAGGGAGACAACTAAAGGAGGAGAGAGGGAGAGGCAACTAAAGGAGGAGAGAGGGAGAGGCAACTAAAGGAGGAGAGAGGGAGACAACTAAAGGAGGAGAGAGGGAGACAACTAAAGAAGGAGAGAGGGAGACAACTAAAGGAGGAGAGAGGGAGGCAACTAAAGTAGGAGAGAGGGAGACAACTAAAGTAGGAGAGAGGGAGACAACTAAAGAAGGAGAGAGGGAGACAACTAAAGGAGGAGAGAGGGAGACAACTAAAGAAGGAGAGAGGGAGAGGCAACTAAAGGAGGAGAGAGGGAGACAACTAAAGTAGGAGAGAGGGAGACTGGGAGACAACTAAAGGAGGAGAGAGGGAGACAACTAAAGGAGGAGAGAGGGAGACAACTAAAGGAGGAGAGAGGGAGACAACTAAAGAAGGAGAGAGGGAGATAACTAAAGGAGGAGAGAGGGAGACAACCTCAGAAGGAGAGAGGGAGACAACTAAAGGAGGAGAGAGGGAGACAACTAAAGGAGGAGAGAGGGAGAGGCAACTAAAGGAGGAGAGAGGGAGAGGCAACTAAAGGAGGAGAGAGGGAGACAACTAAAGGAGGAGAGAGGGAGAGGCAACTAAAGGAGGAGAGAGGGAGAGGCAACTAAAGGAGGAGAGAGGGAGACAACTAAAGGAGGAGAGAGGGAGACAACTAAAGGAGGAGAGAGGGAGAGGCAACTAAAGGAGGAGAGAGGGAGAGGCAACTAAAGGAGGAGAGAGGGAGACAACTAAAGGAGGAGAGAGGGAGACAACTAAAGAAGGAGAGAGGGAGACAACTAAAGGAGGAGAGAGGGAGGCAACTAAAGTAGGAGAGAGGGAGACAACTAAAGTAGGAGAGAGGGAGACAACTAAAGAAGGAGAGAGGGAGACAACTAAAGGAGGAGAGAGGGAGACAACTAAAGAAGGAGAGAGGGAGAGGCAACTAAAGGAGGAGAGAGGGAGACAACTAAAGTAGGAGAGAGGGAGACTGGGAGACAACTAAAGGAGGAGAGAGGGAGACAACTAAAGGAGGAGAGAGGGAGACAACTAAAGGAGGAGAGAGGGAGACAACTAAAGAAGGAGAGAGGGAGATAACTAAAGGAGGAGAGAGGGAGACAACCTCAGAAGGAGAGAGGGAGACAACTAAAGGAGGAGAGAGGGAGACAACTAAAGGAGGAGAGAGGGAGAGGCAACTAAAGGAGGAGAGAGGGAGAGGCAACTAAAGGAGGAGAGAGGGAGACAACTAAAGGAGGAGAGAGGGAGAGGCAACTAAAGGAGGAGAGAGGGAGACAACTAAAGGAGGAGAGAGGGAGACAACTAAAGAAGGAGAGAGGGAGAGGCAACTAAAGGAGGAGAGAGGGAGACAACTAAAGGAGGAGAGAGGGAGACAACTAAAGAAGGAGAGAGGGAGACAACTAAAGAAGGAGAGAGGGAGATAACTAAAGGAGGAGATAACTAAAGATGTCACATCTTCTCCTGCTACGCCCTCTGGTGTTCATCCGGTGTCTTCTTGACCTGCAGATACTCCCCCTGTACACTCTCTCTCTCTCCCTCTCCCTCTCTGTGTGATTGTGTGGTTGGAGACAGGTGTGCTGGAGTCAGAGCAGATCCCTACCAGCTGCAACTCGTTCCATAATCAAGACCTCTACAAATACTCAGTCCTGCCACTTCCACTCTGCCAGATCATAATCTCTGCTCAGTCAGTTCATGATTCTAGCCATTTATGATTATTCAAGATCCTGTTACTCTGCTGTTCCTGTTTCCCTGCCTGACACCGTTTATCCTCTCATTGCACTTACCGCTCTGTCTCTGGCTCCTGTTCCACATCTCACTACCCAACTACCTTGCTCTGGATTTTACTCACCACCACTTCCTTGGATTCCCCTCAGGACCTGTCCTACTCAGCTGACTCCAACCTCAGTCTCCACATCTGTTTTTTCTGCAACTCATCCGAGCATCCCCGGATCTGCACTCCATATCGCCCTGTGTAACAATAAATATTTTGGTTCATTCATCCCTGTTTCCTCATCTGAGTCTGCTCTTGGGTTCCCCTGTGTCGCTCCGCTTAACAAAAGGAGAGGGAGACAGGGAGGCAACTAAAGAAGGAGAGGGAGACAATTAAAGAGATCACGAAAGAGTTTTGTGTGTTGTGTTGTTGTTCACTGTAAGTCAATATGGTGCTAAAAATTATACATTTCACAGTTATTGTGTTAACCTCTTTGATCAATCAATCAAATGTATTTATAAAGCCCTTTCTACATCAGCCGATGTCACAAAGTGCTATACAGAAACCCATCCTAAAACCCCAAACAGCAAGCAATGCAGATGTAGAAGCATAGTGACTAGGAAAAACTCCCTAGAAAGGTAGGAACCTAGGAAGAAACCTAGAGAGGAACCAGGCTATGAGGGGTGGCCAGTCCTCTTCTGGCTGTGCTGAGTGGAGATTATAAC
Source organism: Salmo salar (assembly GCF_965601325.2). Classification (NCBI taxonomy): domain Eukaryota; kingdom Metazoa; phylum Chordata; class Actinopteri; order Salmoniformes; family Salmonidae; genus Salmo; species Salmo salar. Next base: position 87,920,379 of record NC_138310.1, read on the forward strand.
AGTACATGGCCAAGATGTTCAAATGTTCATAGATGACCAGCAGGGTCAAATAATAATAATCACAGTGGTTGTAGAGGGTGCAACAGGTCAGCACCTCAGGAGTAAATGTCAGTTGGCTTTACATAGCCAATCATTGAGTATCTATACCGCTCCTGCTGTCTCTAGAGAGTTGAAAACAGCAGGTCTGGGACAAGGTGGCATGTCCGGTGAACAGGTCAGGGTCCCATAGCCGCTTGCAGAACAGTTGAAACTGGAGCAGGAACACGACCAGGTGGACTGGGGACAGCAAGGAGTCATCAGGCCAGGTAGGCCCGAGGCATGGTCCTAGGGCTCAGGTCCTCCGAGAGAAGAGAAAGGGAAAGAGAGAGCGAGAAAGAGAGAATTAGAGGGAGCATACTTTTAAATTCACACAGGACACCGGATGAGACAAGAAAAATACTCCAGATGTGACAGACTGACCCTAGCCCACCGACACATAAACTACTGCAGCATAATTACTGGCGGCTAACACAGGACGGGTCGGGAGACACTGTGGCCCGTCCGACTATACCCCCGGACAGGGCCAAATAGGCAGGATATAACCCCACCCACTTTGCCAAAGCAGAGCCCCCACACCACTAGAGGGATATCTTCAACCACCAACTTACTACCCTGAGACTAGGCCGAGTATAGCCCACAAAGACCTCCCCCACGGCACCAACCCGAGAGGGGCACCAACCCGGACATGAAGATCACATCAGAAACTCAACCCACTCAAGTGACGCACCCCTCCTAGGGACGGCATGGAAGAGCACCAGTAAGCCAGTGACTCAGCTCCCGTAATAGGGTTAGAAGAAGAGAATCCCAGTGGAGAGAGGGGAACCGGCCAGGCAGAGAGAGCAAGGGTAGTTTGTCGCTCCAGTGCCTTTCCGTTCACCTTCACACCAATGGGCCAGACTACACTCAATCATAGGACCTACTGAAGTAGGTCTGCGTCTCTCACATGGATAGGCAGACCATTCCATAAAAATTGAACTCTATAGGAAAAAGCCCTGCCTCCAGCTGTTTACTTAGAAATTCTAGGGACAATAAGGAGGCCTGCGTCTTGTGACCGTAGCGTACGTGTAGGTATGTACGGCAGGACCAAATCGGAAAGATAGGTAGGAGCAAGCCCATGTAATGATTTGCAGGTTAGCAGTAAAACCTTGAAATCAGCCCTAGCCTTAACAGGAAGCCAGTGTAGAGAGGCTAGCACTGGAGTAATATGATCACATTTTTTGGTTCAAGATTTTAGCAGCCATGTTTAGCACTAACTGAAGTTTATTTAGTGCTTTATCCGGGTAACCGGAAAGTAGAGCATTGCAGTAGTCTAATCTCGAAGTGACAAAAGCATGGACAAAGTTTTCTGCATCATTTTTGGACAGAAAGTTTTGTCAAAAGAGAGATCAGGGTCCAGAGTAACGCCAAGGTCCTTCACAGTTTTATTTGAGACGACTGTACAACCATCAAGATTAATTGTCAGATCCAACAGAAGATCTCTTTGTTTCTTGGGACCTCGAACTAGCATTTTTGTTTTGTCCGAGTTTAAAAGTTTTTTTAGAAATTGCCGCCATCCACTTCCTTAAGTCTGAAATACAGGCTTCCAGGGAGGGCAATTTTGGGTCTTCAAAATGTTTTATCGAAATGTACCGCTGTGTATTGTCCGCATAGCAGTGAAAGTTAACATTATGTTTCAGAATGACATCACCAAGAGGTAAAATATTTATTGAAAATAGTGGTCCTAAAACAGAGCCTTGAGGATCTCTTGATGTACAGTGGAAAAGAGACTTTCCACCCTCCACTCTGCTGATGGTTAAAGAGAAACATCTGCTGCTACTAGAATGAGATTACGGTGTACAGGTTTTAGCCATGGAGAGAGGCTTGGGCTTGGCCCTATCTGTCATAGGCGTCATAAGGATTGGACCAAGGCGCAGCGGGTAAAGTGATCATCTTCTTAATTTATTAGAAATAACACTTAAACAAAAGACGAAACAGTCCCATAAGGTGCACAGACTATACAGGAAATAACCACCCACAAAACACAAGTGAAACAAACCTCATCTAAATATGGCCTCCAATTAGAGACAACGACAACCAGCTGCCTCTAATTGGAGGTCCTACCAAAAACCCAACATAGAAATAGGAAACTAGATTTAAACATAGAAATAGAAAACATAGAACCTAAACCAGAAACACCAAAACACACCAAATAAACACCCCCTGCCACGCCCTGACCAAACTACAATGACAAATAACCCCTTTTACTGGTCAGGACGTGACACTATCGCAAGAAAACACTAGTGAAATGAGCAGTGAGAAAAGGCTGGTATACCATCCAGTTAGAGGATCAGACGACAGAGGTGGGACCAAGTCACTATTATTCCAGTCACAAGCAAGTCTCAAGTCACAAGGTCCGAGTCTCAAGTCGAGTCCCAAGTAGAATGGGTCAAGACTCGAGTCAAGTCCAAATCATGCATTCTAAGAGCAAGTCATGTTGAGTCAAGTCACAAGTTTTCAAGTCAGGTAGAACAAAATCTATACATGCAAGGACTTGTTCAACTACAAATCTTTGTCTATTTATTGAGGCTCCCAGACACCCCTTGTTATTATTTTATCTATTAAATATTTAGATTTTCCTATGTAATTATAAAATAGGCACCTCGTAGCAGTACTAAGGGCATGACATCAGCAGAAGGCAAGGCAGGTTGGCATGCTCAGAGTGCAAATTTATTTACAGGTCTAATGAAAACGCCACATCATACAAAATATACAAGAATATTTACCAAATATACACTGAAATACACAGACAATAGCCCAAAACAAATAGCCTCTGTATCAGGCTTAACCTGTCCTATCTTAACGGACACAGGTAGAGGGCAAGACTGTTGTGACGACCCTCCCACTCTGTCTGCCGTATTCTCTCTGTTCTTGTTTCCTTGTTAGGATGCCGGTGGGCGGAGTTGGAAGGGTCGTCAGCTAAATCGGAAGCACCTGGGCCCGGCTGTGTCCCAGGATAAAGAGACCTCTTCCACAGTCATGAAGGGAGACTCTCTCCATGCAGACACCTTGTTGTTTTTGGTTGTGGTAGCTAATAAATATATATTTTTGATACTCCTTGTCTCCACGTTGTCTCCCTTTTGTTGCGAACTCTGAGCCGGTTCGTAACGAGTGGGGGCTCATCCGGGATCTTGAACTTGTGTTTGGGAGAAAACGTGGAAGTATGTTAAATTGAGGTGCTTTGTTTGAGTTTGGTGCTCAGTATTGGTTGCCTTTGTTTGTTTGGTTTGTGTGCTGTGTTGGAGAGAATACATTGGTTAGTTTCCAGGCCCCTGCCTAGCCTGGAAACGCTTGTTCTACTTGCTGTTGGGTCGTTGGTCTGAGGAGTTCTGAGGAGGTGAGTACAATCAGCTGTGTACCTTGGTGGGAGATTTGGATAGGGTAGTGAAACTTACTACCCGGAGCTATAACCTTTTTCCCCTGATAGGCTTAGCGACGTGTTTCATTTTTGGAATATGTTGGGCATTGTTAATGTTTGTTATTTTTGTGTGGTGTCTGTGGACTGAGCAGTTGTCTCGGGGGCACATCCGTGGCTTGGTGGAATCTACCAGCGTGCTGGGGGGTTACTTCCTTGCCAGCGGGCTACAGTGCATAATTACCCACCGCAAATCTGCATGAAGACTAGGGTTGAGTTATTGTAGATTTTGGGGAAGCTCCATTTCTCATCTCTTTTCTGTGGTGCCCGGTGTGATTGTATTTTCTCTTGTTGTGGTCTGGTGTGCTCAGTAGAGGGGTTGAGCGAGAATTTTTTGGACTATGGCATCTAATGTAGACGAGTTAATTCGCTTTCCATCAAAGGAACTGTTAGATGTATGTACTAAAGAACAGCTGTTGAAGGTTGCTGAACACTACAAAGTTGAAATAAGTGATAAACGTCAAAAGAATTCTATTAGGTTAATATTGAAGGCCAATCTGATGGAGAGTGGTATTCTTGAAGATACCACTGGGGCAGCCTCTGCTGAGGACTCGCCGTCTCCCCGATATGTCACAATTACCGCTCCATCGGTTAGTCCTAGTAGTCTTCTTTTTGAACAGCAGAAAGAGCTGCTTCTGTTACAGCTAGAGCACGATCGTGAGAAGCTAGAGCATGATCGTGTAAAATATGAGAAGGAATTGGAATTTAAACAGGATATGGAGCGTGCTGATCGGTTAAAATATGAAAAGGAATTGGAATTTAAACAGGATGTGGAGCGTGCTAAAATCAAGCTGCAACAAGAGCGACTAGAGTTGGTTAGGGAAGGAAAGCTCTCAGGGGAGAGTTTGCTCTGGGAAGGTGACACAGATTTACTTAGGAGTCGTTCCTCTTTTGGGCGTGCCCCGGACACATTTGACATTGTTGGGAATTTACGGTTGTTGCCTCAGTTTAATGAAAGGGACCCTGAGACATTCTTTTCGTTGTTTGAGCGTGTTGCTGACGCTAGGAGTTGGCCTGATTCTGACCGCACTTTAATGTTGCAGTGTGTGCTGACTGGTAAAGCGCAGGAAGCATATTCAGCTCTTAGTGTAGCCGACAGTGTCAGTTATGATAAGGTTAAAACGGCGGTGTTACAGATTTACGAATTGGTTCCTGAGGCTTACTGCCAACGATTTAGAACTTTAGAAAGGGATGATAGGCAGACTCGTGTTGAGTTTGCGCGAGAATTATCTTCACAGTTTAATCGCTGGTGTTCCGCCTCTGCGGTTATGACTTTTCAAGGGCTGTGTGATCTGATTATGCTAGAGCAATTTAAGGACACAATCCCTGATCATATAGCGACGTATATTAACGAACGAAAAGTAAAGACTGTCGCTGAAGCTGCGGTTTTGGCGGACGAATATGTTTTGACTCACAAAAGTGTTTTTGTAGAACCCTGTACTTGGAGTGAGTGGGGGCGTTCGGAGAGATTTGGGCCTCGCTCACCGAGATACTCTGGTTCACGGGCAGAGTTTTATTCAACTAGGGTTGAGCCTGACTCCCGTGGTAAAACTGACTTTGGTCAAGAGTGTCACTACTGTCAAGGCTCAGGTCATTGGAAAAACGAATGTCCGGTTCTCAGGTCTAGGGGTAAATTCAGTACGTGTGTTAACGTTAAATCTAGGCCTACGGCGTTAGCTGCGTCTGTTCCACATCAGTTTACTCCTGACACATTGTCTCAGGCCCAGGGGCATGTTAAAGTCCATATTGACCCAGGCTATTTACCTTTCATTACGGAGGGTTTTGTGTCTATGTTAGGAAGTAAGAACCTAGTGCCAGTGAAGATCCTACGAGACACAGGTGCCTCGGAATCGTTTGTGTTGGAATCTGTGTTACCTTTCTCTGCTGAGACTGATTCAGGGAATAGCGTGCTAATTAGGGGAATAGGTTTGAACAATCTGTCAGTTCCATTGCATAAACTGATATTGGATTGTGGACTGGTGAAAGGTGAGGTTGTTGTGGGGGTGCGTCCTTCGTTGCCTATTGAGGGTATCGACGTTATCCTTGGGAATAACTTGGCTGGTGAGCGTGTGTGGCCTGTCCTGTTTCCAACTCTAGTGGTTTCCACTAAACCGTCAATTGTAGGGATTCCTGATGAGAGTGCGCAGAGTTTCCCAGCGGTGTTTTCTGCGGGTGCAGTGACGCGGTCTATGAGCCATGGTGACCTGGTCCCTGCTCCGGTAAATGAGAATACCACAAAGAAGTCTCTCACTGTTTTCCCTGTTATCCCGTTATCTGTATTCCGCTCCGATCTAATCAATGCGCCACGGACTGACTCCACATTAGAAGAGTTGCGTGACCAAATTGTGCCTGTGGAACAGTTGGGAGATGTCGCACATGGTTATTTTCTCCAAGAGGATGTTCTGATGAGAAGGTGGGAATCTACAGAGGATGGTAAACCTGTTCGTTTGGCTGATACCGTTACTTCCCTTGATTCTTGTAAGGCTAGGTCTGTGCATGAGGACGAAAATGTTCCTGGTCCCGATGATTGCATACTGCAGGGTAGATTGAAAAATTCAGAGACACTGGATATTTTGGATAGCCCTTTTACTCAGCTACCTGTTGATGGGCGGAAAGAGCTGGTTGGTCTGATTCGGAAAATTCCAGGTTTGTTTTCTGTGACACCTACACGTACAAACTTGATAGAGCATGATATTGACATTGGAGATGCTGACCCCATTCGTCAGCGGTTCTATAGAGTCTCTGTAGAGAAACTGCGTTGTCTGGATGCTGAGGTCAGGTACATGCTGGAGAGTAAGATAGCAGAGCCTTCTTTCTCCAGTTGGGCTTCTCCCTGTATCTTGGTCAGTAAACCGGTTGGAATGGACCACCGTAAAGTAAATGGAGTCACTAAGCCAGATTAATTTCCTCTTCCTCGGATGGAGGACTGCGTTGATTAAGTCGGCGCAGCTAAGTTTGTGAGCAAATTTGACCTGTTATTGTGCTATTGGCAGGTGCCACTGACGAGTAGGGCACATAAAATGTTTGCCTTTATTACACCCTCTGGTCTGTACTCGTATTCGGTTATGAGTTTAGTGACTATGAATCGTTGGAGTGACTATGAATCGTTGGAGTGACTATGAATCGTTGGAGTGACTATGAATCGTTGGAGTCACTATGAATCGTTGGAGTCACTATGAATCATTGGAGTGACTGAATCGTTGGGAAATGACAACCGTTGAGAAATGACTATGAACCATTGGGAGATGTTGTTTGCGTTTGTAGCTGATGTGGTCTCTTGTGTGCCCTGTTCCTGAGTGTTATGTGACTGACCATTGTTTGGTTTTGTCATGTTCTAACTTTCCTGTCTGGTCCCTCCTGGTCTTGTGTTCTCCTTTCCTCTTACTTACTTACTCTCACTTGTTACGAACCGGCTCAGAGTTCGCAACAAAAGGGAGACAACGTGGAGACAAGGAGTATCAAAAATATATATTTATTAGCTACCACAAACAAAAACAACAAGGTGTCTGCATGGAGAGAGTCTCCCTTCATGACTGTGGAAGAGGTCTCTTTATCCTGGGACACAGCCGGGCCCAGGTGCTTCCCATTTAGCTGACGACCCTTCCAACTCCGCCCACCGGCATCCTAACAAGGAAACAAGAACAGAGAGAGAGAATACGGCAGACAGAGTGGGAGGGCCGTCACACCCCCCCCCCATAAAACAACGTACCAGCCTCTGCGTCCCAAATTGACACAGGCCTCTGCGTCCCAAATTGACACAGGCCTCTGCGTCCCAAATTGACACAGGCCTCTGCGTCCCAAATTGACACAGGCCTCTGCGTCCCAAATTGACACAGGCCTCTGCGTCCCAAATTGACGATTCATAGTCACTCCAACGATTCATAGTGACTCCAACGATTCATAGTGACTCCAACGATTCATAGTGACTCCAACGATTCATAGTCACTCCAACGATTCATAGTCACTCCAACGATTCATAGTCACTCCAACAATTCATAGTCACTCCAACGATTCAGTTACTAAACTCATAACCGAATACGAGTACAGACCAGAGGGTGTAATAAAGGCAAAAATTTCATGTGCCCTACTCGTCAGTGGCACCTGCCAATAGCACAATAACAGGTCAAATTTGCTCACAAACAGCTGCGCCGACTTGATCAACGCAGTCCTCCATCCGAGGAAGAGGAAATTAATCTGGCTTAGTGACTCCGTTTACCTTACGGTGGTCCGTTCCATCCGGTTTACTGACCAAGATACAGGGAGAAGCCCAACTGGAGAAAGAAGGCTCTGCTATCTTACTCTCCAGCATGTACCTGACCTCAGCATCCAGACAACGCAGTTTCTCTACAGAGACTCTATAGAACCGCTGACGAATGGGGTCAGCATCTCCAATGTCAATATCATGCTCTATCAAGTTTGTACGTGTAGGTGTCACAGAAAACAAACCTGGAATTTTCCGAATCAGACCAACCAGCTCTTTCCGCCCATCAACAGGTAGCTGAGTAAAAGGGCTATCCAAAATATCCAGTGTCTCTGAATTTTTCAATCTACCCTGCAGTATGCAATCATCGGGACCAGGAACATTTTCGTCCTCATGCACAGACCTAGTATTACAAGAACCAAGGGAAGTAACGGTATCAGCCAAACGAACCGGCTCAGAGTTCGCAACAAAAGGGAGACAACGTGGAGACAAGGAGTATCACAAATATATATTTATTAGCTACCACAACCAAAAACAACAAGGTGTCTGCATGGAGAGAGTCTCCCTTCATGACTGTGGAAGAGGTCTCTTTATCCTGGGACACAGCCGGGCCCAGGTGCTTCCCATTTAGCTGACGACCCTTCCAACTCCGCCCACCGGCATCCTAACAAGGAAACAAGAACAGAGAGAATACGGCAGACAGAGTGGGAGGGTCGTCACACTGTACAGCCTCCCCCTGAGAAACCACATGGACTCTGTCTAACAGGAGCTCAAACAGGTAGAGGACAGGACTGTACAGCCTCCCCTTGAGAAACCACATGGACTCTGTCTAACAGGAGCTCAAACAGGTAGAGGACAGGACTGTACAGCCTCCCCTTGAGAAACCACATGCACTCTGTCTAACAGGAGCTCAAACAGGTAGAGGACAGGACTGTACAGCCTCCCCTTGAGAAACCACATGCACTCTGTCTAACAGGAGCTCAAACAGGTAGAGGACAGGACTGTACAGCCTCCCCTTGAGAAACCACATGGACTCTGTCAAACAGGAGCTCAAACAGGTAGAGGACCGGACTGTACAGCCTCCCTTGAGAAACCACATGGACTCTGTCTAACAGGAGCTCAAACAGGTAGGCCTAGATAATACAGGCACTTGGCCCCCACGACCATTACAATTACCCCATTGCCAATTACAACCAATAAACTGGTTCTACAATGTAAAAGTCAATTTCCGCATCCATTGTTACATTGGTACATGCGTCTTAATCAGACTTAATGATTACTAAAGATATTTCAACACTATGAATACATGGAACAATCATTTTCTCTTATTCAAAGCTCTGATTCAAAGTTCAGGTCACGTAGCCTGTTTCTATACACACCTTTATACTCTCAACAAACATTAACATAGACATAGGACGCAGACACCCGGAACTCCGACGTAACCCAGAAACAATACATTGAACTAAATAAACAAAACTTCTTCCTCATGGGTCATGCAAACGTTCGTGTATAAACATCGCGCCTACGCAGAGCAGTGTAAGAAATGGTTGGTTAAATGAAAGTGTGTCGTAGGCCTATCAAACGTGAAGCAGAAATGTCTACGTGTTGCAATAAACGGTATGTGGATGGAATTATGACACGCTAACGATGATTGTAGTATTAGATGGAATATAGATTTACCACATAGGGCCTATGTCACGTCCTGACCAGTAATAGGGGTTATATGTATTGTAGTTTGGTCAGGATGTGGCAGAGGGTATTTGTTTTATGTGGTTCGGGGGGGGTGGTTTGCTTAGAAGGGTGTTTGATTTATTATTTCCGGGTTTTGGGTTATGTTCTATGTTTTTTGTATTTCTATGTTCTCTCTAGTTTAGTATTTCTATGTTAGGTAGTTGGGTGTTGGACTCTCAATTGGAGGCAGGTGTTTGTAGTTGCCTTTGATTGAGAGTCCTATATATAGGTATGTGTTTTGTGGGAGATTGTTCTGTGTATAGCCTTGTGCCTTACCAGACTGTTATTCGTTGTTGTGTCTTTTTGGGGTACGTGTTTATTTTGGTTTTTCCTTTTTTGTCCTATTAATGAAGAAGATGAGTGCACATTTCCCCGCTGCGTCTTGGTCCGCTTTATCCGACGACAACCGTTACAGCCTATGTATTTAGACGTGTGAAAGCAAGAACAAACATACTGTATCAACAAGAGAAAGAAAAGCCCTGTCCACTGGCGGGAGCTTGGAGAGCTCAGGTGAAGAGCTGTGTCTATGGTGCGTCTTCGCCACAGTAATAATTAACTTAACAACAAATTACAAATGCAAGCTAAGTAAATTATGTATTTCAAGCAATTGTTACATAACAGAAGACCAGTAAGCCTATTCTAGCAATTGTTGCCCCATTGCTGGTGAGCTTGCAAAGTAATATTCTTGATCACCAAATTGTTTTGGAGCTGCATATTTATTTATTATGGCAATCGTGTCTCCCTACAATTTGACGTTTGCGCTTCACCCGATCCTGTAGCTGTACAGCAAATCAGTCATCTTCACCAGCTCACGAGACCTGTGTTGATTGACAGTTTGCTGATTCAATCAGAGCGCCGAGTGTGTGTTTCACTAGCCAGTCTGTTGCAAGGGCGATGCTGCGGCTACTGTTTCTGGCTGCGTGTAGAGTCGTCCACGTGGACTCTGTGCCACAAAATGAGTGACAAAACAAAACCTGCCCAGACAATTTCAAGTCATCAGTCTCAAGTCAAAGTCGAGTCCCGGCTCTTGAGGCTCCAAGTCAAGTCTCAAGTTATTTTATTTTATATCAAGTGACACACACACACACACACACACACACACACACAGTAGACTCTGTCTCTCACTACGTTTAACTATGTCTCTGCTGAAACATGCTGAACACATTGAAACTGGCTCCCTGCTTCTTCCTAGCCTCCTTAAGAAACATAAGACATGTTCAGATGTTGAGAGACTTATCACACACAATGTATCACCAGAGCCAGAGATGCACAGTCCAGACCATGGGACACAGCAGGAGCTAGCCTCACTCAACTACAGCCCAAACATAGGCCTTTAAATAAATTCCAACAAGGGATAGGCCTTAAAATAAATACCAACAAGGGATAGGCCTTTAAATAAATACCAACAAGGGATAGGCCTTAAAATAAATACCAACAAGGGATAGGCCTTTAAATAAATACCAACAAGGGATAGGCCTTTAAATAAATACCAACAAGGGATAGGCCTTTAAATGAATACCAACAAGGGATAGGCCTTTAAATGAATACCAACAAGGGATAGGCCTTTAAATGAATACCAACAAGGGATAGGCCTTTATATAAATACCAACAAGGGATAGGCCTTTAAATAAATACCAACAAGGGATAGGCCTTTATATAAATGCCAACAAGGAATAGGCTTTTAAATAAATACCAACATGGAATGTGCCTTTGATTTTATTTATTAGGATCCTCATTAGCCAACGCCAATGGTGACAGCTAGTCTTACTGGGGTCCGACACATAAGAAAAAAAGAAGACATTACAGGCAAAATACTTTACAATTTACATACATTTAAATACATTAACATGTAGCGTGTGTGTGAATCTATCAGTTCCACATACTTGTCAGTACATACACACAACAAGTAGGTCACGTATATATAAAGACCAACAAGGGATAGGCCTTTAAATAAAGACCAACAATGGGATAGGCCTTTAAATAAAGTCCAACAATGGGATAGGCCTTTAAATAAAGACCAACAATGGGATAGGCTTTAAATAAAGACCAACAATGGGATAGGCCTTTAAATAAATACCAACAATGGGATAGGCCTTTAAATAAAGACCAACAATGGGATAGGCCTTTAAATAAAGACCAACAATGGGATAGGCCTTTAAATAAATAACAACAATGGGATAGGCCTTTAAATAAAGAACAACAATGGGATAGGCCTTTAAATAAAGACCAACAATGGGATAGGCCTTTAAATAAATACCAACAATGGGATAGGCCTTTAAATAAAGACAAACAATGAGATAGGCCTTTAAATAAAGACCAACAATGGGATAGGCCTTTAAATAAAGACCCACAATGGGATAGGCCTTTAAATAAAGACCAACAATGGGTTTGGTCTATGTTCGAAGACAAAGCGCCACCAATTGTGATTATGCGTAAGAGTGACTACTTTGGAGGCAAAACTTGCTTAAGCAGGTCAAGTTCAAGTTTCATTTGTTGCAATTGCAAACATACATTAGAATGTTCACATGTAGTGGGAAAAAAACATTAAAAAGTGTGAAATACCTTGGACTGAAACAACTGAACCAATCAGACAAGTAAGGTAAGAAAGACATGGACATTTGATGTACTAAATATACCTTGTACAATTTCTATGAGAGGGATCATAGAGGTGGATGGAGCTGTGTGTGTGTGTGTGTGTGTGTGTGTGTGTGTGTGTGTGTGTGTGTGTGTGTGTGTGTGTGTGTGTCACAGGTATCTTCTTTGGAGGTGGAACAGGAGCCAGGGGGTAGTGTTGTGGTTTATCTTGGGGTTGACATTGCCCATGTCTAGTGGTGTGGGGTAAATAGAACCTGGTCACCTGGTCATGTCAGGGCAGTATCAAGGCTACTGGGGTTAACATGGCCATGATGCTTAACCCATTCCACTGTCCCGTCCTTAAGTTTAAGAAAGGCTAGGCCTCCAAAAGCAGCCATCTTAACTATCCACACAACACGCTGATTAAAGCAATATCTATGTTTCTTAGACAGTCTGACACAACACACTTCATAATACTACTGAACCCTGACTAATAACAACAACAAAAATAACAGACAAGTGAATTACAGTTCAATGATGTTCAATAAATATGAAGTGTTTTCTTCCTGTGATCCACTGTTTACTAAATGGTGTTGAAGACAGTTCCTATAGATTCCCTGCTACAGATGGGGTTGTGGCTAGATTTCTGACCAATCGTGTTCATAGTAGTCACCACATATTGGAAGGTCAAAAAGCAGAGGTCAGGGGTCAGGACTCAAACCAGCGCTGAAGGTTGGTGATGGTGTCAGTCCGGAGTCTGTGGTTCCGAACAACGCGACACGCTGTGCAGTAATGCTCCGCCCAGAAGGCGGTCAGGTGCACGCTGTAGCTCCTCCTCCAGGCCAGGTGTCTCTGCAGGAGGGAGGGGCTCCGGCGCAGCAGCATCAGGTATTGGGCGAGCAGGTGGGGAGAGGGGAAGTCGTCCACATGAATGAAGGCATCATGGGGGAGGAAGCGTTCGTAGTTTTCCCGCGGAGGCCCAAAAACTACAGGAACGGCCCCGGCCAGTAAGGAGTTCCAGAGCTTCTCGGTGATGTAGTCGGTGTGCTGTGAGTTCTCCAACGCCAGATAAAACAGGTAACGCCTCACCGTGCGCACCACAGTGCTGTCCTCTGGCAGTGGCACACCTGCACGCCCGAACACATCCACGTCAACGTAGTTAACCAGCCGACGGTAATACGCCACGCGGGCCTGCGACTCCGACCAGTTACTGATGACCCAGGCCAGTAGGTGGAGCCGTCGGGGGCGTGTGTGGGGGGCGTTGGCGTGAGGGTGAAGGCGGGTCACAAGGTAGCCGTAGGGGAGAAAGATGTCTGAATCGGCACGGTAGGTCATGGTGAGGTTGAACAAGCCCTCGAACCGCCGCAGGCCACGAGTGTGAGACGGGGATTCAAAATTCATCCAGATCCACTTCTGGCCACGGGGTCGTGGGTCGGACGGGAGTGCCGTGGCGTTGGTTGCTATCTCACGGTGGTGCATGATGATGGCGTCGGCCCCAGGGTACATGCGTCGGTCGTCGGTCAGTACGCACCCACGTATCCCAAAGCGCGCCTCGCAGTCCGGCAGTCTGCGGTATTGGCCGAAGGGGTGAGTCCACAACAGAAGGGTGACATCTCTGGGTTCGACTCCAGTGAGAGAGAGGGGTTGGAGTCGTGGGTCAAAGAGATTGAGAAAACACACTCCAAGGAGGAGAAAGAGCGCACAGACGAGAGCGGTGAAACACACCCACGAGCATAATGTTCTCAGAACAGCCACTCTAAATGTTTTGCAGCGACACAAACTGGGGCGCTTACCGGCTCTGTGAAAGGTAGAACGACCACCTGTTATCCACTGAGTAGCCCACTGAGTTAGCTCCATGAAATCCTGTCAGACTTCCAGTCCTTATATCCATTAACTGCTCATGCACCCTTTGCCATTAACTCCAGAAGTTCTACAACTTTAACGTCAACTGCCCTGTCACATTCGCCTCTCCGTCGAACTCAGAATAATGATCTCTTCCACCTGGGCTAGGATGACAAGGACAAAAGTTAAGGTCCTCCTTCCTCACACCTGCTACCCCCTCCGCTATGAGGAAAAACCAGTCGGCCCCGTCTCAGGAAAACAATGAAGTTAGGCCTACAGTCTGTCTCTGCTCTGTCAGGCAAGATTAGGACATCCGCCACCAGACTTTAATCATGTGTTACCTACATTTCCTGAGCTGTGTTGTTGGTGAATGTGGCCGCAAACAGATAGGCCGAAACACCATCCTGCTCAAATACTTGATGTGGCAGCGTGCGAGCTCCGGTTACTGGTGAATGCGGTCTTTGTCACCCTGAGAGGCTCTTTCAGGATGGCACAAGTAAACATGCTGTCCCTCGGGTTGAGGGCTGCTATGTAGCCTAGATGCAGCAGTGCCTGAACTGAATTATATACCTCACTGGCTTGAACCAATGATCATACCGTTAAAATGCAGACCTCTTGAATCAATGATCATACCGTTAAATGCAGACCTCTTGAATCAATGATCATACCGTTAAAATGCAGACCTCTTGAATCAATGATCATACCGTTAAATGCAGACCTCTTGAATCAATGATCATACCGTTAAAATGCAGACCTCTTGAATCAATGATCATACCGTTAAAATGCAGACCTCTTGAATCAATAGACGAGGGAGACAAAGTGATACTGTGAGTAACAACATAAATATAATGTAGGGAAAAATATCACAGATACTTACAATTCTGTTATTTAATTTAATTTATAATCCATGAGCACAAAATGTGGTAACCTGCATGCGTTTAAATTTGTTACACGGTAATTACCTCAGCTGTGTTAGGTCTATAATCTATTTTGCAGACTAAACTCCTCTCCGTGTTGAAGGAAGTTTCCCTCCGTGGTGAAGGAAGTTTCCCTCCGTGGTGAAGGAAGTTTCCCTCCGTGGTGAAGGAAGATTCCCTCCGTGGTGAAGGAAGTTTCCCTCCGGGGTGAAGGAAGTTTCCCTCCGTGGTGAAGGAAGTTTCCCTCCGTGGTGAAGGAAGTTTCCCTCCGTGGTGAAGGAAGTTTCCCTCCGTGGTGAAGGAAGTTTCCCTCCGTGGTGAAGGAAGTTTCTCTCCGTGGTGAAGGAAGTTTCCCTCCGTGGTGAAGGAAGTTTCCCTCCGTGGTGAAGGAATTTTCCCTCCGGGGTGAAGGAAGTTTCCCTCCGTGGTGAAGGAAGTTTCCCTCCGTGGTGAAGGAAGTTTCCCTCCGTGGTGAAGGAAGATTCCCTCCGTGGTGAAGGAAGTTTCCCTCCGTGGTGAAGGAAGTTTCCCTCCGGGGTGAAGGAAGTTTCCCTCCGTGGTGAAGGAAGTTTCCCTCCGTGGTGAAGGAAGTTTCCCTCCGTGGTGAAGGAAGTTTCCCTCCGTGGTGAAGGAATTTTCCCTCCGTGGTGAAGGAAGTTTCTGATGAACTTCACCAACTGAGTGGTGCTTAGACAAGGCTTTGTGGAATCTAGTTCCGACTACTATTTACTCGCCAAAGTCAAAACTTCAACAAAATAAAAAGTGAATTAGAAATCGGCACATTTTTGTGTTTGTCCTTTGTAGTTGCGTGCTTTTTTTTGTTTGCTGAAATCCCATACTTTTTCAATAAACATTCATCAAATACCACCAACGACTGTTTCCTTGTTGAGATTCAATTGGCACATGTGCATTTGCGTACAGTTGCCATCTTAGAGCAACAGCAAATGAGCAAACAGTCGGTCCAAAAACCCTACAAAAAACTCAATTCGTTTTCCCATAGGCTTTGTCCAAAGAACCATGGAGGAGTGCCTACAAAAAGACCATTACTATAGCTCTCTATAGGCAATTGACCTAAAATCTATTCAACCCGTTATGGCCAGAGAAGTCTATTTTCCTCTTCTGGTTCTGATTTCCATACAGTCCACAAGGGGGCTCCCTTCGCCCAGTATTGCTGTCATTTACGTCTGGGTCTCATCAATTGCTTTTAGGTATTATAACCCTAACCCTCAAATAGATAGGACACAAACATGCAACAAACATATAAGCTGAATAAAAGCTTCTTTATATTACAACCAAACCATATTCCAGTATCAATGTCCTTGTCAGGGTGCTTATTTTAAAAGGCATATTCATAATTAAAATGTAATCCCATGCACTGTGTTCTTAAAATTAGGTCTGGTGTCCAGAGAAACCGTATTTGATTTAAATGAATTAATAAAATGCCAGAGAATATGCAGAGAAAGAGAGAGAAATTAATAAAGAGAGAGAGAGAGAGAAAGATTGATAGAGAGAGAGAGAGATTGATAGAGAGAGAGAGATTGATAGAGAGAGAGAGAAAGATTGAGAGAGAGAGAGAGAGAGAGAGACAGAGAGAGAAAGATTGAGAGAGAGAGGGATTGATAGAGAGAGATTGATAGAAAGAGAGAGAGAGATAGAGAGAGACAGAGAGAGAGAAAGATTGAGAGAGCGAGAGAGATTGAGAGAGAGAGAGAGAGAGAGAGAGAGAGAGAGAGAGAAAAGTGTGTGAGATGTGAGCTTTGTGTTCTTGTAGAGTGGTCACTGGTACTGATCCTTCCATTTCCAAGCGTGCAACAGCTCAGAGCCCAGTCAGTGGTACTTCCCATTTCCCAGCATGCTCAGAGGCCAGTCAGTGGTACTTCCCATTTCCCAGCATGCTCAGAGCCCAGTCAGTGGTACTTCCCATTTCCCAGCGTGCTCAGAGCCCAGTCAGTGGTACTTCCCATTTCCCAGCATGCTCAGAGCCCAGTCAGTGGTACTTCCCATTTCCCAGCGTGCTCAGAGCCCAGTCAGTGGTACTTCCCATTTCCCAGCGTGCTCAGAGCCCAGTCAGTGGTACTTCCCATTTCCCAGCGTGCTCAGAGCCCAGTCAGTGGTACTTCCCATTTCCCAGCGTGCTCAGAGCCCAGTCAGTGGTACTTCCCATTTCCCAGCATGCTCAGAGCCCAGTCAGTGGTACTTCCCATTTCCCAGCGTGCTCAGAACCCAGTCAGTGGTACTTCCCATTTCCCAGCGTGCTCAGAGCCCAGTCAGTGGTACTTCCCATTTCCCAGCGTGCTCAGAGCCCAGTCAGTGGTACTTCCCATTTCCCAGCGTGCTCAGAGCCCAGTCAGTGGTACTTCCCATTTCCCAGCGTGCTCAGAGCCCAGTCAGTGGTACTTCCCATTTCCCAGCGTGTTCAGAGCCCAGTCAGTGGTACTTCCCATTTCCCAGCGTGCTCAGAGCCCAGTCAGTGGTACTTCCCATTTCCCAGCGTGCTCAGAGCCCAGTCAGTGGTACTTCCCATTTCCCAGCGTGCTCAGAGCCCAGTCAGTGGTACTTCCCATTTCCCAGCGTGCTCAGAGCCCAGTCAGTGGGAACTGGGAACTTTAATGGGAACTTTAAGGTGCATTACCACCACCAACTGGACTGGAGTGTGGACCTCAGTTCATCTTTCAATCACCCACATGGGTATATACTCCTAAAAACCAATGAGGAGATGGGAGAGGCGGGACTTGCAGCGCGTCAAGCGTCACAAATAGAACCAAGTTCTATTTTAACGTCTGGCTATGCTGACGCTCCATGATGCGCGAGGGCAGTGTGGGTGCAATGATTCAATAACATGTATGTGTACATTTATTTTGCCACGCTCGCGCACGCGTCGTGACCGGTGTGGTCAGTATGCATGTGTTTCGTTTACAGACAGAAGATCGCTGCTCAACATAGAATCACATGGTTTATCCGTCTGTCTGTGACCGCTGATAAGGGAGTGAACGTTATGGGTTACATGGAGAAAATCAGACCTCTCTGAAATGAAAATGGATGGCCCTCCCTTCAGCAAAATATAGTTTACCTAACCCTGCCTGAACACCTGGGAAAACCCCTCCCTTCAGCAAAATATAGTTTACCTAACCCCTCCCTGAACACCTGGGAAAAACCCTCCCTTCAGCAAAATATAGTTTACCTAACCCCTCCCTTCAGCAAAATATAGTTTACCTAACCCCTTCCTGAACACCTGGGAAAACCCCTCCCTTCAGCAAAATATAGTTTACCTAACCCCTCCCTTCAGCAAAATATAGTTTACTTAACCCCTCCCTTCAGCAAAATATAGTTTACCTAACCCCTCCCTGAACACCTGGGAAAAACCCTCCCTTCAGCAAAATATAGTTTACCTAACCCTACCTGAACACCTGGGAAAAACCCTCCCTTCAGCAAAATATAGTTTACCTAAACCCTACCTGAACACCTGGGAAAAACCCCTCCCTTCAGCAAAATATAGTTTACCTAACCCCTCCCTTCAGCAAAATATAGTTTACCTAACCCCTGCCTGAACACCTGGGAAAAACCCTCCCTTCAGCAAAATATAGTTTACCTAACCCCTCCCTTCAGCAAAATATAGTTTACCTAAACCCTCCCTTCAGCAAAATATAGTTTACCTAAACCCTCCCTTCAGCAAAATATAGTTTACCTAAACCCTCCCTGAACACCTGGGAAAAACCCTCCCTTCAGCAAAATATAGTTTACCTAAACCCTCCCTTCAGCAAAATATAGTTTACTTAACCCCTCCCTGAACACCTGGGAAAAACCCTCCCTTCAGCAAAATATAGTTTACCTAACCCCTCCCTTCAGCAAAATATAGTTTACCTAACCCCTCCCTTCAGCAAAATATAGTTTACTTAACCCCTCCCTTCAGCAAAATATAGTTTACCTAACCCCTCCCTGAACACCTGGGAAAAACCCTCCCTTCAGCAAAATATAGTTTACCTAACCCTACCTGAACACCTGGGAAAAACCCTCCCTTCAGCAAAATATAGTTTACCTAAACCCTACCTGAACACCTGGGAAAAAACCCTCCCTTCAGCAAAATATAGTTTACCTAACCCCTCCCTGAACACCTGGGAAAAACCCCTCCCTTCAGCAAAATATAGTTTACCTAACCCCTCCCTTCAGCAAAATATAGTTTACCTAACCCTGCCTGAACACCTGGGAAAACCCCTCCCTTCAGCAAAATATAGTTTACCTAAACCCTCCCTTCAGCAAAATATAGTTTACCTAACCCCTGCCTGAACACCTGGGAAAACCCCTCCCTTCAGCAAAATATAGTTTACCTAACCCCTCCCTTCAGCAAAATATAGTTTACCTAAACCCTCCCTTCAGCAAAATATAGTTTACCTAAACCCTCCCTTCAGCAAAATATAGTTTACCTAACCCCTCCCTGAACACCTGGGAAAAACCCCTCCCTTCAGCAAAATATAGTTTACCTAAACCCTCCCTTCAGCAAAATATAGTTTACCTAAACCCTCCCTGAACACCTGGGAAAAACCCTCCCTTCAGCAAAATATAGTTTACCTAAACCCTCCCTTCAGCAAAATATAGTTTACCTAAACCCTCCCTTCAGCAAAATATAGTTTACCTAACCCCTGCCTGAACACCTGGGAAAAACCCTCCCTTCAGCAAAATATAGTTTACCTAAACCCTCCCTTCAGCAAAATATAGTTTACCTAAACCCTCCCTTCAGCAAAATATAGTTTACCTAAACCCTACCTGAACACCTGGGAAAAACCCCTCCCTTCAGCAAAATATAGTTTACCTAAACCCTCCCTTCAGCAAAATATAGTTTACCTAAACCCTCCCTTCAGCAAAATATAGTTTACCTAAACCCTCCCTTCAGCAAAATATAGTTTACCTAAACCCTCCCTTCAGCAAAATATAGTTTACCTAACCCCTACATGAACACCTGGGAAAAACCCCTCCCTTCAGCAAAATATAGTTTACCTAAACTCTCCCTGAACACCTGGGAAAAACCCTCCCTTCAGCAAAATATAGTTTACCTAACCCCTCCCTTCAGCAAAATATAGTTTACCTAAACCCTCCCTTCAGCAAAATATAGTTTACCTAACCCTGCCTGAACACCTGGGAAAACCCCTCCCTTCAGCAAAATATAGTTTACCTAAACCCTCCCTTCAGCAAAATATAGTTTACCTAACCCCTACATGAACACCTGGGAAAAACCCCTCCCTTCAGCAAAATATAGTTTACCTAACCCCTACATGAACACCTGGGAAAAACCCCTCCCTTCAGCAAAATATAGTTTACCTAACCCCTACATGAACACCTGGGAAAAACCCTCCCTTCAGCAAAATATAGTTTACCTAAACCCTCCCTTCAGCAAAATATAGTTTACCTAACCCCTACCTGAACACCTGGGAAAAACCCCTCCCTTCAGCAAAATATAGTTTACCTAACCCCTCCCTTCAGCAAAATATAGTTTACCTAACCCCTCCCTTCAGCAAAATATAGTTTACCTAACCCCTCCCTTCAGCAAAATATAGTTTACCTAAACCCTACCTGAACACCTGGGAAAAAACCCTCCCCTATACCCAAAATAACAATTAAAGCATAAATGACATAAAACCTCTTTACCGTTTACCCTCACCAGAGCCTATGAGTATTACATGGCAATGCATACATTTTCATAGCGCACAGGACTGCGGGCCAGAAGGTCGTGGGTTCACAGACCACCATGGACAAGAGGCAGGGTGGAAATATCTCCTTTTATAGTAAAATCATTGCATGAATCTATCATCGTATTTGCAGAATGCCTTGTATAAAAATGTCATGCAATTCTACGTCATTGTACATATCAGCAGAATATTTATTTAATAATACCACACAAATCATAGGCTAAGAATGGACAGAGAGATAGGTCTATGTGCTCATCTTATCATAGTTCTCCAAGGCCAAATCAGTCTGTCTTGTTCGTAAGGAAACTGTCCCTGTTAGGAAATCATTTCATCTGAGCCGTCAGTAGAAATCTAAGCATGGTACATTCATAAGTCCCCCCCCCAGACAGTAGGCATATCGACACAGACAACGTCAGCTTTAACTGCTGGTTACTCTTCTTTCATGGCTTAACCCAACAAGAGAAGGTCACAAGTGTTTCCCTAAAAGCTGTCTGGGTTTAAATATGTTCTATTGTACAGAAAGTGAATAGCTAAATCAACTCATAGAGACAGAATTAGATGACTTTCCAAAGCTAAGTGAATGTTTTGTCTCCTCAGCTATAGAAGGTTGAAGCACAGCCTCTGAACATCAAAGAAACAAAACAATGATATTTTTAAAAATAACCTTTATTTAACTAGGCAAGTCAGTTAAGAACAAATTCTTATTTACAATAACAGCCTACTCTGGGACAATTGTGCGCCGCCCTATGGGACTCCCAATCGTGGTCGGATGTGATACAGGCTGGATTCGAACCAGGTACTATAGCGACACCCTTTGCACTTAGATGCAGTGCCTTAGACCACGGAGCCAATCAGAAGCCCCGTATGCATTAGAGTCATGTCGGAGTCACAGCTTGTTTCTAGCATAAAGCATCGCTGACCAAAGCGCTGTTATCGATCACTTCATATAACCAGATCTGTTTAATTGTCTTCTAAATCTAAAGCTCACAGGTACTTGTTGCCATTTTCATTTCTAAAAGGTTGACTTATGGCATAGCGTCTCATTACCCCCTCAATTACAGTCCTGGTTTTAACATGAACAACCTTCCACTGTGTAACGCCCTGGCCATAGAGAGGGGTTTTGTTCTTTATTTTGGTTAGGCCAGGGTGTTACATTGGGCGGGCGTTCTATGTTCCTTTCTCTATGTTTTTGTATTTCTTTGTTTTGGGCCGTGTGTGTGGCTCCCAATCAGGCACAGCTGAAGCTCGTTGTTGCTGAGTGGGAGTCACACATAAGGAGCATGTTTTTCCTTTGGGTTTTGTGGGTAATTGTTTTCTGTTTAGTGTGTTCCTAACAGAACTGTTGCTAGTCGTTTTTTTGGTTTCTTTTTGTATAGTGTTCGTTAATCATTAAAACATTTTATGATGAACACTAACTCTGCTGCACCTTCGTGTCTCTCTCTCACGACAGCCCTTACACACTGACATGAAGGTAGGCTATATCAAATCAAATCCAATTTTATTAGTCACATGCGCCGAATACATCAGGTGTAGAAAATATTTACCAAATAAACTAAAGTTAAAAATTATTCAAAAGTAACACTAACGAGGCTATATACAGGTGGTACCGAGTCAATGTGCGGGGGTACAAGTTAGTTAATTTGTACATGTAGGTAGGATAAAGTGACTATGCATAGATAATAAACAGCGAGTAGCAGCAGTGTAAAAACAAAGGGGGGGATGTCAATGTACATAGTCTGGGTGGTCATTAGATTACCTGTTCAGCATCCTTATGTGTTGGGGGTAGAAGCTGTTATGGAGCCTTTTGGACCTAGACTTGATGCTCCGGCACCGCTTGCCGTGCTGTAGCAGAGAGAACAGTCTATGACTTGGGTGACTGGAGTCTTGGACAATTTTTTGGTCCTTCCTATGACACAGCCTAGTATATAGGTCCTGGATGATTTAAAGAGTGCATGGTGGGTGGAGGAATTGGCTGACAAATCTATGTAAATAGCAGCCTACAGCCTAATGTCGTCTGTCAAACAGGTAGGCCTTCCGCTTATTTCTTAAATAGGAAGAAATAGGCTGCGACACAAAGCACTCTTGTTGTTAGTAAAGTCTAATCAAAATGAAGACATTGAAATGAATTATGCCTACTTGAATATGCCTACTTTCAGCACCGTGAGCTGTGCCTTTCTGACTGATTGTGCCGTGACTGCTGCTTCAAGTTCCAGCAACACAATGTAAGTTAATAGAATCTGCTTAATTGTGAGGTCAACAACTCTGATAAATACATAATTTACATTTATGTCATTTAGCAGACGATCTTATCCAGAGTGACTTACAGGAGCAATTGGGGTTAAAACCTCTACAGGATTGGTGGGTCCCCCTCGGGACGGTTGAGCTAACGTAGGTTAATGCGATTAGCATGAGGTTGGAAGTAACAAGAACATTTCCCAGGAAATGGACATATCTGATATTGGCAGAAAGCTTCAATTCTTGTTAATCTAACTGCACTGTCCAATTTACAGTAGCTATTACAGTGAAAGAATACCATGTTGTTGTTTGAGGAGAGTGCACAATTATGAACTTGAAAAGTTATTAATAAACCAATTAGTCACATTTGGGCAGTCTAGATACAAAATTTGGAACAGAAATGCAATGGATCATTGGATCAGTCTAAAACTTTGCACATACACTGCTGCCATCTAGTGGCCAAAATCTAAATTGCGCCTGGGCTGGGATAATACACTATGGCCTTTCTCTTGCATTTCAAAGATGATGGAACAAAATAATACCAAGAAAATCATGTTTTTATTCTTCGTATTATCTTTTACCAGATCTAATGTGTTATATTCTCCTACATTCATTTAACATTTCCACAAACGTCAAAGTGTTTCCTTTCAAATGGTATCAAGAATATGCATATCCTTGCTTCAGGTCCTGAGCTACTGGCAGTTAGATTTGGGTATGTCATTTTAGGCGAAAATTGAAAAAAAAAGACCTGATCCTTAGTTAAGTGCTTTGCTCAATGGCACATCAACAGTCGGCTTGGGGATTTGAAACAGTGACCTTTCGGTTACTGGCCCAACACTATTAACCACTAGGCTACTTGTCACCCAAGAAACAATGTTTTTATTCAAATCTATTACAGTAGTAGCTATCAAAGTTGACCTCTGGTCCTCCTTCTCATCTTTGCGCTCTGCTTCTCAAATGTTTTATTTATTTTTATTTCACCTTTATTTAACCAGGTAGGTCAGTTGAGAACAAGTTCTCATTTACAATTGTGACCTGGCCAAGATAAAGCAAAGCAGTGCGACAAAAACAACAACACAGAGTTACACATAAACAAACGTACAGTCAATAACACAATAGAAAAATCTATGTACAGTGTGTGCAAATGTAGAAGAGTAGGGAGGTAAAGCAATAAATAGGCCATTGAGGTGAAATAATTACAATTTAGCATTAACACTGGAGTGAATAGATGTGCCGATGATGATGTGCAAGTAGAGATACTGGGATGCAAAAGAGCAAGAGGATAAATAACAATATGGGGATGAGGTAGTTGGGTGTGCTATGTACAGATTGGCTGTGTACAGGTACAGTGATCGGTAAGCTGCTCGGACAGCTGATGCGTAAAGTTGGAGAGGGAGATATAAGACTCCAGTGATTTTTGCACTTCGTTCCAGTCATTGGCAGCAGAGAACTGGAAGGAGAGGCGGCCAAAGGAAGTGTTGGCTTTGGGGATGACCAGTGAAATATACCTGCTGGAGCGCGTGCTACGGGTGGGTGCTGCTATGGTGACCAGTGAGCTGAGATAAGGTGGGGCTTTACCTAGCAAAGACTTATAGATGACCTGGAGCCAGTGGGTTTGGCGACGAATATGTGGTGAGGGCCAGCCGACGAGCACATACAGGTCACAGTGGTGGGTAGTATATGGGGCTTTGGTGATAAAACTAATGGCACTGTGATAGACTGCATCCAGTTTGCTGAGTAGAGTGTTGGAGGCTATTTTGTAAATGACATCGCCAAAGTCAAGGATTGGTAGGATGGTCAGTTTTACGAGGGTATGTTTGGCAGCATGAGTGAAGGAGGCTTTGTTGAGAAATAGGAAGCCGATTCTCGATTTAATTTTGGATTGGAGATGCTTAACGTGAGTCTGGAAGGAGAGTTTACAGTCTAACCAGACACCTAGGTATTTGTAGTTGTCCACATATACTAAGTCAGAACCGTCCAGAGTAGTGATGCTAGTCGTGCGGGCAGCAATCGGTTGAAGAGCATGCACTTAGTTTTACTAGCGTTTAAAACCAGTTGGACAGAACAGGCTATAGGCTAGTACACGTGCAAGATATTGCATTTTTTTGTACTAGGCCTAATCCAAAATAATTTTCTGAAGAATTGTTTGACTCTCCTCCTGGACAAAGCACAGCATTGGCTAAACATCACAACAACAACAAAAATGTTTTGGTCAGCAAGCGCAGAGAAGACCAGGGCTCAGTGTGTAACGCAGCCTAGTTTTACTTACACCATCCCAGCTGCTATCTTAGAAATCTTACTATGCTCTGTGCTTCTCCGAGAAGCATACACTTTGTAACATATGGATCATTTGATTGAGACCACACTAAGTAACCTATAGGCACACTTGATATTGCACAAGCAGCAGAGAATGAGTGATGAGGGGTGGCATCGGGTGCATATTGATGCATAGCCTAATAAGCAACTCATTCTAAAACACTAAGAAATACAGACATTTCATCAATTACAAATGACATGACTCTCCCCTGGACTAGATTTAAAAAAAAATATATATATATATATATATATACTAAACCCTCCCCTTGGGTAAGCATTAGAATAAACCGCCTCAATGTTTTGGTGGTAATAAGAACTGATCCGTCGTCAGAATTGTGATATCATTCTAATGTTAAGGTAAGATTTGAATGGAGAAAGCAGATCCAAGAGCAGCGCTACTTTTTACTGGATCCTATAGGTATCGACACACATGCTCCTCCAATGACTCGCTTAATGACTGGTACCTCTGCGTGGTGTTTTGGGAAACACATGTTAAATCTTCAGCCGTTGTAGGAAAGATGGATCGTTTAAACACTCGTAAGCCTTCCATCGCTATCAGGAAACCAGAGCCAGTTCATGTCAATACGTGTGTGTGTGTGTGTGTGTGTGTGTGTGTGTGTGTGTGTGTGTGTGTGTGTGTGTGTGTGTGTGTGTGTGTGTGTGTGTGTGTGTGTGTGTGTGTGTGTGTGTGTGTGTGTGTGTCGTGTGTGTGTCTGTGTGTGTGTGTGTGTGTGTGTGTTTAGGCCTTCTCTCCCTGGGTGACACACTCCTCTGGATGGGACCCAGTCTCTTCATCCATATCGATTTCCTCTTTCTATTCTTTCTCTCTCTCTCAGGGGATAGGATGTCTCAATTCAAACTCTCTCTCTCAGGGGATAGGATGTCTCAATTCAAACTCTCTCTCCCAGGGGATAGGATGTCTCAATTCAAACTCTCTCTCTCAGGGGATAGGATGTCTCAATTCAAACTCTCTCTCTCAGGGGATATGATGTCTCAATTCAAACTCTCTCTCCCAGGGGATAGGATGTCTCAATTCAAACTCTCTCTCTCAGGGGATAGGATGTCTCAATTCAAACTCTCTCTCTCAGGGGATAGGATGTCTCAATTCAAACTATCTCTCTCAGGGGATAGGATGTCTCAATTCAAACTCTCTCTACCAGGGGATAGGATGTCTCAATTCAAACTCTCTCTCAGGGGATAGGATGTCTCAATTCAAACTCTCTCTCTCAGGGGATAGGATGTCTCAATTCAAACTCTCTCTCTCAGGGGATAGGATGTCTCAATTCAAACTCTCTCTCTCAGGGGATAGGATCTCAATCCAAACTCTCTCTACCAGGGGATAGGATGTCTCAATTCAAACTCTCTCTCAGGGGATAGGATGTCTCAATTCAAACTCTCTCTCTCAGGGGATAGGATGTCTCAATTCAAACTCTCTCTCTCAGGGGATAGGATGTCTCAATTCAAACTCTCTCTCTCAGGGGATAGGATGTCTCAATTCAAACTCTCTCTCCCAGGGGATAGGATGTCTCAATTCAAACTCTCTCAGGGGATAGGATGTCTCAATTCAAACTCTCTCTCTCAGGGGACAGGATGTCTCAATTCAAACTCTCTCTCTCAGGGGATAGGATGTCTCAATTCAAACTCTCTCTCTCAGGGGATAGGATGTCTCAATTCAAACTCTCTCTCCCAGGGGATAGGATGTCTCAATTCAAACTCTCTCTCTCAGGGGATAGGATGTCTCAATTCAAACTCTCTCTCTCAGGGGATAGGATGTCTCAATTCAAACTCTCTCTCCCAGGGGATAGGATGTCTCAATTCAAACTCTCTCTCTCAGGGGATAGGATGTCTCAATTCAAACTCTCTCTCTCAGGGGATAGGATGTCTCAATTCAAACTCTCTCTACTCAGGGGATAGGATGTCTCAATTCAAACTCTCTCTACCAGGGGATAGGATGTCTCAATTCAAACTCTCTCTCTCAGGGGATAGGATGTCTCAATTCAAACTCTCTCTCTCAGGGGATAGGATGTCTCAATTCAAACTCTCTCTCTCAGGGGATAGGATGTCTCAATTCAAACTCTCTCTCCCAGGGGATAGGATGTCTCAGTTCAAACTCTCTCTCCCAGGGGATAGGATGTCTCAATTCAAACTCTCTCTCTCAGGGGATAGGATGTCTCAATTCAAACTCTCTCTCCCAGGGGATAGGATGTCTCAATTCAAACTCTCTCTCTCAGGGGATAGGATGTCTCAATTCAAACTCTCTCTCTCAGGGGATAGGATGTCTCAATTCAAACTCTCTCTACCAGGGGATCGGATGTCTCAATTCTATCCAGGGAGGCCCAGAGAGAGAGAAACAGGGAGAGAGATCGAGAAGGAGAGAAAGAGAAAAAGAGGGATGGAGAATGAGGAGAGATAGAGAAAGAGCGAGCGAGCGAGAGAAAGAGACAGGGGGTTGCAGAGAGAGAATGCAGAGGCGGCTGGAAACCTCTGGGCTCTGAGGGTGCGCTGATCACTGAGGCCCTCGCTGACCCCTGACCTTGACATCAGAGGTGACCCCTGGGATCAAAGGTTGTGTGAAAGTGCCGTTCCAGCGATTCACTGCACTGCCGGGCAATGATGATCTTGTCCAGCCTCCCCTGGCTGTCTGACATGATTAGTGGTGCTCTCAGCCCCAAGCCCCCAAGGGCCACACATCCATCTCTGCCTCTCCCCCACAGCACAGCCACGGCTGGGGCAGCTAAGAGCATCAGCACTCAAAGGCTCAGTTAACGAGCAGAGAAAGCAAGACAAACTGAGAAAGTGAGACAGCTCAAGGGAGTGGAGGTGAGAGAGAGCAGATCTGTTTGTTTCAACAGCACACTCTGGAAAGGAGAGAGGGACAATCCGTAGTTGGTACACCCATTTCTGGACTTATAAATATGAACCCATTGATTTTTGAGAATAAGAATATACACTGTACAAAAATATAAACGCAACATGCAACAACTTCAAAGACTTTACTGAGTTACAGTTCATATAATGAAATATGTCAATTAAAAAATGAATTAGGCTCTAATCTATGGATTTCAAATGAGTCGGAATACAGATATGCATCTGTTGGTCAGGGCCAAGGATCAGAAAACCAGTCAGTATCTGGTGTGACCACCAATTGGCTCATGCAGTGCCACACATGTCCTTCGGATAGAGTTGATCAGGCTGTGTATTGTGGACTGTGGAATGTGGTCCCACTCCTATTCAATGGTTGTGTGAGGTTGCTGGATAATGGCGGGAATTGGAACACGCTGTTGTACACATCGATCCAGAGCATCCCGAACATGCTCAATGGGTGACATGTCTGGTGATTATGCAGGCAATGGAAGAACTGAGACATTTTCAGCTTCCAGGAATTGTGTACAGATCCTTGTGACATGAGGCTATGCGTTATCAGCTTTTTGTGGGTATGTAAAATTTCGGGGATCTTTTATTTCAGCTCATGAAACATGGGACCAACACTTTACATGTTGCGTTTATATTTTTGTTCAGTGTATCTTTCCTGCCACCCAAATGGTGGAACGAGCTTCCCCCTGATGACAGGACAGCAGAGTCCTTGCCCGTCTGAAAACCTCCCTCTTCACAAAGTATTGTGGTTAAATCCCCCAGTGCACAAATAACACTCTCACTTTTCTTTTCCTACATCCTACTGACTATGACGCGGGATTCGTGGTTCTCACCTAGCTATCTCAAGATGAATGCACTAACTGTAAGTCGCTCTGGATAAGAATGTCTGCTAAATGAATAAAATGTAAAAATAAATATGTACATTTAATCGTGGAAATGCCTAATGAACTTAGTCTAACTATCGTACCTTGTCAGAATCCCCCCAAAAAAGCTTGTTTTAACTGCAATGTTTGTAAACAATGTAAATGTGAACAAACACTGTATAGCCTCGCAACATGGTTAAAACGATCATTTTAATATCACGGATGGGCAGTCCTTACATCCATAGGTCTGTCTATTCATTTGAGAGTGGTTACATTTCTCCAAATCAAATCAAATTGTATTGGTCACATGCAAATGTCATTGCGGGTGTAGCGAAATGCTTGTGTTTCTCGCTCCAACAGTGCAGTAATATCTAACAATTTTCAGCCATTGAATTCAGACCAGATGAACATAAATAAACAGATTGCTCAAAGTACAATTTAAAAGGGTGCATCAACAGATCAAGCATATCATGAAGCAAAAAAATATACAATCTTCTTGGCTTTTGCCTTGCTTCTCATCATTATCATGACTAGATCAGACCACTGTGACCTCACTACACGATCTATAAGCCTGTACCGGGCTAGTCATAGACGTCTATGATTGGATCGGACCAAAAATCTATGTCCGTGGACGTTGAAATCAAGGCCGGTCTGGACCACACCCCCAAAAAATACCTCCAAAAAGTGTAGCCGCCGGTCTGTGCATCCTGAGGTGTAGCCTACAGTGTTGTCTGAAATTTACATTTTATGATTGCCCGTCTACAGTGGCTTCCGAAAGTATTCACCCCCCTTGGAATTTTGTTGCCTTACAACCTGGAATTAAAATAGATTTTTGCGGGGTTTGTATCATTTGATTTACACAACATGCCTACCACTTTGAAGATGCAAAATATTTTTTATTTTGAAACAAACAAGAAATATGACACAAAAACAGAAAACTTGAAAGTGCATAACTATTCACCCCCCCAAAGTCAATACTTTGTAGAGCCACCTTTTGCAGCAATTACAGCTGCAAGTCTCTTGGAGTATGACTCTATAAGCTTGGCACATCTAGCCACTGAGATTTTTGCCCATTCTTCAATGCAAAACTTCTCCAGCTCCTTCAAGTTGGATGGGTTCCGCTGGTGTACAGCAATCTTTAAATCATACCACAGATTCTCAATTGGATTGAAGTCTGGACTTTGACTATGCCATTCCAAGACATTTAAATGTTTCCCCTTAAACCACTCGAGTGTTGCTTTAGCAGTATGCTTAGGGCCATTGTCCTGCTGGAAGGTTGTCCTTCTCCGTCCCAGTCTCAAATCTCTGGAAGACTGAAACAGGTTTCCGTCAAACATTTCCCTGCATTTAGGGCCATCCATCATTCCTTCAATTTTGACCAGTTTCCCAGTCCTTGCCTGTGAAAAACATCCCAACCGCATGATGCTGCCACCCCCCTGCTTCACTGTGGGACGGTATTCTCGGGGTGAGGATAGGTGTTGGGTTTGCGCCAGACATAGTGTTTTCTTTGATGGCCAAAAAGCTCAATTATAGTCTCATCTGACCAGAGTACCTTCTTCCATATGTTTGGGGAGTCTCCCACATGGCTTTTGGCAAACACCAAATGTGCGTGCTTATTTTTTTCTTCAAGCAATGGCTTTTTCTGGCCACTCTCCATAAAAAACAGCTCTGTGGAGTGTACTGCTTAAGTGGTCCTAATGGACAGATACTCCAATCTCAGCTCTGGAGCTTTGCAGCTCCTTTAGGGTAATCTTTAGTCTCTTTGTTGCCTCTCTGATTAATGCCCTCCTTGCCTGGTCCATGAGTTTTGGTAGGCGGCCCTCTCTTGGCAGGTTTGTTGCGGTCCCATATTCTTTCAATTTTTTAATAATGGATTTAATGGTGCTCCGTGGGAAATTCAAATTTTCGGATATTTTTTTATAACCCAACCCTGATCTGTACTTCTCCACAACTTTGTCCCTGACCCTTTTGGAGAGCTCCTTGGTCTTCATGGTGCCGCTTGCTTGGTGGTGTTGCAGACTCTGGGGCCTTTCAGAACAGGTGTATATATACTGAGATCATGTGACAGATCATGTGATACTTAGATTGCACACAGGTGGACTTTATTTAACTTTACTTATGTGACTTCTGAAGGTAATTGGTTGCACCAGATCTTATTTAGGGGCTTCGTAGCAAAGGGGTGAATACATATGCACGCAACACTTTACAGTTAAAATTTCTTTTTAAATTAAACAAGTTATTTTTTTCATTTCACTTCACCAATTTGGACTACTTTGTGTATGTCCATTACATGAAATCCAAATAAAAATCTATTTAAATTACAGGTTGTAACGCAACAAAATAGTTAAAACGCCAAGGGGGATGAATACTTTTGCAAGGTACTGTATGTGGTAAGACTACCGTTTGTAAAACACCAAAAATCTACGTCCGGACAGAACCAAAAAAGACATCCAAAAGACGTCGGTTCGTGCTTACTGAGGTGTAGCCTAGCCATGTCGGCCGCAATGGAATTTTATGAATGCCCATCTATGTGTTAGGCCCACTGTTTGCAAAACAGGCCGTTGCATTGGCTTTACACGTCCTGATTCCTGTGACTAATCAATTTGGCTGTTTAAGCTCTGAATATCGGCTACCCAACTTTCTCCGGAGTTACCTATTTGCAATGTGTTTACACAGCGGGAAATGCAGAAGTATCTTCTTTTTCGCTATGATCAGCTAGTCAAAAATGGACAGATACAAACTTGAAACCACTGATCATGACAATGGGGTGAAACTCCTGGACAACAATTGTTATTGTCTATTCCATATTGTCCATTTTACTTTGACCTGTCCTGTTTTTAGGATATGTTGTTTGTTAACATGCCAGATTTTTTTATTTGATTGATTAGGTTATGCTACTATTTGATCAGAGAAACCTGCATGATGTAAAAAGTGTCCGTCTCATTACATTGTCATACATTTTATCTCCAGCCTGTAGGCTACAGAAAAGGTCACATACTCTTTCTACAATATCCTAGAACTGCTACATTATTTATGTTAGATGATTTTTTTTTGATGGAACGTTGGTGGTGCGCCGCAGCGATGCATCTCTCCAACAGCACCCTGGAGAAGCACGCTGGGAATGTCACTGGCTGAAAGAAATTGTCATTGTTTTGGGGCAGAATTAAGTTAGTTTTTATGTATTGTTGTTGGAGGTGCGTTAAGCTCAGAAAATTCCGCCCTCGTCAATCTTCCACCATAGGCTGCTGCCTAATCCTGCCTAATGAGCGGGCCGGCCGTGAGCCAGTAGGTGTTCTCTCAAACTTGTCTTTCTAGATGGATTTGGGAGGATCTCACCCCACCCAGGACAAGTCTCGCAGCTTATTACTGTCTGAGCTAAAAACACAATATTGAGTTAAGTCGGCAGACAGAATAAGAACAACACCACATAAGGAGGGGGGGTTATTAACCAAACGGCTCTTCTTCCTGAATTATGAGAGTGATTGAACGCACCGATTTTGCTCATTCAGGAAAAAAATATTTCAGACTTGGGGGTGTGGTTCGAAGTGGCAGTTACTGATGTTTGTACCCCATGAGACACCATAGGAACAAAACTAGTATTACTTCCTCCAACATTTTCTGAATTTATCAGAAATATCTCAAGAAATCTGTAAGAAATTTTTCTGTTTTTTTTTTGCTGTGAAGGTTTTAGTTGAGCAATGTAACATCTAGCGAAGGTGTTTGGTGCAGTATTTCTCAAGTAAAAAAATACAGACTTGTCCAATCCTTTGAGCTGCTGGGCAGGTCTTTCTGGCTCACTGGAACTGTGTATCCAGTATTAGTGTGCAAGTGAGCATTGTCGAAATCATAACCCAACCCTCAAGTAAGTCATGATGAACTGACTTACATAAAAAACCTCTGTTTTGGAAGAAACTATTTACACTTTGTAGTCAATTTTGACACTAGAATAAATGTTTCTGACTAATATCGATGCCACATAGGCCGTTTTTCAATCAGATAATGTAAGTTGTTTATTGCCTTCAGTTGCGCTTGAAATCTAGTATGAAATGACATACCAGCCCTGAACTACCCTAAAAAGAATAGCTTTAACCGGGGTAATTCTTTCTGAAAAGTAATGAATCAATAAAAGTTAACTCCAGATGTAATTAAAGGGGTAACATTATCTTGGCTCTGCTGCAAATCCATGGTTTTATTTTTAGAAGTCGGGGCTTGAAATTTATTGGCTGTGAAAGAATAAAATGTTCATGATTAGAACACAAAATGAAATCTAATTTGATAGCCTAAAAGCCAGGCTGACAAAGGGGCCATTAAAATCCCATCAGCCTAAAGGGGGGTCAGTCTGGTGGCCACTATACAAATAACTCAATTGGAAAATGCAATCAGGTCACCGGTTGATAAAAAGTCAAAAGAATACAAAACAATGCAACACGTTGTCAACAATGCAATGCTTAGATTGTGAATTTTTACAACTGCAATTGTGTCCTAATTTGGTGTGTGGTGTGTGTTACTATTACTAATATTCAGTGATGTAAAGTACTTTAGTAAAAATACTTTAAAGTACTACCTAAGTAGTTATTTGGGGTATCTGTACTTTACTATTTATATTTTTGACAAATTTGAATTTACTACATTCCTAAAGAAAATAATATAATAAAATCATTTATTCCATACATTTTCCCTGGCACCCAAAAGTACTCATTACATTTTGAATGCTAAGCAGGACAGAAAATGGTCCAATTCACACACTTATCAAGAGAACATCCCTGGTCCACCCTACTGCCTCTTATCTGGCAGACTTTTACTTGAGTCATTTTCTATTAACTTTACTTTTACAATGACAATTGGTCATTTTTTCCATCACTGCTAATATTATTGATAAGCATTGGAAGTGCACAGCCTAATAACCAATTTATACTTGATCCGAAAATATTTTTTATTGTTTTTATTTGTATCCGAAAATGTGTTCGGAGACGATGTATGGATGGTGTGACGCAAATGTCTGATATGATTGGTTGACAGTAGGTGAGGGCGGGAGTTTCTGTATAAACACAAACTCACTTCCTTGACAACTTCCTTCACAACAGCTCTACACAACAGCTCTGCCTGCTACGCGTAGCACAAGAAGTATGAATACCTTGACTTCTGCAGAGGCCATAATCACCATAAATGCTGTGCGGCCAATGCAGACGTCAGAATGACCACGAAGCGCCCTTAATTAACCAACAAAGAGCTTGATTTCACAAGCCAATGTAGAAATCCAGTCCACATTTTACCCTATAGACACTTGCCATCTCTCGTTCAATAACCCTACTCCGTGGCACTATTGAATACAGTATGTTCCCGTTCAATAAAGTCCATTCCGCGCCACTGAATGGGACTATTCGAGAACTCCGTTCCGTGTTTTCTGCGTTTCCCCTTCCTTTCCACTGAACTCCAACCCTCGCTCTCTCTATCAGCTTCTCATTCCGTCTCAATATGTCTCAAGATGGCGGCCAATGCGGGATCAATGTTTCAATATTGGAAGCACTTTGATTTACAACAACTGCAGGTCAGTCTTTTCCTCCTTTGAGTTGCTTCGATTCCATTTAAAATCTTTAGCTAAGTTCGCTGCGTGGACGATATGTTTTTGTGTTCGAATGGCTTTTCTGTCGGTATTTTGATCCCGCTTTTAAGAGAGACAGACCTCTTTTCGCATTGATGAAAGTGGCTTTCTAGCTGATCGGAAATTGATCCTCTTTGTTAAATTCCCATCGATCGTCTGGCGATGCCGCGGGGTAACGTCGTTATTACGTAAATACATAATTCTGGGTTCTGAGCAGACCACAATATCCATCCGAAATACACATATGTCTCTTTGTTAACTTTTTTGTTGTTGTTGTTGCATGCAGTAGTTAGCCAACTACCTGCTTGTTAGCTTGGGTTGGAGCTTGGGTTTCTTGATGTTTTGGGGGGGATGAAGTGAGTCTACGTCGATGCTGTGATCAGTGATGACCGCAGTTAGCTAGCCATTTCGAGCTGTCAGATCAGACCCAAACGCTTACACAAGTTTGACGGTAACTTTCTAGTCCAATCGATTTGAACACATTCCCTGTATTTTTTTTTTTTTAGGGATATGTAGTTAACCTAGCTAATTAGCTAGTTGTTTTGCTAGCTAGTTGCTAACGTTAGCTAAAGCTAGCTTGTGTTGTCGTCGACTCCCAGAAGTTGTCGCGTACGTGGTAACAGTTCCACCCAGACAGCAGCTGGCAGCTTGGTAAAGCCGGATTAATCTCTTTTTCTCATTTTACATTTTATGTTTTTTAACGAACACAAAAACAGTGTAGGAAATTGTATCGATATGTGCCACATTTTGGCTCGCTTACTAGCAATTGAACGTTACGTTGTATTTGTTGAATAACATTTCATTAGTTGTCAGGAAGGTTATGAAATAGGTGGGAATGTGCCAAAGTAGGAAGAAGATAAATACATTTTAAAAAACAAGCCTATGTTTAGTAGGGGAAACAACAATTGTGAGAAAATACACTTTCAATAGGGCTCTAGTCAACATTTATGCTTGGCCATATGCAGACTGAGATGCACTTATGCTCTATAATCAAGGCTCATCTCCATAAAACCAAATGTATTTGATTCTTTCAACTGTTGCCTGTGATTCATCTAGAGATTACAGAAAATATTTCAGTAACTTGCGTGCTCTCTCTACCTTTTTAAAATTTATTTTCTCCCTCTTTGAAGTGGAGTGTGTAAATTTGTCTGGGATTTGGCTTTTCCTAAATTGACTGCCAGTGCAGTGTACTGTACAGCCTGGACATTAAATATGCATCGCATAAGTTTGTGATAAGGCCCTGGGTAATTATGGCAAAGGCCTATCAGAACCGATTAGTCAGGACAGTGAATCTGTGTGCGTGTGGAGGGAAGGCCAGCGGGCCTGTCTGGAGGATAGGAACCAATCAGAGCAGTGAGCTCAGAACATTCACTGTCTATTATTGATGCTGTCTTATTTACTCGCCCTCCCACTGTGCTGTCTGCTCCTAGAGGACTACCTTCCAAGGAGAATCTCTGATCATCACGGCCTGTCTGTACTCGGGCTTGTCAGTCGTTTCCAATCTCGTTAGGCAGCTCCCTCCCTCTCTGTCCAGAAACGGGTGCTTACAGGGGTGGATCCTGCTGCATTACATTGGGTGTCTTTTAGTTTGTGATCATGAAAATCCTGTAACAGCATCAAAACAGAACAGACATCCATAGCTGTTGCATGTGTTTAGGACTTAAATACCAGACTGCTTGTTCATGGCCATTTAAAGCCCCATTTCAACTGTTTTATTCCATCATTGAGAAACCACTACTGGACAAAGAGTGCTTTGAGCTGTTATTCTGTCTCCCCAGGTTAGGGCTAGAGCAGTGATCACCTACCGGTCGTTCACGATCGACTGGTCAATCTCCAAGGCATTCCTAGTCGACCACCAAACAGTTCTGTAAAAAACAACAACGATAAAGCCTTTGTTTTTTGTATTTGTTCCATGCTGTTGGCGGTAGGTGCATTTGATTCAGCAGCCCTAGTGCTGTTGGCGGTAGGTGCATTTGATTCAGCAGCCCTAGTGCTGTTGGCGGTAGGTGCATTTGATTCAGCAGCCATAGCGCCGGGAAGGCAAAGTGCTCCCATTTTGAACCATTTCATATTTATTTAACCTTTATTTAACTCGGTAAGTCAGTTAAGAAAGTCTGAAGGTAGAACTCCGCCTATCCAGCGGGGCCCACTGGCCAATCAGATAGCTCAGATCACCGTTTCCTTGAACCATAGACAGTAAAAAGATGTCTGGAAAGCACAGCAAAGTTCATACTGGTGAGATTTAAAAACTTGTAAAACCATGACTAGAGGGACTCAACGAATACAGCAAAGAGCTTCTGTTTTTATAAGTGAGCTCATGTTTAACTTTTTACTCAGCACTGTCAACACTTTCTATTCAACACCGTTATAATCCATAAAATGTTTTTCCCTACTTCCACTCACACGACAACCAGCACTGCAGCTGTAAAGAGTTCTGATAGGCTTGGACAGTTATTATTAGCAGCTTGTGGCTTTTTTAATATGGAGGATTATTTCATTTTCTCTGGTCATAGGAGTAACAATATCAGTTGATGCTTGAGGCAGAAATAATGCAGTGTGACTTATTTTGCCATCAGCTGGAAGACGGTGTCCCCTTTTCACAGCGGAGGGAGAGTGAGGTGGGTGAGAGGCAACCTCACCGCTGCGCCCGCTCTCCCTCAGACTGACCATCAGATGGAGGCTATCAGTCCAGTAAAAAAAACATATTCTAATTATTATGCTCCGTCAGCTGTAATACAACACATGATCAGTGGGATTATATACCTATACTTTTTATATAATTGCAAAATTGTCAAATTGTCATTATCAACATGCAGTGATAATGTATTGGACCTATAGCCTACTGCACAAACCTCATTGCTACCGATCTGTTTATAATTGGTTATTGTTGCATAGGATAAAAAAATTCATGTTTAATAAAAAATCTGAGCAGTAGATCTCAGCTTGCATTTTATCTCAGAAAGGGATCTTGACTCAGAAAAGATTAGTGACCACTGGGTTCGAGAGTGCTTTGAGCTGCTCGTTTTTCTCTCTCTCTGTCTCTCCGAGGTTTTTTATCACTCTAAATGGTAGTGTGACCACGTCTGCAATGTTTTTAGCAGGATCTCACTGAAAAATGGATCATAGTTGATGACATGGTGACTATGAATACAGATGGAGAAAGTTTTAACGTCCCTAATCATTACAGCTGGGTTCAGTTTCTTTAAAAGGTTTCATCTTTTTCCTGGCGTTTTTACAGTGCTGCCGGACAACATGGATTTTATTCCTACCTGAGATGCCTCAAATATACCCAACATCCAATCACTTCCTTCTACCTATTTAAAAGTGTCCAACTCCATAAAATGTGCTTAATTCATATGTAGGGTTAATTTAAACCTGATTCAGGTGCAGGTCAATCCCAGCCTTCTGGGAATGAGTTTCAAGTGAAGTTAAACTTAGTATTTGGTGTAACTGATCGTATATGCCTAGTGTACAGAGGTAGGTGTAGAAAGGCCATGCATCCATGTGCACTTCGGTGATCAGATAAATCCTTCTATGATTGACAAAGAACAGAACTGTCCCTAGATCAGTGTTTTTAATGAGTAAAGTTAGATTAGATGACGGGAAGTAGATCATTTAGGGGCAACCTCCAGCATGAGTGGTTTAAATCTCTCAGCGGCTTGTCTGGTGTTGTCTGCAGGAGTATCAGTGTTAATTTATGAGGTGGAGGTCTGGACTCCCGACTGATGAGCTGATGTGGATATATTTACTTCTCTGTTGCTACACCGAGATTAGAGGAGACGCGCCACTATGCCGTTACTATAGCGCCCTGCCCAGTGACGGATCCTGCCACGGCGAGTGTCTGTGTTCATATCTGTTCCTTTGTTTGTCTGTTTATTGAATTTGATCTGTGTTTACGTACACACATCTCATACAAGATTGAGCAATTTGTCGTCAGCCTTGTGTAATCTTGGGGGTGCTTTGTTGTGTTCCATATAGAACTGAGTATGTTTAGGAGTTATTTGGCTTGGCTGTGTGTTGCCATGCCGACTTCATCATCAAGCTAAATATAGAGCTATCCTCAGTGCAGAAACTCAAGCTGAAATATATACGCCTTGTCTTGTTTCTAGTGTGAGCATCACCCCACACTGCCCAGACCCCCTACCTAACCCACTGACTCCCTGGCTGGCTGACGGCACACTGCCCAGAACCCCTACCTAACCCACTGACTCCCTGGCTGGCTGACGGCACTATGCCTGGACCCAGTAACTGGCTGGCTGACGGCACTATGCCTGGACCCAGTAACTGGCTGGCTGACGGCACTATGCCTGGACCCAGTAACTGGCTGGCTGACGGCACTATGCCTGGACCCAGTAACTGGCTGGCTGACGGCACTATGCCTGGACCCAGTAACTGGCTGGCTGGCTGACGGCACTATGCCTGGACCCAGTAACTGGCTGGCCGGCTGACGGCACTATGCCTGGACCCAGTAACTGGCTGGCCGGCTGACGGCACTATGCCTGGACCCAGTAACTGGCTGGCCGGCTGACGGCACTATGCCTGGACCCAGTAACTGGCTGGCCGGCTGACGGCACTATGCCTGGACCCAGTAACTGGCTGGCCGGCTGACGGCACTATGCCTGGACCCAGTAACTGGCTGGCCGGCTGACGGCACTATGCCTGGACCCAGTAACTGGCTGGCCGGCTGACGGCACTATGCCTGGACCCAGTAACTGGCTGGCTAACGGCACTATGCCTGGACCCAGTAACTGGCTGGCTGACTGACGGCACTATGCCTGGACCCAGTAACTGGCTGGCTGACTGACGGCACTATGCCTGGACCCAGTAACTGGCTGGCTGGCTGACTGACGCACTATGCCTGGACCCAGTAACTGGCTGGCTGACTGACTGACGGCACTATGCCTGGACCCAGTAACTGGCTGGCTGGCTGACGGCACTATGCCTGGACCCAGTAACTGGCTGACTGACTGACGGCACTATGCCTGGACCCAGTAACTGGCTGGCTGACTGACGGCACTATGCCTGGACCCGGTAACTGGCTGGCTGGCTGACTGACGGCACTATGCCTGGACCCAGTAACTGGCTGGCTGGCTGACTGACGGCACTATGCCTGGACCCAGTAACTGGCTGGCTGACTGACGGCACTATGCCTGGACCCAGTAACTGGCTGACTGACGGCACTATCAGCCCTGAGCATCCCCCCTTTATTCAGTCTGTATCCTAGCCTATGATGACCCACAGATCTAGATGAGGCTAAAGGTTCAGTCCTCAGATGGTATGTATAGATGACCCCAGAAGACGGGTTTCTCTCTGGCATTATTGACTACAGCTATTGAATGGTGATATCGGTGCTTGGTTGTAAATCCAGGGATTGAATGGTGATATCGGTGCTTGGTTGTAAATCCATGGATTGAATGGTGATATCGGTGCTTGGTTGTAAATCCATGGATTGAATGGTGATATCGGTGCTTGGTTGTAAATCCATGGATTGAATGGTGATATCGGTGCTTGGTTGTAAATCCATGAATTGAATGGTGATATCGGTGCTTGGTTGTAAATCCAGGGATTGAATGGTGATATCGGTGCTTGGTTGTAAATCCAGGGATTGAATGGTGATATCGGTGCTTGGTTGTAAATCCAGGGATTGAATGGTGATATCGGTGCTTGGTTGTAAATCCAGGGATTGAATGGTGATATCGGTGCTTGGTTGTAAATCCAGGGATTGAATGGTGATATCGGTGCTTGGTTGTAAATCCAGGGATTGAATGGTGATATCGGTGCTTGGTTGTAAATCCAGGGATTGAATGGTGATACAGCCGTCTGCTAATAGTTCTCACCACTGTGATGTGTCCATCAGGGCTTGAGACTGGATCCATAACTGGCATTTAAACACCTCACAGCTCTCTGTTTATCTCTCCCCCCTTCGTACTGTATCGCTCCCCCCTTAGTACTGTATCGCTCCCCCCTTCATACTGTATCGCATCACTCCCCCCTCCCTTCATACTGTATCGCTCCCCCCTTAGTACTGTATCGCTCCCCCCTTAGTACTGTATCGCTCCCCCCTTCATACTGTATCGCATCACTCCCCCTCCCTTCGTACTGTATCGCTCCCCCTTCGTACTGTATCGCTCCCCCTTCGTACTGTATCGCATCACTCCCCCTCCCTTCGTACTGTATCGCTCCCCCCTCCCTTCGTACTGTATCGCTCCCCCCTTCATACTGTATCGCATCACTCCCCCCCCCCCCCTTAGTGCTGTATCGCTCCCCCCTCCCTTCGTACTGTATCGCTCCCCCCTCCCTTCGTACTATATCGTATCGCTCCCCCCTCCCTTCGTACTGTATCGCTCCCCCCTCCCTTCGTACTGTATCGCTCCCCCCTCCCCTCGTACTGTATCGCTCCCCCCTCCCCTCGTACTGTATCGCTCCCCCTCCCTTCGTACTGTATCGCTCCCCCTCCCTTCGTACTGTATCGGTCCCTCCCTTCGTACTGTATC
This sequence comes from Salmo salar, assembly GCF_965601325.2. Lineage (NCBI taxonomy): Eukaryota > Metazoa > Chordata > Actinopteri > Salmoniformes > Salmonidae > Salmo > Salmo salar. Next base: position 87,961,199 of record NC_138310.1, read on the forward strand.
GCATCAATCCCCCCTCCCTTCGTACTGTATCGCTCCCCCCTCCCTTCATACTGTATCGCTCCCCCTTCGTACTGTATCGCTCCCCCTCCCTTCGTACTGTATCGCTCCCCCTCCCTTTGTACTGTATCGCTCCCCCTCCCTTCGTACTGTATCGCTCCCCCTTCGTACTGTATCGCTCCCCCCTTCGTACTTTATCGCTCCCCCCTTCATACTGTATCGCATCACTCCCCCCTCCCTTCGTACTGTATCGCTCCCCCCTCCCTTCGTACTGTATCGCTCCCCCTCCCTTCGTACTGTATCGCTCCCCCCTTCATACTGTATCGCATCGCTCCCCCCTCCCTTCGTACTGTATCGCTCCCCCTTCATACTGTATCGCATCGCTCCCCCCCCTTCGTACTGTATCGCTCCCCCCTCCATACTGTATCGCATCACTCCCCCCCTCCCTTCGTACTGTATCGCTCCCCCCTCCCTTCGTGCTGTATCGCTCCCCCTTCGTGCTGTATCGCTCCCCCTTCGTGCTGTATCGCTCCCCCTTCGTACTGTATCGCCCCCCCCCTCCATACTGTATCGCATCACTCCCCCCTCCCTTCGTACTGTATCGCTCCCCCCCTTCGTACTGTATCGCTGCCCCCTCCCTTCGTACTGTATCGCTCCCCCCTCCTTTCGTACTGTATCGCTCCCCCCTCCCTTCGTGCTGTATCGCTCCCCCCTCCCTTCGTACTGTATCGCTCCCCCCTCCCTTCGTACTGTATCGCTCCCCCCTCCCTTCGTACTGTATCGCTCCCCCTTCGTACTGTATCGCTGCCCCCTCCCTTCGTACTGTATCGCTCCCCCCTCCCTTCGTACTGTATCGCTCCCCCTTCGTACTGTATCGCTCCCCCCTCCCTTTATATTTTCTCCACCTTTCTATTGGTTTTGGGCTCAGCTCCATTTTGACAAGGGGAAAATCCGGTGCTCGAGGCTGCCGCTGCCGACCCGGAGTGGGTTCTGGTCCGCCGACCCGGAGTGGGTTCTGGTCCGCCGACCCGGAGTGGGTTCTGGTCCGCCGACCCGGAGTGGGTTCTGGGCCGCCGACCCGGAGTGGGTTCTGGGCCGCCGACCCGGAGTGGGTTCTGGGCCGCCGACCCGGAGTGGGTTCTGGGCCGCCGACCCGGAGTGGGTTCTGGGCCGCCGACCCGGAGTGGGTTCTGGGCCGCCGACCCGGAGTGGGTTCTGGGCCGCCGACCCGGAGTGGGTTCTGGGCCGCCGACCCGGAGTGGGTTCTGGCGCCGACCGGACCCCGGAGTGGGTTACGGGCCGCCGACCCGGAGTGGGTTACGGGCCGCCGCTGCCAGGCCTCTAAAAATAACACACAGACCACTGGCCTCAGCAGAAAACCTGCTCCAATTATGATGATTCATTTGTGTGTGTGTGTGTGTGCGCGCGCGCGCGCACTCTGGTTTTTAAACCATTTCAACTGTGTTTTATATTGGTTATAATGAAAAAGCAAGATATTTTTTTGTTGTTGCAAAAAACTATGCATGGCCATTCTATTTGAAGTGTTTATCATAGAATGTAGCCAGCTACATGTCCTAATGTTTTGCTTTAAGTTAGTCTAGCTTTTTACCGGAGAAAAGTAGCTAGACATCAGTCAGAGCACTGTCTGCTGATAGAATGCCTGTTTGGGAAATCTCATCCGAGTGGAGAAGTGTGACTGAAGCACAACATGTCTGACGCCGAGCAGAAATTACAAGAAGCAGAAATTACAAGAAGCAGAAATTACAAGAAGCAGAAATTACAATAAGATGCATTTTTAGATCTGTGTTTACAAAACACAGTAAAATATTTCTTACGCTGAGGTGTGTGTGTGTGTGTGTGTGTGTGTGTGTGTGTGTACCTAGCTTGTATACTGATATGTATTTGTCCATTCGACGGCCAGGTTTAGATGTTGCAGCCTATCATGGCTGTGCTAGAAGAACATCTTGAAATTCCGGTTAGGGAGGGAGATATTAATCATCATTTTTGAAGCGCTTCACCTGACACTATTAACTTCCTGTTTTGGACTAATCACTTTAATAATGCTGTCCATGCAAAATCAACAGGCAGTCAGTTTAAAGAGGCCTAAACCTCTGTTGCACTCACTTAATGCACGGCACACAGATGTAGCCAAATAAAAGCACATTTAGACTGCTTAGGCCTAATCTTGTGTGCTGTTACTGGCTTTGCTCTCTGGTTGTCTAATGGTAATCTACCTCGTTCAATTTCAAAGGTTGTTTTTACTTATCTTTTTGCCCCAGACGGTGCTTTGACCTTTTGAACTCAGCAGCTGTTACACTTGAACTGGGCTCCGAGGTCGTTTGACCCATTGACCCAGTGTGTTGCTAGTCTGACCTTTTTTAGAGCAAACAGATAATGGCCCTGCTATCTGCCCAGTCTCATTGATTTTGGCTTTGAACTTGAGCTCCTGTAATAACAGGCTAGTGCGGTTTGGTGAGATCCTGTAAAAACAGGCTAGTGTGGCGTGGTGAGATCCTGTAATAACAGGCTAGTGTGGCGTGGTGAGATCCTGTAATAACAGGCTAGTGTGGACTAGAGGTCGACCGATTTAATCGGAATGGCCGATTAATTAGGGCTGATTTCAAGTTTTCATAAAAATCGTTAATCGGTATTTTTGGACACCGATTTGGCGATGTTTTTTTTGTATTTTTTTTTTTAGTTGAATTATTTTGTATTTTATTTTTTTTCTTAATGTCTTATTTTATTATATATATATATATTTAATTTTTTATTTTATTTATTTATTTAAACACCTTTATTTAACTAGGCAAGTCAGATTAAGAACACATTCTTATTTACAATGACGGCCTTGGAACGGGGGTTAACTGCCTTGTTCAGGGGGGATTCGTTTTTGCAACCTTCCGGTTACTAGTCCAACACTCTAACCACCTGCCTTACATTGCACTCCACGAGGAGCCTGCATGGCAGGCTGACTACCTGTTACGCGAGGGCAGCAAGAAGCCAAGGTAAGTTGCTAGCTAGCATTAAACTTATAAAAAAACTATCAATCTTAACATAATCACTAGTTAACTACACATGGTTGATGATATTACTAGTTTATCTAACGTGTCCTACGTTGCATATAATCGATGCAGTGCCTGTTAATTTATAATCGAATCACAGCCTACTTCGCCAAGCGGGTGTTGATTTAACAAGCGCATTTGCGAAAAAAGCACTGTCATTGCACCAATGTACCTAACCATAAACATGAATGCCTTTATTTAAAATCAATACACAAGTATATATACTGCTCAAAAAAATAAAGGGAACACTTAAACAACACAATGTAACTCCAAGTCAATCACACTTCTGTGAAATCAAACTGTCCACTTAGGAAGCAACACTGATTGACAATACATTTCACATGCTGTTGTGCAAATGGAATAGACAACAGTTGGAAATTATAGGCAATTAGCAAGACACCCCCAATAAAGGAGTGGTTCTGCAGGTGGTGACCACAGACCACTTCTCAGTTCCTATGCTTCCTGGCTGATGTTTTGGTTACTTTTGAATGCTGGCGGTGCTTTCACTCTAGTGGTAGCATGAGACGGAGTCTACAAGTGGCTCAGGTAGTGCAGCTCATCCAGGATGTGGCAAGAAGGTTTGCTGTGTCTGTCAGCGTAGTGTCCAGAGCATGGAGGCGCTACCAGGAGACAGGCCAGTACATCAGGAGACATGTAGGAGGGCAACAACCCAGCAACAGGACCGCTACCTCCGCCTTTGTGCAAGGAGGAGCAGGAGGAGCACTGCCAGAGCCCTGCAAAATGACCTCCAGCAGGCCACAAATGTGCATGTGTCTGCTCAAACAGTCAAACAGACTCCATGAGGGTGGTATGAGGGCCCGACGTCCACAGGTGGGGGTTGTGCTTACAGCCCAACACCGTGCAGGACGTTTGGCATTTGCCAGAGAACACCAAGATTGGCAAATTCGCCACTGGCACCCTGTGCTCTTCACAGATGAAAGCAGGTTCACACTGAGCACATGTGACAGACGTGACAGAGTCTGGAGACGCCGTGGAGAACGTTCTGCTGCCTGCAACATCCTCCAGCATGACTGGTTTGGCGGTGGGTCAGTCATGGTGTGGGGTGGCATTTCTTTGGGGGGCCGCACAGCCCTCCATGTGCTCGCCAGAGGTAGCCTGACTGCCATTAGGTACCGAGGTGAGATCCTCAGACCCCTTGTGAGACCATATGCTGGTGCGGTTGGCCCTGGGTTCCTCCTAATGCAAGACAATGCTAAACCTCATGTGGCTGGAGTGTGTCAGCAGTTCCTGCAAGAGGAAGGCATTGATGCTATGGACTGGCCCACCCGTTCCCCAGACCTGAATCCAATTGAGCACATCTGAGACATCATGTCTCGCTCCATACACCAACGCCACGTTGCACCACAGACTGTCCAGGAGTTGGCGGATGCTTTAGTCCAGGTCTGGGAGGAGATCCCTCAGGAGACCATCCACCACCTCATCAGGAGCATGCCCAGGCGTTGTAGGGAGGTCATACAGGCACGTGGAGGCCACACACACTACTGAGCCTCCTTTTGACTTGTTTTAAGGACATTACATCAAAGTTGGATCAGCCTGTAGTGTGGTTTTCCACTTTAATTTTGAGTGTGACTCCAAATCCAGACCTCCATGGGTTGATAAATTGGATTTCCATTAATTATTTTTGTGATTTTGTTGTCAGCACATTCAACTATGTAAAGAAAAAAGTATTTAATAAGATTATTTCATTCATTCAGATCTAGGATGTGTTATTTTGGTGTTCCCTTTATTTTTTTGAGCAGTGTATTTTTAAACCTGCATATTTAGTTAATATTGCCTGCTAACATGAAATTGTGTCACATCTCTAGCGTTCATTGCACGCAGAGTCAGGGTATATGCAACAGTTTGGGCCGCCTGGCTCGTTGCGAACTAATTTGCCAGAATGTTACGTAATTATGACATAACATTGAAGGTTGGGCGATGTAACAGGAATATTTAGACTTAGAGACTTAGAGACTTAGATCGTTAGATAAAACACGGAACGGTTCCGTATTTCACTGAAAGAATAAACGTTTTGTTTTCGAGATGATAGTTTCCGGATTCGACCATATTAATGACCTAAGGCTCGTATTTCTGTGTGTTGTTATGTTATAATTAAGTCTATGATTTGATAGAGCAGTCTGACTGAGCGATGGTAGGCAGCAGCAGGCTCATAAGCATTCATTCAAAACAGCACTTGCATGCGTTTTGCCAGCAGCCCATCGCAATGCATTGCGCTGTTTATGACTTCAAGCCTATCTACTCCTGAGATTAGGCTGGTGTAACCCATGTGAAATGGCTAGCTAGTTAGCCGGGTGCGCGCTAATAGCGTTTCAAACGTCACTCGCTCTGAGACTTGGAGTGGTTGTTCCCCTTGCTCTGCATGGGTAACGCTGCTTCGAGGGTGGCTGTTGTCGATGTGTTCCTGGTTCGAGGCCAGGTTGGGGCGAATTGAGGGACGGAAGCTATACTGTTACACTGGCAATACTAAAGTGCCTATAAGAACATCCAATAGTCAAAGGTATATGAAATACAAATCGTATAGAGAGAAATAGTCCTATAATTCCTATAATAACTACAACCTAAAACTTCTTACCTGGGAATATTGAAGACTCATGTTAAAAGGAACCACCAGCTTTCATATGTTCTCATGTTCTGAGCAAGGAACTTAAACGTTAGCTTTTTTACTTGGCACATATTGCACTTTTACTTTCTTCTCCAACACTTTCTTTTGCATTATTTAAACCAAATTGAAAATGTTTCATTATTTATTTGAGGCTAAATTGATTTTGTTGATGTATTATATTAAGTTAAAATAAGTGTTCATTCACTATTGTTGAAATTGTCATTATTACAAATAAATAAATAAAAAAAATCGGCCGATTAATCGGTACCAGCTTTTTCTGGGGTCCTCCAATAATCGGTATCGGCGGTGAAAAATCATAATCGGTCGACCTCTAGTGTGGACTGGTGAGATCCTGTAATTACAGGCTAGTGTGGCGTGGTGAGATCCTGTAGTAACAGGCTAGTGTGGACTGGTGAGATCCTGTAATTACAGGCTAGTGTGGCGTGGTGAGATCCTGTAATAACGGGCTAGTGTGGCGTGGTGAGATCCTGTAGTAACAGGCTAGTGTGGACTGGTGAGATCCTATAATAACGGGCTAGTGTGGCGTGGTGAGATCCTGTAATAACGGGCTAGTGTGGACTGGTGAGATCCTGTAATAACGGGCTAGTGTGGCGTGGTGAGATCCTATAATAACAGGCTAGTGTGGACTGGTGAGATCCTATAATAACGGGCTAGTGTGGCGTGGTGAGATCCTGTAATAACGGGCTAGTGTGGCGTGGTGAGATCCTGTAATAACGGGCTAGTGTGGACTGGTGAGATCCTGTAGTAGTAGTAATAATAACTAAAATACAAAATATATATATATATTTTTTTTTACATTTGATTGGTTTAGCAGACACTCCTATCCAGTGGTGAACACACGTTTTCACCACTGAGAATGTCAGGGTGAAGTGACTGACTACCGTAATTTCCGGACTATTGAGCGCACCTGAATATAATCCGCACCCACTGAATTAAAATATATATATATATTTTTTTGAACATAAATAAGCCGCACATGTCTATAAGCCGCAGGTGCCTACCGGTACATTGAAGCAAATGAACTTTACACAGGCTTTAACGAAAATAAATAGGCTTTAAAGAAACACGGCTTGTAACAAAAATAAATAGGCTTTAACGAAACACGGCTTGTAACAAAAAATAAAAAATTTGCTGTAAACAGTAGCCTACCAAGAAAGTCATTGGTCACAAACTTCCTCCTCCTGTGCGCTGAAACCATCCCCTTCGGTGTCGGAGTTGAATAGCCTCAGAATTACTTCATCCGATATTGGATCATTTTCATTGTCGCTCTCGTCACTGTTTGACCTTAACCCGTTCGGGAATTTCATTGGTCTAATGAAAGCTTCATGCTGCCAAAAAACTGAGCACATCACAGAATGTGTTTTTCTTTTTTATAAAAAAATTTGAAAGCCTGAAAAATCCATATATTAGCCCCGTCATTGTTTTAAGCCGCGAGGTTCAAAGCGTGGGAAAAAAGTTGCGGCTTATAGTCCAGAATTTACGGTAGATCCTACGTGCAGATTAACATTCAGCTTTGTGTGTGTGTGTTTTTAAAATATTTCTAACACTTGAGCAAGGAACATCTCTTGTATGTGGAGTTTCGTCTCCAGTCTTTTCATACCAGGGTCTTGCTGATTGAATGTGTTTTTATGGGTTCGCCTCTGTCCGTGTGTGTGTGTGTGTGTGTGTGTGTGTGTGTGTGTGTGTGTGTGTGTGTGTGTCCATTCAATATAGAGCCGTCGGTAGCATCACTGGGTTCATGCTCTTTAGAAGGGAAGCAGGACAAGCCTATGTATGGTAGAGGAAAGGAGGGCCAGGCAGCCCAGTGGACTGTGGGCTGAGCCTGAGTTTAGTCTTGTGTTGTTATTAAGAGCTCTAGCTAAACTTCCAGGGTCCTCACTGATTCACTCCAGATGCTGGAGTCGGAATTATGTTTTTATATTAGAGAGAGAGAGAGAGGATCAACAAACTGATTGAAAGGTGAATTGAGAGGTCTTTGTGTCTGTTGTCTCTCAGGAACCTAGTCCTACTGTAGACCTGTATGTGTGTCTGTTGTCTCTCTGGAACCTAGTCCTACTGTAGACCTGTATGTGTGTCTGTTGTCTCTCTCTGGAACCTAGTCCTACTGTAGACCTGTATGTGTGTCTGTTGTCTCTCTCTGGAACCTAGTCCTACTGTAGACCTGTATGTGTGTCTGTTGTCTCTCTGGAACCTAGTCCTACTGTAGACCTGTATGTGTGTCTGTTGTCTCTCTCTGGAACCTAGTCCTACTGTAGACCTGTATGTGTGTCTGTTGTCTCTCTGGAACCTAGTCCTACTGTAGACCTGTATGTGTGTCTGTTGTCTCTCTGGAACCTAGTCCTACTGTAGACCTGTATGTGTGTCTGTTGTCTCTCTGGAACCTAGTCCTACTGTAGACCTGTATGTGTGTCTGTTGTCTCTCTGGAACCTAGTCCTACTGTAGGCCTGTATGTGTGTCTGTTGTCTCTCTGGAACCTAGTCCTACTGTAGGCCTGTATGTGTGTCTGTTGTCTCTCTCTGGAACCTAGTCCCACTGTAGACCTGTATGTGTGTCTGTTGTCTCTCTGGAACCTAGTCCTACTGTAGACCTGTATGTGTGTCTGTTGTCTCTCTCTGGAACCTAGTCTACTGTAGGCCTGTATGTGTGTCTGTCTCTCTGGAACCTAGTCCTACTGTAGACCTGTATGTGTGTCTGTTGTCTCTCTCTGGAACCTAGTCCTACTGTAGACCTGTATGTGTGTCTGTTGTCTCTCTGGAACCTAGTCCTACTGTAGACCTGTATGTGTGTCTGTCTCTCTGGAACCTAGTCCTACTGTAGGCCTGTATGTGTGTCTGTTGTCTCTCTGGAACCTAGTCCTACTGTAGACCTGTATGTGTGTCTGTTGTCTCTCTCTGGAACCTAGTCCTACTGTAGACCTGTATGTGTGTCTGTTGTCTCTCTCTGGAACCTAGTCCTACTGTAGACCTGTATGTGTGTCTGTTGTCTCTCTGGAACCTAGTCCTACTGTAGACCTGTATGTGTGTCTGTTGTCTCTCTGGAACCTAGTCCTACTGTAGACCTGTATGTGTGTCTGTTGTCTCTCTGGAACCTAGTCCTACTGTAGACCTGTATGTGTGTCTGTTGTCTCTCAGGAACCTAGTCCTACTGTAGACCTGTATGTGTGTCTGTTGTCTCTCTGGAACCTAGTCCTACTGTAGGCCTGTATGTGTGTCTGTTGTCTCTCTGGAACCTAGTCCTACTGTAGACCTGTATGTGTGTCTGTTGTCTCTCTCTGGAACCTAGTCTACTGTAGGCCTGTATGTGTGTCTGTTGTCTCTCTGGAACCTAGTCCTACTGTAGACCTGTATGTGTGTCTGTTGTCTCTCTGGAACCTAGTCCTACTGTAGACCTGTATGTGTGTCTGTTGTCTCTCTCTGGAACCTAGTCCTACTGTAGACCTGTATGTGTGTCTGTTGTCTCTCTGGAACCTAGTCCTACTGTAGACCTGTATGTGTGTCTGTCTCTCTGGAACCTAGTCCTACTGTAGACCTGTATGTGTGTCTGTTGTCTCTCAGGAACCTAGTCCTACTGTAGACCTGTATGTGTGTCTGTTCTCTCTCTGGAACCTAGTCCTACTGTAGATCTGTATTCGTGTGTTAGTGTGTTCTTTAATTTTTCACTCTCTGATCCTTTTGTGAAACGGCAGTAAAACAGATAGTATCACTATGGAAACGGTAATAGCAGTCAATAAAACACTGTGTAAACTCAGAAATAAGACAAACAGTCGCATTGACTGTCTGGCTATCGTTAAACTATTTCAGTTCCAGACTGGAGGAATGCCCACAAGAAATGTATAGATCTTCAACTCAAATTAATAGAACAGTTTGTAACCATTTCAGACTAATTTCAGCATATTTCTAAGTCGACAGAATCCAACGCTGACTGAATTAAAACCAATCCAACGCTGACTGAATTAAAACCAATCCAACGCTGACTGAATTTCAAACCAATCCAACGCTGACTGAATTTCAAACCAATCCAACGCTGACTGAATTTCAAACCAATCCAACGCTGACTGAATTTCAAACCAATCCAATGCTGACTGAATTAATGTGAACAGTTTCATTGTCAGCGTTCTGAGAGTCAGCATGCAGACGAGCTGTTGTCTCTGGGCCGGCCCTGTCCGTCTCTGGGCCGGCCCTGTCCGTCTCTGGGTCGGGCCTGTCCGTCTCTGGGTCGGCCCTGTCCGTCTCTGGGTCGGCCCTGTCCGTCTCTGGGTCGGCCCTGTCCGTCTCTGGGTCGGCCCTGTCCGTCTCTGGGTCGGCCCTGTCCGTCTCTGGGTCGGCCCTGTCCGTCTCTGGGTCGGCCCTGTCCGTCTCTGGGTCGGCCCTGTCCGTCTCTGGGTCGGCCCTGTCCGTCTCTGGGTCGGCCCTGTCCGTCTCTGGGTCGGCCCTGTCCGTCTCTGGGTCGGCCCTGTCCGTCTCTGGGTCGGCCCTGTCCGTCTCTGGGTCGGCCCTGTCCGTCTCTGGGTCGGCCCTGTCCGTCTCTGGGTCGGCCCTGTCCGTCTCTGGGTCGGCCCTGTCCGTCTCTGGGTCGGCCCTGTCCGTCTCTGGGTCGGCCCTGTCCGTCTCTGGGTCGGCCCTGTCCGTCTCTGGGCCGGCCCTGTCCGTCTCTGGGCCGGCCCTGTCCGTCTCTGGGCCGGCCCTGTCCGTCTCTGGGCCGGGCCTGTCCGTCTCTGGGCCGGCCCTGTCCGTCTCTGGGCCGGCCCTGTCCGTCTCTGGGCCGGCCCTGTCCGTCTCTGGGCCGGCCCTGTCCGTCTCTGGGCCGGCCCTGTCCGTCTCTGGGCCGGCCCTGTCCGTCTCTGGGCCGGGCCTGTCCGTCTCTGGGCCGGGCCTGTCCGTCTCTGGGCCGGGCCTGTCCGTCTCTGGGCCGGCCCTGTCCGTCTCTGGGCCGGCCCTGTCCGTCTCTGGGTCGGCCCTGTCCGTCTCTGGGTCGGCCCTGTCCGTCTCTGGGTCGGCCCTGTCCGTCTCTGGGTCGGCCCTGTCCGTCTCTGGGTCGGCCCTGTCCGTCTCTGGGTCGGCCCTGTCCGTCTCTGGGTCGGCCCTGTCCGTCTCTGGGTCGGCCCTGTCCGTCTCTGGGTCGGCCCTGTCCGTCTCTGGGTCGGCCCTGTCCGTCTCTGGGTCGGCCCTGTCCGTCTCTGGGTCGGCCCTGTCCGTCTCTGGGTCGGCCCTGTCCGTCTCTGGGTCGGGCCTGTCCGTCTCTGGGTCGGCCCTGTCCGTCTCTGGGTCGGCCCTGTCCGTCTCTGGGTCGGGCCTGTCCGTCTCTGGGCCGGCCCTGTCCGTCTCTGGGCCGGCCCTGTCCGTCTCTGGGCCGGCCCTGTCCGTCTCTGGGCCGGGCCTGTCCGTCTCTGGGCCGGCCCTGTCCGTCTCTGGGCCGGCCCTGTCCGTCTCTGGGCCGGCCCTGTCCGTCTCTGGGCCGGCCCTGTCCGTCTCTGGGCCGGCCCTGTCCGTCTCTGGGCCGGCCCTGTCCGTCTCTGGGTCTGTCACAGTGAGATGAGCAGTGTTATGTGAGTCACACAGCAGGGGGTGTTGGTTCCTGGCTGACTAGATGAGCCGGCATTGCATTGAATCAACCAATGGTTGCATGCCTTGTCTATGTCATATGTGATTAGCTGATATCAGGGCCTAAAATGAACTTTTTAGTATCCCAGCCACTGTGGCAGGTAGATACACAAAAGAATAATTACCAGCCACTCAGTTCTAAACAGCCAATATATATTTTTCGCCATAATGACACAAAAAAAACTAAAAGAATGGCATGCTTAGTAATATTTCTAAAACAAGAAATGTATTACTAATAAGAAGTAATGTGGTATAATGCTCAATATAATTTTATATTCTTTGACTTTGTCTTCAGAGAACTACATTTGCACACTGTACGTAGGCCTTTTCTATTGTTCTCAACTGGCCTACCTGGTTAAATAAAGGTGGAATAAAAAAGAGAGAAATGTTCAGCTTCCCCTTTAATGTTGCCTTGGTAACAGGGCGACTGACTAGTAGAGAATCTGACCAGCAGACAGCGAAGTTCTCTTTTTGCTAGTAGTGGAAGCAAACTCACATTGTTTTATTCACAAATTAGGTTGTTTTCCAATGTAAACAGCCAAGAAACACGAGGACAAAGTCTCACTTTTTAGTAGTCTTTCGAGTAAATTAGACCAACTTTTATGCCTGTGCACATTGCTTCTAAAAACAAATCTTTCAGCACTTCACTCAGCGCTCACAGCCCCCTAGACAGGCGGTGTTGCTGCGTGAGGTAGGATAGCTTTAAAGTTAGTGTTGAGATGTCTTTGTGCGTTACCAGATATGAAACAAAACAGCCAAAAAACACAGCTACTGCAGCATTTATTTGGCTATAAATCACAACTTGCACTTGTGCCCATACTTGACTTGACTTATTTTAATGAAATGCTCGCACTGTAGAGCCCAGAGTGTGACCACCCGCCGACGTGGCTGGTGAATTACACATTCTTAACCGTCAATGCCAAAATCTACCCGCATTGGGCAGGTTGCAGGTGTTAATTTTAGACCCTGGCTGATATGTTAAATACCTATCCAGGCATTGTAAGATCTGTCGTGTGTCATCACTGTAGTCGGGGCAGGAACTCAACCATCGTGTTGCATTCAGTGTGTAATTGTAAGGTTAGTCCCACTGAGAAGGATGAGCCAGTCACAAACGTAGTGCCTTTTAATGAGAACACCTATATCCCGTCTTATGTAAATAAACTTCATCTATTTGATCTTTGTGTGACTGACTACACTTCCACGGTGTAGCCTGTGTTTAGTTTGTTAGTCTCTCATCTGAGGTCGGCTTGGGTTTTGCTCTAATCCATCCCAGTGATGAGCGTTATGATTGGGAATAGAGCTTTAATAGACTGTCAGAACTACAGAGGATCCAGATTTACACTTTAGGGTCAACTTGATCCCAGTGTGCCCTGCTCCTCATCTGGAGATGACTAATCCCCGTAGCCCCCTCTCCCTGCTGCTCATCTGGAGATGACTAATCCCCGTAGCCCCCTCTCCCTGCTGCTCATCTGGAGATGACTAATCACCGTAGCCCCCTCTCCCTGCTGCTCATCTGGAGATGACTAATCCCCGTAGCCCCCTCTCCCTGCTGCTCATCTGGAGATGACTAATCCCCGTAGCCCCCTCTCCCTGCGGCTCATCTCTGGATGACTAATCCCCGTAGCCCCCTCTCCCTGCTGCTCATCTGGAGATGACTAATCCCCATAGCCCCCTCTCCCTGCTGCTCATCTCTGGATGACTAATCCCCGTAGCCCCCTCTCCCTGCTGCTCATCTCTGGATGACTAATCCCCGTAGCCCCCTCTCCCTGCTGCTCATCTGGAGATGACTAATCCCCGTAGCCCCCTCTCCCTGCTGCTCATCTGGAGATGACTAATCCCCGTAGCCCCCTCTCCCTGCTGCTCATCTGGAGATGACTAATCCCCGTAGCCCCCTCTCCCTGCTGCTCATCTGGAGATGACTAATCCCCGTAGCCCCCTCTCCCTGCTGCTCATCTGGAGATGACTAATCCCCGTAGCCCCCTCTCCCTGCTGCTCATCTGGAGATGACTAATCCCCGTAGCCCCCTCTCCCTGCTGCTCATCTGGAGATGACTAATCCCCGTAGCCCCCTCTCCCTGCTGCTCATCTCTGGATGACTAATCCCCGTAGCCCCCTCTCCCTGCTGCTCATCTGGAGATGACTAATCCCCGTAGCCCCCTCTCCCTGCTGCTCATCTGGAGATGACTAATCCCCGTAGCCCCCTCTCCCTGCTGCTCATCTCTGGATGACTAATCCCCGTAGCCCCCTCTCCCTGCTGCTCATCTGGAGATGACTAATCCCCGTAGCCCCCTCTCCCTGCTGCTCATCTGGAGATGACTAATCCCCGTAGCCCCCTCTCCCTGCTGCTCATCTCTGGATGACTAATCCCCGTAGCCCCCTCTCCCTGCTGCTCATCTGGAGATGACTAATCCCCGTAGCCTCCTCTCCCTGCTGCTCATCTGGAGATGACTAATCCCCGTAGCCTCCTCTCCCTGCTGCTCATCTCTGGATGACTAATCCCCGTAGCCCCCTCTTCCTGCTGCTCATCTGGAGATGACTAATCCCCGTAGCGCCCTCTCCCTGCTGCTCATCTCTGGATGACTAATCCCCGTAGCCCCCTCTCCCTGCTGCTCATCTGGAGATGACTAATCCCCGTAGCCCCCTCTCCCTGCTGCTCATCTGGAGATGACTAATCCCCGTAGCCCCCTCTCCCTGCTGCTCATCTGGAGATGACTAATCCCCGTAGCCCCCTCTTCCTGCTGCTCATCTGGAGATGACTAATCCCCGTAGCCCCCTCTCCCTGCTGCTCATCTGGAGATGACTAATCCCCGTAGCCCCCTCTCCCTGCTCCTCATCTGGAGATGACTAATCCCCGTAGCCCCCTCTCCCTGCTGCTCATCTGGAGATGACTAATCCCCGTAGCCCCCTCTCCCTGCTGCTCATCTCTGGATGACTAATCCCCGTAGCCCCCTCTCCCTGCTGCTCATCTCTGGATGACTAATCCCCGTAGCCCCCTCTTCCTGCTGCTCATCTGGAGATGACTAATCCCCGTAGCCCCCTCTCCCTGCTGCTCATCTGGAGATGACTAATCCCCGTAGCCCCCTCTCCCTGCTGCTCATCTGGAGATGACTAATCCCCGTAGCCCCCTCTCCCTGCTGCTCATCTCTGGATGACTAATCCCCGTAGCCCCCTCTCCCTGCTGCTCATCTGGAGATGACTAATCCCCGTAGCCTCCTCTCCCTGCTGCTCATCTCTGGATGACTAATCCCCGTAGCCCCCTCTCCCTGCTGCTCATCTGGAGATGACTAATCCCCGTAGCCCCCTCTCCCTGCTGCTCATCTGGAGATGACTAATCCCCGTAGCCTCCTCTCCCTGCTGCTCATCTGGAGATGACTAATCCCCGTAGCCCCCTCTTCCTGCTGCTCATCTGGAGATGACTAATCCCCGTAGCCCCCTCTTCCTGCTGCTCATCTGGAGATGACTAATCCCCGTAGCCCCCTCTCCCTGCTGCTCATCTGGAGATGACTAATCCCCGTAGCCCCCTCTTCCTGCTGCTCATCTGGAGATGACTAATCCCCGTAGCGCCCTCTTCCTGCTGCTCATCTGGAGATGACTAATCCCCGTAGCCCCCTCTTCCTGCTGCTCATCTGGAGATGACTAATCCCCGTAGCGCCCTCTCCCTGCTAGCAGTTTCCATTTTTTTAGCCCCATATCTCTGTGCTTGTCCCTAATCTCCTCTGTGACACAGAATGGCTTTTCGGCAGGATGGAGGAATTAATTCAGAGATGAGAGGCGCAATGGTTCTTTCTCTTCTCTCTCTGTTCTCTCTCTCTCTGTTCTCTCTCTCTGTTTTCCTGGTAGAGAGAGGAAGCGTCTGTGTTTGTAATGTGGTCTTTATCTTTGCTGAAACATCTCACTACCCTCTGATTCCATCTCAATATCTTAGCTGTTCCGCTCGGTAAACGCAGGGATATAAAATCTGGCCCTCGGGAGGATGAATTATCCCTGTCTTTTTCCCTCTATGACCCTCTCCAGCCTCCCCTCACCCCCTATGACCCACAACTGTTTGTTACACTCCCACCATACTAAAACCATCCTTCTCACTTCCTGCTATTGGCCCATATCATGCATTGTCCTGTGAGCCAGTCTCAGCTAAGAGGACTCATTAGGTCAATATATCTTTACCAACAAACTAATAGCACAGAAATGGTTTAGACGGGTCTCAGAAATCAAACTCATTGCTTGTTACCTGAAATAATTAATTGCACTCATTTAAACTATCTCTGGTCTCAAACATGAGCACAGTGAAATTAAGTATTTTACCTCTGCTCCCCAATCACTTCATTCTCAAAGTCTTGCAAGGAAGTCCAGGCAGAGGCCAACCCAATGAACCCTCATTGTCAGTAGGCAGGTTTCCATTGACCCAGGTTTATTCAATGTGTAATGGAAATGGCGGATATGAGACATTTTATAAAAGATCGACAAAGTTTATATCCATTAGATAGGGGTGGATTTTTCTTTTGTCAAACTTTCTTTATTGCTACGAATGATAGAAAGTATTTTTCGAATAAATTTCTGATTGGTACGTGGGACATATGATGTCACGTAATGCTCCACTCCACATTTTGATTCTAAATGCTTCCTGCTAAATGCTTCCTGCTAAATGCTTCCTGCTAAATGCTTCCTGCTAAATGCTTCCTGCTAAATGCTTCCTGCTAAATGCTTCCTGCTTGAAAAAATGTCTTTGCAGGACAAGGATTGTCCTGACTTTCAAGATCTACAGGAGTGTAAATTTCAATAAGGCACAGACCCTGGCAATATGTTTATTTAACCTTTATTTGACAAGGCAAGTCAGTTAAGAACAAATACTTATTTAGTCATGGCCAAGGAACAGTGGGTTAACTGCCTTGTTCAGAACGACTGATTTTTACCTTGTCAGCTCGGGGATTCGATTTAGCAACCTTTCAGTTACTGGCCCAACGCTCTAACCACTAGGCTACCTGCCTCTAACCACTAGGCTACCTGCCTCTAACCACTAGGCTACCTGCCTCTAACCACTAGGCTACCTGCCTCTAACCACTAGGCTACCTGCCTCTAACCACTAGGCTACCTGCTGCCCCAGTATGTTGGCACATCAGAATTGTCAGTCAGTTACTGTATTCTTTCCATGCTGGCTTTCCTGAAACATTAAACAGATAGGTGGGAGGGCGTACGGGCTACCTGAAACATTAAACAGATAGATAGGTGGGAGGGTGTACGGGCTACCTGAAACATTAAACAGATAGGTGGGAGGGCACGCGGGCTTCCTGAAACATTAAACAGATAGATAGGTGGGAGGGTGTACGGGCTACCTGAAACATTAAACAGATAGGTGGGAGGGCATAAGGGCTACCTGAAACATTAAACAGATTGGTGGGAGGGCACGCGGGCTTCCTGAAACATTAAACAGATGGGTGTACGGGCTACCTGAAACATTAAACAGATAGGTGGGAGGGCGCACGGGCTACCTGAAACATTAAACAGATAGGTGGGAGGGCGCACGGGCTACCTGAAACATTAAACAGATAGGTGGGAGGGCGCACGGGCTACCTGAAACATTAAACAGATAGGTGGGAGGGCGCACGGGCTACCTGAAACATTAAACAGATAGGTGGGAGGGCGTACGGGCTACCTGAAACATTAAACAGATAGGTGGGAGGGCGTACGGGCTACCTGAAACATTAAACAGATAGGTGGGAGGGCGTACGGGCTACCTGAAACATTAAACAGATAGGTGGGAGGGCGTACGGGCTACCTGAAACATTAAACAGATAGGTGGGAGGGGGTACGGGCTACCTGAAACATTAAACAGATAGGTGGGAGGGCATAAGGGCTACCTGAAACATTAAACAGATAGGTGGGAGGGCGTAAGGGCTACCTGAAACATTAAACAGATAGGTGGGAGGGCGTACGGGCTACCTGAAACATTAAACAGATAGGTGGGAGGGCGTACGGGCTACCTGAAACATTAAACAGATAGGTGGGAGGGGGTACGGGCTACCTGAAACATTAAACAGATAGGTGGGAGGGCACGCGCGCTACCTGAAACATTAAACAGATAGGTGGGAGGGCATAAGGGCTACCTGAAACATTAAACAGATAGGTGGGAGGGCGTAAGGGCTACCTGAAACATTAAACAGATAGGTGGGAGGGCGTACGGGCTACCTGAAACATTAAACAGATAGGTGGGAGGGCATAAGGGCTACCTGAAACATTAAACAGATAGGTGGGAGGGCATAAGGGCTACCTGAAACATTAAACAGATAGGTGGGAGGGCATAAGGGCTACCTGAAACATTAAACAGATAGGTGGGAGGGCATAAGGGCTACCTGAAACATTAAACAGATAGGTGGGAGGGCATAAGGGCTACCTGAAACATTAAACAGATAGGTGGGAGGGCATAAGGGCTACCTGAAACATTAAACAGATAGGTGGGAGGGCATAAGGGCTACCTGAAACATTAAACAGATAGGTGGGAGGGCGTAAGTGCTACCTGAAACATTAAACAGATAGGTGGGAGGGCATAAGGGCTGTCGTTAATTTGGTAATTTGTCTAAATGTGTAATGGAAACACTTCAACCGCTTCATTTTTATTCAACACAAGTATTTTTTATTTTTTGGTTTGATGTCATCACATCAGCGTTTTTTATTGACACCCAGGATCGGTGAATGGAAACGCACCGTAACAGGCAAACCTTCTAAATGTTGACAACAAAAAATGTACTGGACAAGTTAACGGAAACATGGCTAACGTCACCCTCCGTGTCAATTACCCCGTGCAAAGTGTTCTTTACTGAAAGACAGTCTCTTGTAGAATGTTTTGATTCTGATTGAGAGATGTATTTTCTAACTTGAGGACAGCATTACCAGAGAGAAACACATTCTGTCATCTAAGAGGTGGTAGTCGTAGTAAGATAGCGCTGAGGAGGTCCCTGTTATTACTCTGTTTGCTCAGGATGTTGGAAAAATAACCTGCAAATATGAATTTTGTTGGACAGTGTATATACCACGTGTATCCTGTACAAACATACCACTAATAAAACTTGAAACTACACTGAACAAGAAATATAAACACAACATGTAAAGTGTTGGTTTCAAGAGCTGATATAAAAGATCCCAGAAATGTTCCATATGCACAAAAAACATATTTCGCTCGAATTTTGTCAACAAATTTGTTTACATCCCTGTTGGTGAGCATTTCTCCTTTACCAAGATGATCCATCCACCTGACTGGTGTGGCATATCAAGAAGCTGATTTAACAGCATGATCATTACACAGGTGCACCTTGTTCTGGGGACAATAAAAGGCCACTTTACAATGTGCTGTTTTGTCACACAACACAATGCCACAGATGTCTCAAGTTTTCAGGGAGATTGCAATTGGCATGCTGACTGCAGGAATGTCCACCACAGCTGTTGCCAGATAGTTTAATATTCAATTTGTCTACTTCCAACATTGTTTTAGAGAATTTGGCTGTCCAAACGGCCTCACAACTGCAGACCACGTGTAACCACGCCAGCCCAGGACCTCCACATCCGACTTTTTCACCTGCGGGATCGTCTGAGACCAGCCACCCGGACAGCTGATGAAACTGTGGGTTTGCACAACCAAAGAATCTCTGCACAAACTGTCAGAAACTGTATCAGGGAAGCTCATCTGCGTGCTCGTCATCCTCACCAGGGTCGTAACCGACTTCAGTGGTCAAATGCTCACCTTCGATGGCCTGTAGCTCAGTTGGTAGAGCATGGTGTTTGCAACGCCAGGGTTGTGGGTTCGATTCCCACGGGGGGCCAGCACAGAAAAATAAATAAAAAAATGTTTAGAAATGTATGCATTCACTACTGTAAGTCGCTCTGGATAAGAGCGTCTGCTAAATGACTAAAATGTAAATGTGTGCTCTTCACGGATGAATCCCAGTTTCAACTGTACCGGGCAGATGGCAGACCGCTTATATGGCGTCGTGTGGGCGTGCGGTTTGCTGCTGTCAACATTGTCTATTCTTCCATGGCCTGCATTCTCATCAGACATCTCACACATTGAGCATGTTTGGGATGCTCTGGATTGACACGTACGACAGCATGTTCCAGTTCCCTGCCAATATCCAGCAACTAAGCACAGCCATTGAAGAGGAGTGGAACAACATCCCACAGGCTACAATCAACAGCCTGATCAACTCTATGACGGTGTTGCGCGGCATGAGGCAAGTGGTGGTCACACCAGACACTGACTGGTTTTCTGATCCACACCCCTACCTTTTTTAGGGTATCTGTATTCTAGTAGATTGGTCCTGGTATTGTAGGCAGCTGTGGCTCATCTCTGTCTCTCTCTATATGAGGGTGACAAGTCAGCCCACGCTCTCTGTGGTTACTACTAGTGTCTATATCGGAGGCTCTCTGTGGTTACTACTAGTCTCTATATAGGAGGCTCTCTGTGGTTACTACTAGTCTCTATATAGGAGGCTCTCTGTGGTTACTACTAGTGTCTATATAGGAGGCTCTCTGTGGTTACTACTAGTCTCTATATAGGAGGCTCTCTGTGGTTACTACTAGTCTCTATATAGGAGGCTCTCTGTGGTTACTACTAGTCTCTATAGGAGGCTCTCTGTGGTTACTACTAGTCTCTATATAGGAGGCTCTCTGTGGTTACTACTAGTCTCTATATAGGAGGCTCTCTGTGGTTACTGCTAGTCTCTATATAGGAGGCTCTCTGTGGTTACTACTAGTCTCTATAGGAGGCTCTCTGTGGTTACTACTAGTCTCTATAGGAGGCTCTCTGTGGTTACTACTAGTCTCTATAGGAGGCTCTCTGTGGTTACTACTAGTCTCTATAGGAGGCTCTCTGTGGTTACTACTAGTCTCTATATAGGAGGCTCTCTGTGGTTACTACTAGTCTCTATAGGAGGTTCTCTGTGGTTACTACTAGTCTCTATATAGGAGGCTCTCTGTGGTTACTACTAGTCTCTATAGGAGGCTCTCTGTGGTTACTACTAGTCTCTATAGGAGGCTCTCTGTGGTTACTACTAGTCTCTATAGGAGGCTCTCTGTGGTTACTACTAGTCTCTATAGGAGGCTCTCTGTGGTTACTACTAGTCTCTATAGGAGGCTCTCTGTGGTTACTACTAGTCTCTATAGGAGGCTCTCTGTGGTTACTACTAGTCTCTATAGGAGGCTCTCTGTGGTTACTACTAGTCTCTATAGGAGGCTCTCTGTGGTTACTACTAGTCTCTATATAGGAGGCTCTCTGTGGTTACTACTAGTCTCTATATAGGAGGCTCTCTGTGGTTACTACTAGTCTCTATATAGGAGGCTCTCTGTGGTTACTACTAGTCTCTATAGGAGGCTCTCTGTGGTTACTACTAGTGTCTATATAGGAGGCTCTCTGTGGTTACTACTAGTCTCTATAGGAGGCTCTCTGTGGTTACTACTAGTCTCTATATAGGAGGCTCTCTGTGGTTACTACTAGTCTCTATATAGGAGGCTCTCTGTGGTTACTACTAGTCTCTATATAGGAGGCTCTCTGTGGTTACTACTAGTCTCTATAGGAGGCTCTCTGTGGTTACTACTAGTGTCTATATAGGAGGCTCTCTGTGGTTACTACTAGTCTCTATAGGAGGCTCTCTGTGGTTACTACTAGTCTCTATATAGGAGGCTCTCTGTGGTTACTACTAGTCTCTATATAGGAGGCTCTCTGTGGTTACTACTAGTCTCTATAGGAGGCTCTCTGTGGTTACTACTAGTCTCTATAGGAGGCTCTCTGTGGTTACTACTAGTGTCTATATAGGAGGCTCTCTGTGGTTACTACTAGTGTCTCTATAGGAGGCTCTCTGTGGTTACTACTAGTCTCTATATAGGAGGCTCTCTGTGGTTACTACTAGTCTATATAGGAGGCTCTCTGTGGTTACTACTAGTCTCTATAGGAGGCTCTCTGTGGTTACTACTAGTCTCTATATAGGAGGCTCTCTGTGGTTACTACTAGTCTCTATATAGGAGGCTCTCTGTGGTTACTACTAGTCTCTATATAGGAGGCTCTCTGTGGTTACTACTAGTCTCTATATAGGAGGCTCTCTGTGGTTACTACTAGTCTCTATATAGGAGGCTCTCTGTGGTTACTACTAGTCTCTATAGGAGGCTCTCTGTGGTTACTACTAGTCTATACGAGGCTCTGTGTGGTTACTACTAGTCTCTATAGGAGGCTCTCTGTGGTTACTACTAGTCTCTATAGGAGGCTCTCTGTGGTTACTACTAGTCTCTATAGGAGGCTCTCTGTGGTTACTACTAGTCTCTATATAGGAGGCTCTCTGTGGTTACTACTAGTCTCTATAGGAGGCTCTCTGTGGTTACTACTAGTCTCTATAGGAGGCTCTCTGTGGTTACTACTAGTCTCTATATAGGAGGCTCTCTGTGGTTACTACTAGTCTCTATATAGGAGGCTCTCTGTGGTTACTACTAGTCTCTATATAGGAGGCTCTCTGTGGTTACTACTAGTCTCTATATAGGAGGCTCTCTGTGGTTACTACTAGTCTCTATAGGAGGCTCTCTGTGGTTACTACTAGTGTCTATATAGGAGGCTCTCTGTGGTTACTACTAGTGTCTATATAGGAGGCTCTCTGTGGTTACTACTAGTCTCTATAGGAGGCTCTCTGTGGTTACTACTAGTCTCTATAGGAGGCTCTCTGTGGTTTCTACTAGTCTCTATATAGGAGGCTCTCTGTGGTTACTACTAGTCTCTATATAGGAGGCTCTCTGTGGTTACTACTAGTCTCTATAGAGGCTCTCTGTGGTTACTACTAGTCTCTATAGGAGGCTCTCTGTGGTTACTACTAGTCTCTATAGGAGGCTCTCTGTGGTTACTACTAGTGTCTATATAGGAGGCTCTCTGTGGTTACTACTAGTCTCTATATAGGAGGCTCTCTGTGGTTACTACTAGTCTCTATATAGGAGGCTCTCTGTGGTTACTACTAGTCTCTATATAGGAGGCTCTCTGTGGTTACTACTAGTCTCTATAGGAGGCTCTCTGTGGTTACTACTAGTCTCTATATAGGAGGCTCTCTGTGGTTACTACTAGTCTATATAGGAGGCTCTCTGTGGTTACTACTAGTCTCTATAGGAGGCTGTCTGTGGTTACTACTAGTCTCTATAGGAGGCTGTCTGTGGTTACTACTAGTCTCTATATAGGAGGCTCTCTGTGGTTACTACTAGTCTCTATAGGAGGCTGTCTGTGGTTACTACTAGTCTCTATATAGGAGGCTCTCTGTGGTTACTACTAGTCTCTATATAGGAGGCTCTCTGTGGTTACTACTAGTCTCTATAGGAGGCCCTCTGTGGTTACTACTAGTCTCTATAGGAGGCTCTCTGTGGTTACTACTAGTCTCTATAGGAGGCTCTCTGTGGTTACTACTAGTCTCTATAGGAGGCTCTCTGTGGTTACTACTAGTCTCTATAGGAGGCTGTCTGTGGTTACTACTAGTCTCTATAGGAGGCCCTCTGTGGTTACTACTAGTCTCTATATAGGAGGCTCTCTGTGGTTACTACTAGTCTCTATAGGAGGCTCTCTGTGGTTACTACTAGTCTCTATAGGAGGCTCTCTGTGGTTACTACTAGTCTCTATAGGAGGCTCTCTGTGGTTACTACTAGTCTCTATAGGAGGCTCTCTGTGGTTACTACTAGTCTCTATAGGAGGCTCTCTGTGGTTACTACTAGTCTCTATAGGAGGCTCTCTGTGGTTACTACTAGTCTCTATATAGGAGGCTCTCTGTGGTTACTACTAGTCTCTATAGGAGGCTCTCTGTGGTTACTACTAGTGTCTATAGGAGGCTCTCTGTGGTTACTACTAGTCTCTATAGGAGGCTCTCTGTGGTTACTACTAGTCTCTATATAGGAGGCTCTCTGTGGTTACTACTAGTCTCTATAGGAGGCTCTCTGTGGTTACTACTAGTCTCTATATAGGAGGCTCTCTGTGGTTACTACTAGTCTCTATATAGGAGGCTCTCTGTGGTTACTACTAGTCTCTATAGGAGGCTCTCTGTGGTTACTACTAGTCTCTATAGGAGGCTCTCTGTGGTTACTACTAGTCTCTATAGGAGGCTCTCTGTGGTTACTACTAGTCTCTATATAGGAGGCTCTCTGTGGTTACTACTAGTCTCTATAGGAGGCTCTCTGTGGTTACTACTAGTCTCTATAGGAGGCTCTCTGTGGTTACTACTAGTCTCTATATAGGAGGCTCTCTGTGGTTACTACTAGTCTCTATAGGAGGCTCTCTGTGGTTACTACTAGTCTCTATAGGAGGCTCTCTGTGGTTACTACTAGTCTCTATATAGGAGGCTGTCTGTGGTTACTACTAGTCTCTATAGGAGGCTCTCTGTGGTTACTACTAGTCTCTATAGGAGGCTCTCTGTGGTTACTACTAGTCTCTATATAGGAGGCTCTCTGTGGTTACTACTAGTCTCTATAGGAGGCTCTCTGTGGTTACTACTAGTCTCTATAGGAGGCTCTCTGTGGTTACTACTAGTCTCTATAGGAGGCTCTCTGTGGTTACTACTAGTCTCTATAGGAGGCTCTCTGTGGTTACTACTAGTCTCTATATAGGAGGCTCTCTGTGGTTACTACTAGTCTCTCTATAGGAGACTCTGTGTGGTTACTACTAGTCTCTATATAGGAGGCTCTCTGTGGTTACTACTAGTCTCTATAGAGGCTCTCTGTGGTTACTACTAGTCTCTATATAGGAGGCTGTCTGTGGTTACTACTAGTCTCTATAGGAGGCTCTCTGTGGTTACTACTAGTCTCTATAGGAGGCTCTCTGTGGTTACTACTAGTCTCTATATAGGAGGCTCTCTGTGGTTACTACTAGTCTCTATAGGAGGCTCTCTGTGGTTACTACTAGTCTCTATAGGAGGCTCTCTGTGGTTACTACTAGTCTCTATAGGAGGCTCTCTGTGGTTACTACTAGTCTCTATAGGAGGCTCTCTGTGGTTACTACTAGTCTCTATAGGAGGCTCTCTGTGGTTACTACTAGTCTCTATAGGAGGCTCTCTGTGGTTACTACTAGTCTCTATAGGAGGCTCTCTGTGGTTACTACTAGTCTCTATATAGGAGGCTCTCTGTGGTTACTACTAGTCTATATAGGAGGCTCTCTGTGGTTACTACTAGTCTCTATAGGAGGCTCTCTGTGGTTACTACTAGTCTCTATAGGAGGCTCTCTGTGGTTACTACTAGTGTCTATATAGGAGGCTCTCTGTGGTTACTACTAGTGTCTCTATAGGAGGCTCTCTGTGGTTACTACTAGTCTCTATAGGAGGCTCTCTGTGGTTACTACTAGTCTCTATATAGGAGGCTCTCTGTGGTTACTACTAGTCTCTATATAGGAGGCTCTCTGTGGTTACTACTAGTCTCTATAGGAGGCTCTCTGTGGTTACTACTAGTCTCTATATAGGAGGCTCTCTGTGGTTACTACTAGTCTCTATATAGGAGGCTCTCTGTGGTTACTACTAGTCTCTATAGGAGGCTCTCTGTGGTTACTACTAGTCTCTATAGGAGGCTCTCTGTGGTTACTACTAGTCTCTATAGGAGGCCCTCTGTGGTTACTACTAGTCTCTATATAGGAGGCTCTCTGTGGTTACTACTAGTCTCTATAGGAGGCTCTCTGTGGTTACTACTAGTGTCTATATAGGAGGCTCTCTGTGGTTACTACTAGTGTCTATATAGGAGGCTCTCTGTGGTTACTACTAGTCTCTATATAGGAGGCTCTCTGTGGTTACTACTAGTCTCTATATAGGAGGCTCTCTGTGGTTACTACTAGTCTCTATATAGGAGGCTCTCTGTGGTTACTACTAGTCTCTATATAGGAGGCTCTCTGTGGTTACTACTAGTCTCTATAGGAGGCTGTCTGTGGTTACTACTAGTCTCTATATAGGAGGCTCTCTGTGGTTACTACTAGTCTCTATATAGGAGGCTCTCTGTGGTTACTACTAGTCTCTATAGGAGGCTCTCTGTGGTTACTACTAGTCTCTATAGGAGGCTCTCTGTGGTTACTACTAGTCTCTATATAGGAGGCTCTCTGTGGTTACTACTAGTCTCTATATAGGAGGCTCTCTGTGGTTACTACTAGTCTCTATATAGGAGGCTCTCTGTGGTTACTACTAGTCTCTATAGGAGGCTCTCTGTGGTTACTACTAGTCTCTATAGGAGGCCCTCTGTGGTTACTACTAGTGTCTCTATAGGAGGCTCTCTGTGGTTACTACTAGTCTCTATAGGAGGCTCTCTGTGGTTACTACTAGTCTCTATATAGGAGGCTCTCTGTGGTTACTACTAGTCTCTATATAGGAGGCTCTCTGTGGTTACTACTAGTGTCTATATAGGAGGCTCTCTGTGGTTACTACTAGTGTCTCTATAGGAGGCTCTCTGTGGTTACTACTAGTGTCTATATAGGAGGCTCTCTGTGGTTACTACTAGTCTCTATAGGAGGCTCTCTGTGGTTACTACTAGTGTCTATATAGGAGGCTCTCTGTGGTTACTACTAGTGTCTCTATAGGAGGCTCTCTGTGGTTACTACTAGTGTCTATATAGGAGGCTCTCTGTGGTTACTACTAGTCTCTATAGGAGGCTCTCTGTGGTTACTACTAGTCTCTATAGGAGGCTCTCTGTGGTTACTACTAGTGTCTCTATAGGAGGCTCTCTGTGGTTACTACTAGTGTCTATATAGGAGGCTCTCTGTGGTTACTACTAGTCTCTATAGGAGGCTCTCTGTGGTTACTACTAGTCTCTATAGGAGGCTCTCTGTGGTTACTACTAGTCTCTATAGGAGGCTCTCTGTGGTTACTACTAGTCTCTATAGGAGGCTCTCTGTGGTTACTACTAGTCTCTATAGGAGGCTCTCTGTTGTTACTACTAGTCTCTATATAGGAGGCTCTCTGTGGTTACTACTAGTCTCTATATAGGAGGCTCTCTGTGGTTACTACTAGTCTCTATAGGAGGCTCTCTGTGGTTACTACTAGTCTCTATAGGAGGCTCTCTGTGGTTACTACTAGTCTCTATAGGAGGCTCTCTGTGGTTACTACTAGTCTCTATATAGGAGGCTCTCTGTGGTTACTACTAGTCTCTATATAGGAGGCTCTCTGTGGTTACTACTAGTCTCTATAGGAGGCTCTCTGTGGTTACTACTAGTCTCTATAGGAGGCTCTCTGTGGTTACTACTAGTCTCTATATAGGAGGCTCTCTGTGGTTACTACTAGTGTCTATATAGGAGGCTCTCTGTGGTTACTACTAGTCTCTATATAGGAGGCTCTCTGTGGTTACTACTAGTCTCTATATAGGAGGCTCTCTGTGGTTACTACTAGTCTCTATATAGGAGGCTCTCTGTGGTTACTACTAGTCTCTATATAGGAGGCTCTCTGTGGTTACTACTAGTGTCTTATCTCGTATCTTCTCTTGTGTTTTCTTCTGTTCTGTGAGGGTGTAGCCTAGTCTGTGATCATGTACCATGTCATAGCAAGGAGCCCCCCCACACATAGATAAACAATCTGCTCCTTCGCTACGGTCTTACCACAGCAGACCGCCATCAGACTTCCATCTGTGAAGAGAGAGAGGGATGATGAGAGAAATGGTGTGTGTGTTGTTAATGCAGTCTCATTGACTTGAGAAACCGGGACAGAGGTGTGTGTGTGTGTGTGTGTGTGTGTGTGTGTGTGTGTGTGTGTGTGTGTGTGTGTGTGCGCGTCTCCTAAACGCAGACTGAGCATCCCACACAGTCTTTATTGTGACATTTCAGGGCACCCTGCCGTTGGGTGAGGAGACCTGAGGGTGGAGAGAATAGGAACATTCCACTGATTTCACAACACTCGGTCCTCCAGGTAGTGGAGAGCATTAGCAACACTTTTTCCGTTCTTTATGATATATATATATATATATAGAGGAACCAGGCTATGAGGGGTGGCCAGTCCTCTTCTGGCTGTGCCGGGTGGAGATTATAACAGAACATGGCCAAGATGTTCATAGGTGACCAGCAGGGTCAAATAATAATAGGTGTAAGTCATTCTTTCTAGTGCAGCTTTTTCATATACATATACACATATATATACACATATACATATATGTATATGTGTGTGTATGTATATGTGTATATCTATGTGTATATGTATATGAAAAAGCTGCACTAGAAAGAATGACTTACACCTATTATTATTTGACCCTGCTGGTCATCTATGAACATTTGAGCATCTTGGTCATGTGCTGTTATAATCTCCACCCGGCACAGCCAGAAGAGGACTGGCCACCCCTCATAGCCTGGTTCCTCTCTAGGTTTCTTCCTAGGTATTGGCCTTTCTAGGGAGTTTTTCCTAGCCACTGTGCTTCTACACCTGCATTGCTTGCTGTTTGGGGTTTTAGGCTGAGTTTCTGTACAGCACTTTGAGACATCAGCTGATGTAAGAAGGGCTATATAAATACATTTGATTTGACATACTGAGCAGCTCATGTTATAGACAGAAACATGCTCCATGGTAGACCAATCTGAACTAATCTCTCGGCACGTTCAGCCCATCCATTATCTCAGCCAATCATGGTTAGCTGGAAGGTTCCTGTCTTCTTCCATGGCTAAACCAGCTAGGCTCGTCATTTTTTATGAGTTTTATTCATATTTACAGATGGCATACAACTTTGTTATTAAGGCACATGAAAGTTCACATGTTCCAGAATGCATTTCTGCCACAAATGCATTTTTGATAAGAAATACATTTATTTATTTTTTACATTCCTCTCCTGTGAAGTAGTGACGCGCGACGTACACCTAGTTTCCCGAGACCAGAAATGAATCACAGGCAGAAAGCAATTTATGAGTGAAACATTTTAGTGAACCGGTGATTCGTAACTTTTTTTTGAATCGGTTTTCTTACCTTCATTTGGATCGGTTTGTGGGCTCCCGTGGACAGATGCACTTGCATCTTAAACGTTAGAACCAGTTATTGATGCTTATCAGTGAATCGCTACATCCCTAGCATATAACCTTCCATCACAAACACAACGTGACCTGAGTATAGCTCTCTTGCTCGGGGTCACAGGGTCTCAGGCGTTTATTTTTTTATCTCTTCAACCACCCTTCTAAAATGCCCTCCATTCTAACACAGAACGCAAACCAGTTCTGTATTGTAATTGTATTCTGTAATACGCTTTGGCTGCACCGTGAGTTGAATAACCCCCCCACCCCTACCTGTGTTTGTGTGTGTTTGGGGGGGGTTGCCAGTGGATAATCAGATTCCATTTTAATGGTCACATGAAATAATAAGCAGAATTGTCTTCTCCTTGCTTGAATCCATATTTATACAGTCTTCAATGATTAATGCATGTGAACACAATGTGTTTGCGCTTGAGGAGGAGGCAGAGGGCAGGCAGTAGCCTATAGGCTGTACAGGGAGGTGGTGATCCAACAGGAGATTCCTGGTAGAACTGGTACTTGAGAACCTGGTAGAACTGGTACTTGAGGAGGAGGCAGAGGGCAGGCAGTAGCCTATAGGCTGTACAGGGAGGTGGTGATCCAACAGGAGATTCCTGGTAGAACTGGTACTTGAGGAGGAGGCAGAGGGCAGGCAGTAGCCTATAGGCTGTACAGGGAGGTGGTGATCCAACAGGAGATTCCTGGTAGAACTGGTACTTGAGGAGGAGGCAGAGGGCAGGCAGTAGTCTATAGGCAGTACAGGGAGGTGGTGATCCAACAGGAGATTCCTGGTAGAACTGGTACTTGAGGAGGAGGCAGAGGGCAGGCAGTAGCCTATAGGCTGTACAGGGAGGTGGTGATCCAACAGGAGATTCCTGGTAAAACTGGTACTTTGCATAACAATGAGACCTTGGGGAAACGTTTTTCAAAAAGGCACTTGCACATCTGAGCTATCTTTGTTGCAGGTGCATGGTAACAGTTGAAATAAGATGAGAGGAAACTCACACACTGCTCTGGCTGGTATCGCTGCTCTGGCTGGTATCGCTGCTCTGGCTGGCTGGTATCGCTGCTCTGGCTGGCTGGTATCGCTGCTCTGGCTGGCTGGTATCGCTGCTCTGGCTGGCTGGTATC
Source organism: Salmo salar (assembly GCF_965601325.2). NCBI lineage: Eukaryota > Metazoa > Chordata > Actinopteri > Salmoniformes > Salmonidae > Salmo > Salmo salar. The sequence continues at coordinate 87,990,575 of NC_138310.1, forward strand.
GCTGCTCTGGCTGGTATCGCTGCTCTGGCTGGTATCGCTGCTCTGGCTGGTATCACTGCCTAGTATCGCTGCTCTGGCTGGTATCGCTGCTCTGGCTGGTATCGCTGCTCTGGCTGGTATCGCTGCTCTGGCTGGTATCGCTGCTCTGGCTGGCTGGTATCACTGCTCTGGCTGGCTGGTATCACTGCTCTGGCTGGTATCACTGCCTAGTATCACTGCTCTGGCTGGTATCGCTGCTCTGGCTGGTATCGCTGCTCTGGCTGGTATCACTGCCTAGTATCGCTGCTCTGGCTGGCGTCGCTGCTCTGGCTGGCGTCGCTGCTCTGGCTGGCGTCGCTGCTCTGGCTGGCGTCGCTGCTCTGGCTGGCGTCGCTGCTCTGGCTGCATCGCTGCTCTGGCTGGTATCGCTGCTCTGGCAGGCTGGTGTCGCTGCTCTGGCTGGTATCGCTGCTCTGGCAGGCTGGTGTCGCTGCTCTGGCTGGTGTCGCTGCTCTGGCTGGTATCGCGTATCCATTATAGAAATAAAGAGCGGTGTGTGGGTTCCTCTTTGTTTCCCTCACCTTGGGAAAAGAAAGCAGACATTTGAAATTATCTGTAGATTCTGTGATTTAGCAGGAGGAGTCCTGGTGCTCTCCAACATGGCAGCATCACACCCTCCTTTTCCTTCTTTTAACCTCTGTCCATCTGTCCCTCCTTCTCCTTCTCTTGTCTAGGCTATATCTGTCCCTGCCGTTAAGCTATAGCCTATGTCTGGTAGTGTTTGGCTGTGGTGTGGCTGCCGTCTCTCTGGGGAACATTGGTAATCTGTTCCAGCAGCGTTTGTGGCCGACCCAAATTAACCTAGACAAGCCCTACTACTCTGAGACGCAGCCAGACGAGCCTGGCCAAGCTGGATAGTCAGACACATTTATATGTGACTGACCGGCTCAAATTGGTCTTATGTAGCAACATTTGAAATTGTGTTTTTTTTTTACATTGGATAAAAGTAGAGACTCGGCGATACAAAATGGGATATCATACACAGCATTTTTGAGGAACAATGGGAGAGTAAATCTGCTATGAAAGTTGATTAACTTGTAAACTGACTTTTGAGAAAAGGGCCTTTGAGTGTTTTGGTACCTACTGGAGAGCTCTCCTTTGTCTACACCCATTCAGCATTAATCACACCCTCTTTTAAACCAGCCCCACCCATCTCTTTAAGGATTCACATGTGAGGTCATGTGCTAAACAGTGAGTAGTGTAGTAAAGATTAAGACTAAAAGTAGTAGTAATTTACCCAGACACACTTGTCTAAATTGATGGGTCATGTGAAAGAAACGCTAGAACCCCCAGCCACATCCAGTGGTAAAAGTACCAAATTGTCATACTTCAGTAAAACTATAAATCATTTCAAATTCCTTGAAATAAACCAGACTGCACAAGTTTTTTTATTTTTTATTGACGGATAGCCAGGGGCACACTCCAGCACATCATTTACAAATGAAGCATTTGTCTTTAGCGAATCTGCCAGATCAGAGGCAGTAGGGATGACCAGGGATGTTCTCATGGTAAGTGTGTGAATTGGACAATTTTCCTGTCAAAATGTAACAAGTACTTTTGGGTGTTTGGGAAAATGTATGGAATATAAAGTATTTTCTTTCAGATTTGTTGTAAAAGTAGCCCAAAATATATAAATAGTAAAGTACAGCTACACCCCCCCCACCCCCCACCCCCCCGAAAAAAATACTGATGTACTTTTAAAGTATTTTTTTACTGAAGTACTTTACACCACTGAAATGCCTTCACACCAGTATATTAGCATACTTTATATACTGTTACACATCACATAGTATTCCATACATAAGTTAAGGCCATGCAACCTGAGTTGTAACCTGAGTGAGGTGCACATGTACAGTACATAACCAGATGCATGCGTCGTATGTTTATGTGGTGGACACTTTATACGATCACATGATATTGTTGTGGTATGTCACAAAATCCTGTTACGACCACACATACCAATATTTATTTTCGATATCAATATTTTGCTAAGTCTTGCTCAGTGGATGGGTCTCTACAGAAGGTGTAAACGATACAGCCAAATGGTTACTTGCATAGTAGCAATATCAGAAATGGATAGTGTCAATATAAATACAGTATAAACAAGAACAATATCAATAACGATATCAGTGACACATGAGGTAGTTATATGCATACAATCAAGGGTAAAGTGGCTGAGCAGCAGGATACAAATTATTCTAGCAGCAATTTAAGGCGTGTGTGTTCGGAGAGAATGATGTGAATAGAGGCACTGCAGATGGTGCTGATGACCAGTCCGTCCGAACTACGCATGAACAAGGGAAGCTACATTTGAAGAGCCTGTTTCTGTCCTGCCCTTGACTTTGATGCAGGGCATAGCCTCTTCGTCGCAAAAACTCCCTCATCTTCTCAAAAAGATTAGTTTGTCTAGCTGTGTCCAGTCCAGGCGGTGCTTGTACAGGCAGCCCATCTATGGAAGGATGTCTGGCTGTGTCCAGTCCAGGCGGTGCTTGTACAGGCAGCCCATCTATGGAAGGATGTCTGGCTGTGTCCAGTCCAGGCGGTGCTTGTACAGGCAGCCCATCTATGGAAGGATGTCTGGCTGTGTCCAGTCCAGGCGGTGCTTGTACAGGCAGCCCATCTATGGAAGGATGTCTGGCTGTGTCCAGTCCAGGCGGTGCTTGTACAGGCAGCCCATCTATGGGAGGAAGGATGTCTAGCTGTGTCCAGTCCAGGCGGTGCTTGTACAGGCAGCCCATCTATGAAAGGATGTCTGGCTGTGTCCACTCCAGGCGGTGCTTGTACAGGCAGCCCATCTATGGGAGGAAGGATGTCTAGCTGTGTCCAGTCCAGGCGGTGCTTGTACGGGCAGCCCATCTATGGGAGGAAGGATGTCAGCGTTGGGCAGCAGCTGAAACCTGGTCCCGACAGTCCGAACACTCCTTGGAGACAACACCAGGCTCCAGAGCATGGACTGGCTTTACACCCACTGGGATCTGTCTGGCTTTACACCCACTGGGATCTGTCTGGCTTTACACCCACTGGGATCTGTCTGGCTTTACACCCACTGGGATCTGTCTGGCTTTACACCCACTGGGATCTGTCTGGCTTTACACCCACTGGGATCTGTCTGGCTTTACACCCACTGGGATCTGTCTGGCTTTACACCCACTGGGATCTGTCTGGCTTTACACCCACTGGGATCTGTCTGGCTTTACACCCACTGGGATCTGTCTGGCTTTTCACCCACTGGGATCTGTCTGGCTTTACACCCACTGGGATCTGTCTGGCTTTACACCCACTGGGATCTGTCTGGCTTTACACCCACTGGGATCTGTCTGGCTTTTCACCCACTGGGATAGAATAGGATGGATGGGTGGTTGGGATTAGTCGTTTAGCTTGATGAAAAATCTATGCTGGTATTCCCATTGCAGGAGTTTAGACTGAAATTTGGTGTGTGGGTTTTTGAGTGTCTAGAGATGCTGTAGATTGGCCTCTATGGGCCCCTATGGTAATATGTCTAGAAGAAATCACTTAATATTTAAGTCATTAGTTGTGTGTTTAGTTAGCATAATGACTAGCAGCATAATCACTCTCCTGGGTGAGGAGGAGAGGGGGCAGGAGAAGAAGAAGATGGTGAAGGGGAGGAGAAAATACTACAGATCTGTCTTTATGTGTGTGCATTTGTCCCACAGTTGGAATTGTAGCCTAGTGCTCAGTAGCTCGGTTTTCCATCAAAATTACCTATGAAGAAACTATGAGCATTTTCCCAGTAGTGGTGTTTCCACCAGACTGACTTGTTGTGGATTCAAATCAGTGGTGATGTAGTGCTCACTATGTTCTTTTTCCACCTCGGTTTTCATCTACTGAATAGTCTAGTGGCCAGCTATCTGAACTTGTAGGGAGGAGAGGGCTGTTCTCAAGACCGCGGGGGGAGAGAGGGCTGTTCACAAGACCACTGGGGGAGAGAGGGCTGTTCACAAGACCACTGGGGGAGAGAGGGCTGTTCACAAGACCACTGGGGGAGAGAGGGCTGTTCACAAGACCACTAGGGGGGGAGAGGGCTGTTCACAAGACCACTGGGGGAGAGAGGGCTGTTCACAAGACCACTGGGGGAGAGAGGGCTGTTCACAAGACCACTGGGGGAGAGAGGGCTGTTCACAAGACCACTAGGGGGGGAGAGGGCTGTTCACAAGACCACTGGGGGAGAGAGGGCTGTTCACAAGACCACTGGGGGAGAGAGGGCTGTTCACAAGACCACTGGGGGAGAGAGGGCTGTTCACAAGACCGCTAGGGGGGGAGAGGGCTGTTCACAAGACCGCTAGGGGGGGAGAGGGCTGTTCACAAGACCACTGGGGGAGAGAGGGCTGTTCACAAGACCACTGGGGGAGAGAGGGCTGTTCACAAGACCACTGGGGGGGGAGAGGGCTGTTCACAAGACCACTGGGGGAGAGAGGGCTGTTCACAAGACCGCTAGGGGGGGAGAGGGCTGTTCACAAGACCGCTAGGGGGGGAGAGGGCTGTTCACAAGACCGCTAGGGGGGAGAGGGCTGTTCACAAGACCGCTAGGGGGGGAGAGGGCTGTTCACAAGACCGCTAGGGGGGGAGAGGGCTGTTCACAAGACCACTGGGGGAGAGAGGGCTGTTCACAAGACCGCTGGGGGGAGAGAAGGGTGTGAGGTCTGGAAAAGGCTGCTCTAACATTAAGGCATAGACTAGCAGTGGCATTGAATGTCATAACGTTGTGTTCCCATGCCAATGATGCTGTGCCAGCAGAGTTCAGCCGAGGGGATGGGTGGTCTGCTCTTCAGCCAGGGGGGATGGGTGGTCTGCTCTTCAGCCAGGGGGGATGGGTGGTCTGCTCTTCAGCCGAGGAGATGGGTGGTCTGCTCTTCAGCCGAGGGGATGGGTGGTCTGCTCTTCAGCCGAGGGGATGGGTGGTCTGCTCTTCAGCCGAGGGGATGGGTGGTCTGCTCTTCAGCCGAGGGGATGGGTGGTCTGCTCTTCAGCTGAGGGGATGGGTGGTCTGCTCTTCAGCTGAGGGGATGGGTGGTCTGCTCTTCAGCTGAGGGGATGGGTGGTCTGCTCTTCAGCCAGGGGATGGGTGGTCTGCTCTTCAGCCCAGGGGGGATGGGTGGTCTGCTCTTCAGCCCAGGGGGGATGGGTGGTCTGCTCTTCAGCCAGGGGGGATGGGTGGTCTGCTCTTCAGTTGAGGGGATGGGTGGTCTGGTCTTCAGCTGAGGGGATGGGTGGTCTGGTCTTCAGCTGAGGAGATGGGTGGTCTGCTCTTCAGTTGAGGGGATGGGTGGTCTGCTCTTCAGCCCAGGGATGATGGGTGGTCTGCTCTTCAGCCCAGGGGGGATGGGTGGTCTGCTCTTCAGCCCAGGGGGGATGGGTGGTCTGCTCTTCAGCCCAGGGGGGGATGGATGGTCTGCTCTTCAGCCCAGGGGGGGATGGATGGTCTGCTCTTCAGCCAGGGGGGGATGGGTGGTCTGCTCTTCAGCCAGGGGGGGATGGGTGGTCTGCTCTTCAGCCAGGGGGGAATGGGTGGTCTGCTCTTCAGCTAGGGGATGGGTGGTCTGCTCTTCAGTTGAGGGGATGGGTGGTCTGCTCTTCAGCCCAGGGGGGATGGGTGGTCTGCTCTTCAGCCCAGGGGGGGATGGATGGTCTGCTCTTCAGCCAGGGGGGGATGGGTGGTCTGCTCTTCAGCTAGGGGATGGGTGGTCTGCTCTTCAGTTGAGGGCAGGGGCGAAAATCTGATATCAACTTTGGAGGGGACAATTACATGAAATTTTCTCAAGAGCAATTCCTGAGGGGGACACCAAAAGTAATGCTGTAACACATAGCCTACGTTGTAATATGGTAAATGTATATTGAGGAACCAAAGAAATAAGGTGTTTGCCGTACTCCTAACTACCGGTACCCAAACTACACAACTAATCACAACAGCAATACCATTGCCTTTAACAAATCTTAGTTCAGTCACCAGTTTAAGTTGAGAGTGGGGGTATCCATGGCATTTTCCAATTATGTTCCTATTTCACAAGTCAAAAAAATTGAGAACCTTTCATAATGTTGCCAAACAAAGACTCAACAAACTTACCTGAGACTCCCTGTCTCTGCCAGTCTGTCCCTGCATATCTGTCCCCAACTCTACTGTCTGTGTGCCATCTGTTGCCTGCTCTGCCTAAAGACATCATTGTGAAACATTTCCATTAGAATTTCATTTCTTTCTTATGAACATTTTATCAACTAGTCTTTGAGATATTAGGCTACTAGGGTTCTTACTATGCGTTTTGGTGTATTGAAAAATACTCTGATGTCCGTCTTTTATTTTTCTGCCATTTTTCTACCTGGCTGGCTGGCTGGCTACACACACAGTGTGTAGGTTATTTACAGTAGGAGATGGGCTTCTATCATCTTCAATCATTCTATTTGGGCTTCGATCTAAAAGGTAGCTAGCAAATGTGAAACGGATTAAAATGACAAGAGTTGACAGCTGTATGAGTTCACCATTTACACAACATACGACGCCACATAAATGGAATAGGTACTAGCTAGCTTAATAGTTAATATTTGCCCGCTAGCTCTGCATATTCAGCTAGTGTGTGTGCGCGATTGACTGGATTAACCTCACGTCAGTTACGTGCATTGAGTGCCTTTCAGACAGTGGATACGACCTCTCTGTTACCTAGCAAGCTAAGGAACTGGCAGTGGATCAAACCATTGTGAGGCAAAGGGTGGGGCGGGGGTCGCAATCTTTTGAAACTTAAAAACGCGCTATTAACCTCTATGGGCTACCTACTCAACAGCCAGTTGAATCCTGTGGCGCGTTATTCAAATCCTTAGATATGCTATTACTTCAATTTTTCAAAAATATGACTATTTTACACCATTTTAAAGATAAGACTCTCGTTAATCTAACCACACTGTCCGATTTCAAAAAGGCTTTACAACGAAAGCAAAACATTAGATTATGTCAGCAGAGTACCGAGCCAGAAATAATCAGACACCCATTTTTCAAGCTAGCATATAATGTCACATAAACCCAAACCACAGCTAAATGTAGCACTAACCTTTGATGATCTTCATCAGATGACAACCCTAGGACATTATGTTATACAATACATGCATGTTTTGTTCAATCAAGTTCATATTTATATCAAAAACCAGCTTTTTACATTAGCATGTGACTAGCATGTGACTAGCATTCCCACCGAACACTGCCAGTGAATTTACTAAATTACTCACAATAAACGTTCACAAAAAGCATAACAATTATTTTAAGAATTATAGATACAGAACTCCTCTATGCACTCGATATGTCCGATTTTAAAATAGCTTTTCGGTGAAAGCACATTTTGCAATATTCTCAGTAGATAGCCCGGCATCACAGGGCTAGCTATTTAGACACCCAGCAGGTTTAGCACTCATCAAAGTCAGATTTACTATAAGAAAAATGTTCTTACCTTTGTTGTCTTCGTCAGAATGCACTCCCAGGACTTCTACTTCAATAACAAATGTTGGTTTGGTCCAAAATAATCCATTGTTATGTCCAAACAGCGGCGTTTTGTTCGTGCGTTCTAGACACTATCCTAAAGGCTAAATAAGGGTGACGAGCATGGCGCAATTCGTGACAAAAGAATTCTAAATATTCCATTACCGTACTTCGAAGCATGTCAACCGCTGTTTAAAATCCATTTTTATGCCATTTTTCTCATAAAAAAGCGATAATATTCCGACCGGGAATCTGCGTTTAGATAAACAGACAAAGGAAAATAAACCATTCGGTCGAAGCGGGCACGCGCCTAAGCCCATAGTACTCTGAGTGGCCACTTGCCAAAAGCGATAAAGTGTTTCAGCCAGAGCCTGCCTCGATATCGTTCAACGTTTTCCCGGGCTCTGAGACCCTATGGAAGACGTAGGAAGTGTCACGTTATTGCACAGATCCTGAGTCTTCAATAAAAAGAGCCAAGATGAAACACTACTTCTCAGACAGGCCACTTCCTGCTTGAAATCTTCTCAGGTTTTGGCCTGCCATAGGAGTTCTGTTATACTCACAGACACCATTCAAACAGTTTTAGAAACTTTAGGGTGTTTTCTATCCAAAGCCAATAATTATATGCATATTCTAGTTACTAGGCAGGAGTAGTTTTTTATCCAGCCGTGCAAATACTGCCCCCTATCCCCAACAGGTTAAGTGTCTATAATAAGCACAATTGCTTTCATTGCGTTTTATTAATATTATTTAAATTACATAGTTATGTTTCAGTGATATATTGGGGGGGGACAAATCATATTTTTCCCAGGATGGGGGGGTCGTGTCCCCCCCCGTCCCCCCCGGGATTTCCGCCCCTGGTTGAGGGGATGGGTGGTCTGCTCTTCAGTTGAGGGGATGGGTGGTCTGATCTTCAGCCAGGGGATGGGTGGTCTGCTCTTCAGTTGAGGGGGGATGGGTGGTCTGCTCTTCAGTTGAGGGGGGATGGGTGGTCTGCTCTTCAGTTGAGGGGGATGGGTGGTCTGATCTTCAGTTGAGGGGGGATGGGTGGTCTGCTCTTCAGTTGAGGGGGATGGGTGGTCTGATCTTCAGTTGAGGGGGGATGGGTGGTCTGATCTTCAGTTGAGGGGGATGGGTGGTCTGCTCTTCAGTTGAGGGGGATGGGTGGTCTGCTCTTCAGTTGAGGGGGATGGGTGGTCTGCTCTTCAGTTGAGGGGGGATGGGTGGTCTGCTCTTCAGCCAGGTGATGGGTGGTCTGCTCTTCAGTTGAGGGGATGGGTGGTCTGATCTTCAGCCAGGGGATGGGTGGTCTGCTCTTCAGTTGAGGGGGATGGGTTGTCTGCTCTTCAGCCAGGGGGATGGGTGGTCTGCTCTTCAGTATTATTCTACTGCCCAATCTTAAATCAAGCCCTTATCCTATGTCTCTAACAAAATGTGCGTGTGTGTTTCAGAGAGAACTTGACGCCACCGCCACACAGCTAGCCAACAGACAGGATGAGAGCGAACAGTCCAGGAAGAAACTCGTCGACCAGAGTCGCGACTTCAAGAAGAACACGCCAGAGGTGACACACATTTTAAATACTTTATTTGAATCCACAAATCACATTACAGTTTAGAAGGATTCAACCATTTGAAAGGTCACCGTGAATACAGAAAGCAGCATGTTCTCCAAACAGCTAGGCTGATCACTGACACAGAGCCGCATGTTCTCATACAGCTAGGCTGATCACTGACACAGAGCACCATGTTCTCATACAGCTAGGCTGATCACTGACACAGAGCAGCATGTTCTCATACAGCTAGGCTGATCACTGACACAGAGCACCATGTTGAATACAGCTAGGCTGATCACTGACACAGAGCACTATGTTCTCATACAGCTAGGCTGATCACTGACACAGAGCAGCATGTTCTCATACAGCTAGGCTCATCACTGACACAGAGCAGCATGTTCTCATACAGCTAGGCTGATCACTGACACAGAGCACCATGTTCTCATACAGCTAGGCTGATCACTGACACAGAGCACCATGTTCTCATACAGCTAGGCTGATCACTGACACAGAGCAGCATGTTCTCATACAGCTAGGCTGATCACTGACACAGAGCAGCATGTTCTCATACAGCTAGGCTGATCACTGACACAGAGCAGCATGTTTTCATACAGCTAGGCTGATCACTGACACAGAGCAGCATGTTTTCATACAGCTAGGCTGATCACTATATATATCACAATATAACACTGAGGAACATTACCTTAGATAAAATATACATCTTCACAATATTTATAGCCAGTGTTCTTATCAGACCATTTCTTAACCTCATGTATTATAGCTTCTTTTTGAATCAAATTTGTCTTAGCACAATTCCTTCAACTTATGTACATGCAGAGTCATTTAATTTCTATACTTCTATATGGATGGAAGGTTTAGAATGCTCATCACCCATCCAAACTCCTTCTGTTCTGTTCTTTGTTTAACTTCACATTCAGACACTTTCTCATTAAAATCCAAAATGATCATTTACAAAAGGTAATTCTTCTTGAGAAATATATTTATATTTTAGATTCTTCTAAGTAGCCACCCTTTGCCTTGATGACAGCTTTGCACGCTCTTGGCATTCTCTCAACCAGCTTCATGAGGAATGCTTTTCCAACAGTCTTGAAGGATTTCCCACATATGCTGAGCACTTGTTGGCTGCTTTTCTTTCAATCTACAGTCCAACTTATCTGAAAAAATCTCAATTGGGTTGAGGTCGGGTGATTGTGGAGGCCAGTTCATCTGGTGCAGCACTCCATCACTCTCCTTCTTGGACAAATAGCCCTTACACAGCCTGGAGGTGTGTTTTGGGTCATTTTCCTGTTGAAAAACAAATGATAGTCCCACCAAGGCCAAACAGATGTGATGGCATATAGCTGCAGAATGGTGTGGTAGCCATGCTGGTTAAGTGTGCTTTGAATTCTAAATACATCACTGACAGTTGTCAATCAAATGTATTTGGGATCGATCAAATGTGCAGGGACGTGGTTTGGGACAAGCATGCTTTGGCAGGCAAGCTGCTGAAGGGTCATCCGGCTACTGTTCCCCACCGTTTCTCAGGGCAAATTTAACGGCCAACTACAAGCTTAAAAAGTTGTAGAGGATTTATCTGCTGTTCCCTCGTTAGATTTTAGCTAATTTCACTGGCTAACATTAGTTGTTGATCTTGTTGTTGATGTGCGTAGGCAACTGAGGGAGAGAGCCTACCTTTTTCATGTAAACACACAGTCCAGTTCATAGTGAATGATGACAGGTCCTACTGCCTGTAAACACACAGTCCAGTTCATAGTGAATGATGGGTGGCCCTACTGCCTGTAAACACAGTCCAGTTCATAGTGAATGATGACAGGTCCTACTGCCTGTAAACACACAGTCCAGTTCATAGTGAATGATGACAGGTCCTACTGTAAACACACAGTCCAGTTCATAGTGAATGATGACAGGTCCTACTGCCTGTAAACACACAGTCCAGTTCATAGTGAATGATGACAGGTCCTACTGTAAACACACAGTCCAGTTTATAGTGAATGATGACAGGCCCTACTGCCTGTAAACACACAGTCCAGTTCATAGTGAATGATGACAGGTCCTACTGCCTGTAAACACACAGTCCAGTTCATAGTGAATGATGACAGGCCCTACTGCCTGTAAACACACAGTCCAGTTCATAGTGAATGATGGCAGTAAAGCAGGACCTACTGCTGTAAACACACAGTCCAGTTCATAGTGAATGATGGGTGGCCCTACTGCCTGTAAACACACAGTCCAGTTCATTGTGAATGATGGCAGGTCCTACTGCCTGTAAACACACAGTCCAGTTTATAGTGAATGATGGCAGGTCCTACTGCCTGTAAACCCACAGTCCAGTTTATAGTGAATGATGACAGGTCCTACTGTAAACACACAGTCCAGTTCATAGTGAATGATGACAGGCCCTACTGCCTGTAAACACACAGTCCAGTTCATAGTGAATGATGACAGGTCCTACTGCCTGTAAACACACAGTCCAGTTCATAGTGAATGATGTCAGGGCCTACTGCCTGTAAACACACAGTCCAGTTCATAGTGAATGATGACAGGTCCTACTGCCTGTAAACACACAGTCCAGTTCATAGTGAATGATGACAGGCCCTACTGCCTGTAAACACACAGTCCAGTTCATAGTGAATGATGTCAGGGCCTACTGCCTGTAAACACACAGTCCAGTTCATAGTGAATGATGACAGGTCCTACTGCCTGTAAACACACAGTCCAGTTCATAGTGAATGATGGGCGGCCCGTGTGATGACAAATGGCTTATTTGCATATAGGCCCCCTGTAGCTCTGATTGACTCTGACACACCATTCCTGGAGTACACAGATGTTTTATTTACTGCAGTGGCTATTAATTGTCCAAACGTACAGCTGCTTGCCCATTCTATATTGCTATAACATTTTGCCTTAATCTACGTTATTCCCAAACAATCTATGAAAGTATAAAAAATGTGAAAATGATCAAGTGGGGGGGTGTATTTAAACAGATTTAAATAAGGTTTAATGTTGCTTTAACGATACTCATCAGTTGCTTCTCGACAGACCCGTTGGACATGCTTTTTAATATGAGTATCGACAGGGAGGACGGGAAAATATAGACATGCAAAGTTCCCAAAATAGTGCTTCCTTTTTCCAAATCCGGGAAGAGCCGAACAGAAATGTCCCCCAGTCGTCTGGATTGTATGACCTATTTGTTTCTGTGTTGAATGTGTTATGTGACATTCCTGCTGTGTGGAATCATGAGGGAATTATGTTAGTCTCGTTTCTATCGGCGACGCCCCTGGGAATTGTCTGTGTGTTTCCAAGGCAACTTAACTGATCAAACACAGACTGGAAACAAAGGATGGTTGTTGTTATCGGGAGTGTCACCCTAATGAAGAATTTATAATGACGTGAATGATGTAGGATTATATATTTCCATAGGATAGGATAGGATAGGCCGTGTCTGTGAGGACTGGAGAGACAGGTGTGTGACTGTCCTCTTTTACCCCCCCCCCCCACCTCATGTCCCTTCCTCTCTATTAACTTATGTTACACACAAAGCAACACACACACACACAACTTTTATTTCATTTTTTTATTTCATTTAACTTGCCTTTTATTTAACCAGGTAGGCAAGTTGAGAACAAGTTCTCATTTACAATCGCGACCTGGCCAAGATAAAGCAAAGCAGTTCGACACAAATAACAACACAGAGTTACACTTGGAGTAAAACAAACATACAGTCAATAATATAGTAGACAAATAAGTCTATATACAATGTGAGCAAATGTGGTGAGATAAGGGAGGTAAAGGCAAAAAAGGCCATGGTGGCAAAGTAAATACAATATAGCAAGTAAAACACTGGAATGGTAGATTTGTAGTGGAAGAAAGTGCAAAGTAGAAATAGAAATAATGGTGCAAAGGAGCTAAATAAATAAATAAATACAGTAGGGGAAGAGGTAGTTGTTTGGGCTAAATTATAGATGGGCTATGTACAGGTGCAGTAATCTGTGAGCTGCTCTGACAGCTGGTGCTTAAAGCTAGTGAGGGAGATGTGTTTCCAGTTTCAGAGATTTTTGTAGTTCGTTCCAGTCATTGGCAGCAGAGAACTGGAAGGAGAGACGGCCAAAGGAGGTATTGGCTTTGTGGGTGACTAGAGAGATATACCTGCTGGAGCGCGTGCTACAGGTGGGTGCTGCTATGGTAACCAGTGAGTGGAGATAAGGGGGGACTTTACCTAGCAGAGACTTGTAGATGACCTGGAGCCAGTGGGTTTGGCGACGAGTATGAAGCGAGGGCCAGCCAATGAGAGTGTACAGGTCTCAGTGGTGGGTAGTATATGGGGCTTTGGTGACAAAACGGATGGCACTGTGATAGACTGCATCCAATTTATTGAGTAGGGTATTGGAGGCTATTTTGTAAATGACATCGCCGAAGTCGAGGATCGGTAGTATGGTCAGTTTTACGAGGGTAAGTTTGGCAGCATGAGTGAAGGATGCTTTGATGCGAAATAGGAAGCCAATTCTAGATTTAACTTTGGATTGGAGATGCTTGATGCGAGTCTGGAAGGAGAGTTTACAGTCTAACCAGACACCCAGGTATTTGTAGTTGTCCACATTTTCTAAGTCAGAACCGTCCAGAGTGGTGTATACAGAGAAAAGAGTCGGGCCAAGAATTGAACTCTGTGACACCCCCATAGAGGCCCGGACAACAGGCCATCTGATTTGACACATTGAACTCTATCAGAGAAGTAGTTAGTGAACCAGGCGAGGCAATCATTTGAGAAACCAAGGCTATTGAGTCTGCCGATGAGGATGTGGGGATTGACAGAGTCGAAAGCCTTGGCCAGGTCAATGAATACGGCAGCACAGTACTGTTTCTTATTAATGGCGGTTACGATATCGTTTAGGACCTTGAGCGTGGCTGAGGTGCTCCCATGACCAGCTCTGAAACCAAATTGCATAGCGGAGAAGGTGCGGTGGGATTCTAAATGGTCGGTAATCTGTTTGTTGACTTGGCTTTCGAAGATCTTAGAAAGGCAGGGTAGGATAGATATAGGTCTGTAGCAGTTTGGGTCAAGAGTGTCCCCTCCTTTGAAGAGGGGGAAGATAGCAGCTGCTTTCCAATCTTTTGGGATCTCAGACGACACGAAAGAGAGGTTGAACAGGCTAGTAATAGGGGTTGCAACAATTTCGGCAGATAATTTTAGAAAGAAACGGTCCAGATTGTCTAGCCCGGCTGATTTGTAGGGATCCAGATTTTGCAGCTCTTTCAGAACATCAGCTGACTGGATTTGGGAGAAGGAGAAATGGGGAAGGCTTGGGCGAGTAGCTGTGGGGGGTGCAGTGCTGTTGACCGGGGTAGGGGTAGCCAGGTGGAAAGCATGGCCAGCCGTAGAAAAATGCTTATTGAAATTCTCAATTATAGTGGATTTATCGGTGTTGACAGTTTCCTATCCTCAGTGCAGTGGGCAGCTGGGAGGAGGTGTTCTTATTCTCCATGGACTTTACAGTGTCCCAGAACTTTTTTGAGTTTGTGTTGCAGGACACACCGAACGAAGGAGCACAGGAACACCCAGGACACACTGATTCAGGTCTGAAATAGACAGGGGGCCACACAATAGCTGCAAGCATAAAATTGCAGGAAGACAGTCACACTCGCACGCATGCATGTATTCATCACAGTAACAAGCCCTTTATTTAGGTGTTCTTTGGGCATCTGTGTAGGAGGTGGGGCGGAGGAGGAGGAATCTGACCCTGGTAGGAGAGTGACACGGTCCTCTCAGAGAGCAGATGAGGGGGCTCTGAAGTCCTCTCAAATCACAAGGGCTGGGTAATATGGCCATAATATAGTATCAAGGTATTTTCCAAAATATGTTTTTTTTTATGTATTTTTTTATAATACATGTTCTAAATGAGCTTTATGAGCAGTACGTGACCCTGGGGTGGCAACACATACATTCTAAGTGATTTCAGTGGGTCTTTCTTCATTCTTATTTGTTTTATATTCTTCAATTCAACTTCAACCAAAAAATAATCTCCTGCAATTTCTTGCACTCATTTGAGATCATTTCCCCACTGCCACGTAGGGATGCACAATATGGGCAAACAATCTAGGCCTTATTTTTAACAAGATGTTGTAATAGCAATTTGACTTGTGATTTAGAGCAAAACACTTGGGGTGAACTGTTGGAATCATGGAAATAGAAGGATTATTCTAATTGTATAGTTAGAGTATAATAACGGGCACTTTGAATACAGTGTTTGACATGACAACAAATTAAATTGCCAGGGAGGAGTTATTTGGGCAGGGTAGGAACCAAAGTGTTGGTCAGTGTTTCCTAGGGGAGCCTATAATCTTTGGCTACATTAAATGTTTCAACATGTAGCCAACAAATACGTTGCACAAACAACCTGCTGATTTAGACCTACACCATAACTGGTATCAGGCTGTATAGCTAGCTACGCTTGCTCTGACAAGGTACATTTTTTGCTATCTAGACAGCTAACTTAGCAATTAGCATTAGTGGCTAACAGGATTTAGCAAAGTATTTGTTTGCAGATTTAAGAAACAAACTAATTGTGTAATTGTAGAACACTTGTGGATTTATCTTAACTTCTATGGGCTACGTGGGACTGCCAGTGAAATATCAGGGCGGCAAATTCAAAAACAACAAAATGTCATAATTCAACTTTCTCAAACATACAACTATTTTACACCATTTTAAAGATACACTTCTCCTTGATGTAACCACATTGTCCGATTTCAAAAAGGCTTTACAGCGAAAGCAAAACATTAGATTATGTTTGGAGAGTACATAGACAAAAATAATCACTCAGCCATTTTCCAAGCAAGGACATGTGTCAATAAAACCCGAAACACAGCTAAATGAAGCACTAACCTTTGACGATCTTCATCAGATGACACTCCTAGGACATTATGTTACACAATACATGCATGTTTTGTTCGATAAAGTTCATATTTATATCCAAAAACAGCATTTTACATTGGCGCGTGATGTTCAGAAAATGTATTCCCACCAAAACTGCCGGTGAATGTGCACATCAATTTACAAAAATACTCATCATAAACGTTGACAAAATATATAACAATTATTTAAAGAATTATAGATAGACTACCCCTGGATGCAACCGCTTTGTCAGATTTTAAAATAGCTTTACGGAGAAAGCACATTGTTCAAAATTCTGAGTACATAGCTCAGCCATCACAGAGAGCTATACAGACACCCGCCAAGTTCGGGGCAACCTAAACTCAGAATTAGTATTCGAAATATTCTCTTACCTTTGCTGATCTTCGTCAGAATGCACTCCCAGGACTGCTACTTCCACAAATTTTGTTTTTGTTCGAAATTATCCATATTTATGTACAAATACCTCCGTTTTGTTCGTGTGTACAGATCACTTATCCAAAAGCATAACGCGCGAGCGGGAACCAGAGACGAAAAGTCAAAATGTTCCATTACTGTACTTAGAAGCATGTCAAACGCTGTTTAAAATCAATCTTTATGGTATTTTTAACGTAAAATTGCAATAATATTCCAACCGGACAATAGCGTATTCATTCAAGAAGGAACGGCGTGCTCGCGTGACCAATCCCTTTGTTGCCAGGCAGACCACTCAGTAACTGAGCTCCAATACTCTGCCCAGTGACAGGAGAATGCTCAAACCACTTTCTGAAGGCTGTTGCCAGCCAATGGAAGCCTTAGAAAGTGCAACGTCACCCCACAGACACTGTAATTTCGATAAAGAATCAAAAGACGAACAACAATTCTCAGACTTTCCACTTCCTACTTTGATTTTTCTCAGGTTTTTGCCTGCCATATGAGTTCTGTTATACTCACAGACACCATTCAAACAGTTTTAGAAACTTTGGAGTGTTTTCTATCCAAATCTACTAATAATATGCATATTCTAGTTTCTGGGCCAGAGTAATAACCTGTTTAAATTGGGTACGTTTTACATCCGGCTGTGAAAATACTGCCCCCTAGCCCAGACAGGTTAAGAAGCAAAGTGAAAACAACATTGTTTAATGTGCTGACCATGCAGACTGAAGGCAAGCATCTCCTGGTGGAGCAACGACAAATGTGCTCCTTAAGTGATGGGGGGCGGTGCTAGGTCTGTGTGGAAAGCGGCGTGGGGAGAGCGAGATGGATGACTCAAGTGGGGATGTGAACTATAAAAATGGATGTTATACGAAGCGTATCACATTTTAACAAACCAAACATTCAAATACCGTTATAGAAGGTAAAGTAAAAACCTAAACCGGTCCTTGTATCAATACTGGTATATAGCTGCCCAGCCCTACAAATATCCCAGTGATACAAAACATTAGAAACACCTGCTCTTTCATGACATCGACTCACCTGGATTCACCTGGTCAGATCTAGGATCCCTTATTAATGTCACTTGTTAAATCCACGTTCAATTAGTATAGATGAAGGGGAGGAGATGGGTTAAAAAATTATTTGTAAGCCTTGACGCAATTAGACATGGCTTGTGTATGTGTGCTATTCAGAGGGTGAACGGGCAAGACAAAATATTGAAGTGCCTTTCAACGGGGTAGGATAATAGCTGCCAGGCACACCGGTTTGGGTGTCAAGAACTGCAATGCTGCTGGGTGTTTCACGCGCAACAGTTTCCTGTGTGTATCAAGCAGTGGTGGCTCCTCAGAGGTGGAAGGGGAGGACCATCCTCAGTGAATTTCATAAAAATTGTGAAACATTAAAGTTATCCTTTTTAGATAAAACTGCTAAATATATTCACATGTCACGAAATAATTGATTAAAACACACTGTTTTGTAATGAAGGTCTATAGTAGTCTCAGCAGCACTCTGTAGGGTAGCACCATGGTGTAGCCGGAGGACAGCTAGCTTCTGTCCTCCTCTACGTACATTGACATCAATACAAAACCTAGTAGGCTCATGGTCCTCACCCTCTTCCATAGACCTATACAGTAAATATGACAGGTTGGAGGACGTCCTCCAGAAGTTATCAGAGCTCTTGCAGCATGAACTGACATGTTGTCCACCCAACCAAACGATCAGAGAATGAATCTAGTACTGAAAGCATAAGCTACAGTTAGCTAGCACGGCAGTGCATCAAATGTAGTGAGTAGTTGACTCAGAGAAAGACAATAGTTGAACAGTTTTGAACAAATTTAATTTCTTCCAACATGAAGGAGGAGAGAGAGAGAGAGAGAGAGAGAGCGAGCTCTATGTAGTTGTTTTTTGAACGTTCATATTCACTTAGCTAGCGAATGCAGCTAACTAGTTTATCCTACTCAAACACCCGGCTCAAACAGAGAGGGATGTTATATTAGCTAGCTGGCTAAGGCTACCCAACACTGGAACTCTTCCAAGTCAAGATAAGCTTTTGGTTTTATTAATTTATTGCCATGGGGCCGGCCAGTTTAACTGCTATACTGCTTTCTGACTGTACACTGGACTGTGTGATTCTCTCGACCTGTGCACCTACGTTGCAAACTTTAATTCATAGGCCACTGTAGGTTGTAGCAACCTCATGATGGGTTCAAGAAAAGTTCTAGTATCATGTAGTAGCCTAAACCTATCAATGTTACATTGAACTGGGTGAATGGAATATGAATGAAATATATATATATATATATATATATATATATATATATATATATATATATATATATATATATATATATTATGAGCATGGCCTATATTACAGAATATTGGATGACTGTCATTCATATTCCATTCACCCAGTTCAATGTAACATTGATAGGTTTAGGCTACTACATGATACTAGAACTTTATTTATATATATATTTATATATATATTTATATATATATATATATATATATATTTATATATATATATATATATATATATATTTATATATATATATATATATATATATATATATATATATATATATATATATATATATATTTATATATTTATATATTTATTTATATATTTATATATATATATATATATATATATATTTATATATATATATTTATATATATATATATATTTATATATATATATATATTTATATATATATATATATATTTATATATATATATATTTATATATATATATATTTATATATATATATATATTTATATATATATATATTTATATATATATATATTTATATATATATATATATTTATATATTTATATATTTATATATATATATATATTTATATATATATATATATTTATATATATATATATATTTATATATATATATATATTTATATATATATATATATTTATATATATATATAAATATATATATATTTATATATATATATAAATATATATATTTATAAATATATATATTTATATATATATTTATAAATATATATATTTATATATATATATATTTATTTATATATATATATATATTTATTTATTTATATTTATATATTTATATATATATATATTTATTTATATATATATATATATATATATTTGTTTGTTTTGAAATCATCCTCATCTTAAATGGCAACGGCCGCCACTGGTATCAAGAATGGTCCAAGGACATCCAGCCAACTTGAGCTACAAAAGATCCTATCATGGACCAGCTTTGAATAGCCAGCCTAGAGATCAGATGACTTCAGACTAAATTACACTCACCCATATCAGAACAAGTGACACACCCACATCAGACCATTTTAGACTCGTCCACATCAGACCAGGTTAGACTCGTCCACGTCAGACCAGGCTAGACTCGTCCACGTCAGACCAGGTTAGACTCGTCCACGTCAGACCAGGCTAGACTCGTCCACGTCAGACCAGGTTAGACTCGTCCACGTCAGACCAGGTTAGACTCGTCCAAGTCAGACCAGGCTAGACTCGTCCACGTCAGACCAGGCTAGACTCGTCCACGTCAGACCAGGCTAGACTCGTCCAGATGAGTCTGTCTGCTTCATTATTCAGCCAGCAGGAGACCACCTCAGTACTTAACTGAGCTGTACTGTTCATGTGCAGAGTGTTCCTGGTAATGTTGATTCAGGAAGACAGAATGTAGTGTGTTGTAATTCATCTAATGTGTGAATAATACATTCAAGTTTTAGTCTTCATCTTTACTGAGAGCCTGACACCATAATGCCACTGTGCAGTCGAGCAATGATGACATCGCAACAATGGCCCAATTGCAGTGTTCTGTGGCTGGTATTGAATATACATATTTTAAGGGAGTGAGCTGAGACGCTCCAGGAAGAACTTAACCCTCTCCAAATCCTAACCTTGACTACAGGGTGGAAAGACTAAAAACGGACCTTCGATGAGAGTCAGTAGGGACAACTTCATCCTCCTCCCAGCCAAATAGACAGACAGACAGACAGACAGACAGATAGCCAGACTGACAGGGAGGGGCAATACCAGATGGCTAGGGGAGGCAGGATGCACATCCCAGCCATCCATCTTACTGTGTCTACCCTATTGACTGAGGAGCTGTTAAACACGGATTCTCTGGCATACACACATGTGCATGATTAACAGCCAATAGTGATACACTACAGGTCTTTCCCAGGTGTAGACCTTCAGCATGCTTCCTGCTAGTTGTAAATAACTAATTAGTCTGTTCAGCCAAATTAGAAAAGGACTGATTTAGAAAAGAATGGGTTTAGTGGAAACTTAAGGCACTCAAGCTGCTCAGGGTCCTTCACAGAACTGGGGGTGGGACTGGGGGAAGCAGGACGGGGGTGACTGTCCAGGGCCCGTTACCCACAAAACATCTACCATTGCTGATCTAGAATCCGCTTTGACTTTTAGATCATAAATGAATAAGATTGTAGGTCCTGACCTAATCAAAGTGGATACAGGCCCTGACCTAATCAAAGTGGATACAGGCCCTGACCTAATCAAAGTGGTGGATACAGGCCCTGACCTAATCAAGCTTAGTGGATACAGGCCCTGACCTAATCAAAGTGGATACAGGTCCTGACCTAATCAAAGTGGTGGATACAGGTACTGACCTAATCAAAGTGGTGGATACAGGCCCTGACCTAATCAAAGTGGATACAGGTCCTGACCTAATCAAGCGTGTGGATACAGGCCCTGACCTAATCAAAGTGGATACAGGCCCTGACCTAATCAAGCGTGTGGATACAGGCCCTGACCTAATCAAAGTGGATACAGGCCCTGACCTAATCAAGCGTGTGGATACAGGCCCTGACCTAATCAAGCGTGTGGATACAGGTCCTGACCTAATCAAAGTGGATACAGGCCCTGACCTAATCAAAGTGGTGGATACAGGTCCTGACCTAATCAAGCTTGGTGGATACAGGTCCTGACCTAATCAAGCGTGTGGATACAGGCCCTGACCTAATCAAAGTGGTGGATACAGGTCCTGACCTAATCAAAGTGGATACAGGTCCTGACCTAATCAAAGTGGTGGATACAGGCCCTGACCTAATCAAAGTGGATACAGGCCCTGACCTAATCAAAGTGGATACAGGTCCTGACCTAATCAAAGTGGATACAGGCCCTGACCTAATCAAAGTGGATACAGGCCCTGACCTAATCAAAGTGGATACAGGTCCTGACCTAATCAAAGTGGATACAGGCCCTGACCTAATCAAAGTGGATACAGGCCCTGACCTAATCAGGGGCAGTCTAATAAGTGTACACACACACACACACACACACACACACACACACACACACACACACACACACACACACACACACACACACCACTGTGGTAGTTAGTATCATGTGTTCCTGGTCTAAAGTGTATCTATCTTTATCCAGGAGCCTTGCAGGTAGAACCATCTGTACAGGATGACCATTCTGTCCTACTGTAGTTTACTGTAGTGTGGTTTACTGTGGTGTAGTTTACTGTGGTGTGGTTTACTGTGGTGTAGTGTGGTTTACTGTGGTGTAGTTTACTGTGGTGTGGTTTACTGTGGTGTAGTGTGGTTTACTGTGGTGTAGTTTACTGTGGTGTAGTGTGGTTTACTGTAGTGTGGTTTACTGTGGTGTAGTGTGGTTTACTGTGGTGTAGTTTACTGTGGTGTGGTTTACTGTGGTGTAGTGTGGTTTACTGTGGTGTAGTTTACTGTGGTGTAGTGTGGTTTACTGTAGTGTGGTTTACTGTAGTGTGGTTTACTGTGGTGTGGTTTACTGTGGTGTAGTGTGGTTTACTGTAGTGTGGTTTACTGTGGTGTAGTTTACTGTGGTGTAGTGTGGTTTACTGTAGTGTGGTTTACTGTAGTGTGGTTTACTGTGGTGTGGTTTACTGTAGTGTGGTTTACTGTGGTGTAGTGTGGTTTACTGTAGTGTGGTTTACTGTAGTGTAGTTTACTGTAGTGTGGTTTACTGTGGTGTAGTGTGGTTTACTGTAGTGTGGTTTACTGTAGTGTGGTTTACTGTGGTGTGGTTTACTGTAGTGTGGTTTACTGTGGTGTAGTGTGGTTTACTGTAGTGTAGTTTACTGTAGTGTGGTTTACTGTGGTGTAGTGTGGTTTACTGTAGTGTGGTTTACTGTGGTGTAGTGTGGTTTACTGTAGTGTGGTTTACTGTAGTGTGGTTTACTGTAGTGTGGTTTACTGTGGTGTGGTTTACTGTGGTGTGGTTTACTGTGGTGTGGTTTACTGTGGTGTGGTTTACTGTGGTGTAGTGTGGTTTACTGTGGTGTAGTTTACTGTAGTGTGGTTTACTGTGGTGTAGTTTACTGTAGTGTGGTTTACTGTGGTGTAGTGTGGTTTACTGTAGTGTGGTTTACTGTGGTGTGGTTTACTGTGGTGTGGTTTACTGTGGTGTGGTTTACTGTGGTGTGGTTTACTGTGGTGTAGTGTGGTTTACTGTGGTGTGGTTTACTGTAGTGTGGTTTACTGTGGTGTAGTGTAATGTAATGTGCTGTAGTGTAATGTGCTGTGTAGTGTAGTGTAATGTGCTGTAGTGTAATGTGCTGTGTAGTGTAATGTAGTGTAATGTGCTGTGTAGTGTAATGTAGTGTAATGTGCTGTGTAGTGTAGTGTAGTGTAATGTGCTGTGTAGTGTGCTGTGTAGTGTAGTGTAATGTGCTGTGTAGTGTAGTGTGGTGTGCTATAGTTTAGTGTAGTGTAATGTGTAGTGTAATGTAATGTGCATTGTAGTGTAATGTGCTGTGTAGTGTAGTGTGCTGTGTACTGTGCTGTACTGTGCTGTGTAGTGCAGTGTCGTGTAGTGTAATGTGTATTGTAATGTGTAGTGTAGTGTAATGTGCTGTGTAGTGTAGTGTAATGTGCTGTGTAGTGTAGTGTAGTGTAGTGTAATGTGCTGTGTAGTGTGTAGTGTGTGCTCCGCTGCATCTCTACAGGGCTTTAGTCTAGCTAACTGACAGTGTGGATTTGCATGTTCCCAGAGATACACACTTCACCAGGAATCTAATAAAAAACCACTGGGTCATGCTCTAATGCCATGCAATGGGACTGGGGGGGTGCTGTAAATGTGCAAAATGTGCTATGAACAGGGTTGATGTGGTCAAACAGGCTCATGCCAGTGTGGGTGAAACTACATGATGTATAGATTAGTACTGTGTGTTTTATCAGTGTACTCAGTGACTCTGGGAAACGATCCATTGTAAACGGTTTCTTCTATGTCTTTCAGGATGTAAGGAAACAGGCGGCTCCTCTGCTCAAGAGTTTCCAGGGAGAGGTAAGACTTTTGTCTCTTTTGTATTACATAGATGTACTGTGTGAGTAGCATCTTGTATTGCAGTACATAGATGTACTATGTGAGTAACCTTTTGTATTGCAGTACATACACTGCCAGTCAAAAGTTTGTAAACACCTACTCATTCAAGGGTTTTTCTTTATTTGGACTATTTTCTACATTGTAGAATAACAGTGAAGACATCAAAACTATTAAATAACACATATGGAATCATGTAGTAACCAAAGAAGTGTTAAACAAATCAAAATATATTTTATATTTGATATTCTTCAAATAGTCACCCTTTGCCTTGATGACAGCTTTGCACACTCTTGGCATTCTCTCAACCAGCTTCACCTGGAATGCTTTTCCAACAGTCTTGAAGGAGTTTCCATATACTTGTTGGCTGCTTTTCCTTCACTCTGCGGTCCAACTCATCTCAAACCATCTCAAATGGGTTGAGGTCGGGGGATTGTGGAGGCCAGGTCATCTGATGCAGCACTCCATCACTCTCCTTCTTAGTCAAATACTGTACTGTGCGTAACCTCTTGTATTGCAGTACATAGATGTACCGTGAGTAACCTCTTGTATTGCAGTACATAGATGTACTGTGAGTAACCTCTTGTATTGCAGTACATAGATGTACTGTGAGTAACCTCTTGTATTGCAGTACATAGATGTACTGTGAGTAACCTCTTGTATTGCAGTACATAGATGTACTGTGAGTAACCTCTTGTATTCCAGTACATAGATGTACCGTGAGTAACCTCTTGTATTGCAGTACATAGATGTACTGTGAGTAACCTCTTGTATTCCAGTACATAGATGTACTGTGAGTAACCTCTTGTATTGCAGTACATAGATGTACTGTGAGTAACCTCTTGTATTGCAGTACATAGATGTACTGTGAGTAACCTCTTGTATTGCAGTACATAGATGTACTGTGAGTAACCTCTTGTATTGCAGTACATAGATGTACTGTGAGTAACCTCTTGTATTGCAGTACATAGATGTACTGTGAGTAACCTCTTGTATTGCAGTACATAGATGTACTGTGAGTAACCTCTTGTATTGCAGTACATAGATGTACTGTGAGTAACCTCTTGTATTGCAGTACATAGATGTACTGTGAGTAACCTCTTGTATTCCAGTACATAGATGTACCGTGAGTAACCTCTTGTATTGCAGTACATAGATGTACTGTGAGTAACCTCTTGTATTCCAGTACATAGATGTACTGTGAGTAACCTCTTGTATTGCAGTACATAGATGTACTGTGAGTAACCTCTTGTATTGCAGTACATAGATGTACTGTGAGTAACCTCTTGTATTGCAGTACATAGATGTACTGTGAGTAACCTCTTGTATTGCAGTACATAGATGTACTGTGAGTAACCTCTTGTATTGCAGTACATAGATGTACTGTGAGTAACCTCTTGTATTGCAGTACATAGATGTACTGTGAGTAACCTCTTGTATTGCAGTACATAGATGTACTGTGAGTAACCTCTTGTATTGCAGTACATAGATGTACTGTGTGAGTATCAGACATAAGAAGCTCAGGCAATCACACCAAACAGTTCAAACTATGCAGAGTTTTTTTCTACTTTCTCCTGTTTTTGTCATCTCTTCTCATTTCCTCGCTCTCTTCTCGCTCTCTTCTCGCTCTCTTCTCGCTCTCTTTCTCTCTCGCTCTTTCACTTGCTCTCTTTCTCGCTCGCTCTTTCACTCACTCACTCAATCTCTCTCTCTCTCTCTCTCTCTCTCTCTCTCTCTGTCTCTCTCTCTGTCTCTCTCTGTCTCTCTCTGTCTGTCTCTCTCTCTCTCTCTCTCTGTCTCTCTCTCTGTCTCTCTCTCTGTCTCTCTCTCTCTCTCTCTGTCTCTCTCTCTCTGTCTGTCTCTCTCTCTCTCTCTGTCTCTCTCTGTCTCTCTCTCTCTCTCTCTCTGTCTCTCTCTGTCTCTCTCTCTCTCTGCCACTCTGTGTCTCTCTCTCTCGCTGCCCCTGGCCATGTTTAAATTGCTTCCTGTGAAAAGAGACAGGACAAAAACCCTGGCATCAGCCAATCACAGTCCACTAATCTTTAATTCCTGTCATTCTGCATGGCTGCACGTTTCTATAGGGACGTTGTTTTTTATTTGAGGTTTTTATAAATCACTCATTTGTTCCCAGTGTTAACTAGTTGATGGGTTAATCAATACTGAAGTAATAATTCCCATATCAAGGCGTTTTCTCTTTCTGTGTGTGTATTTTGTGTTCTAAGACTTTCCTTGGTTATTCCCCTTGGAGTCAATTATACCTAGTTTCAGCATGCTGCTGATTTGTCCTCCTATATTATACCTAGTTTCAGCATGCTGCTGATTTGTCCTCCTATATTATACCTAGTTTCAGCATGCTGCTGATTTGTCCTCCTATATTATACCTAGTTTCAGCATGCTGCTGATTTGTCCTCCTATATTATACCTAGTTTCAGCATGCTGCTGATTTGTCCTCCTATATTATACCTAGTTTCAGCATGCTGCTGATTTGTCCTCCTATATTATACCTAGTTTCAGCATGCTGCTGATTTGTCCTCCTATATTATACCTAGTTTCAGCATGCTGCTGATTTGTCCTCCTATATTATACCTAGTTTCAGCATGCTGCTGATTTGTCCTCCTATATTATACCTAGTTTCAGCATGCTGCTGATTTGTCCTCCTATATTATACCTAGTTTCAGCATGCTGCTGATTTGTCCTCCTATATTATACCTAGTTTCAGCATGCTGCTGATTTGTCCTCCTATATTATACCTAGTTTCAGCATGCTGCTGATTTGTCCTCCTATATTATACCTAGTTTCAGCATGCTGCTGATTTGTCCTCCTATATTATACCTAGTTTCAGCATGCTGCTGATTTGTCCTCCTATATTATACCTAGTTTCAGCATGCTGCTGATTTGTCCTCCTATATTATACCTAGTTTCAGCATGCTGCTGATTTGTCCTCCTATATTTGGGTGTCAAAGGGCGTGTGTGTGTGGAAGATGCCGTTGTAAACTTGGGTTTTATGGGGGATCGAGTGAGTGGACATTCTAGTTTTACCCAATGATTTCACCTCCCTGAGCGCCACACACACACACACCCACACACCGACACACCGACACACCCACACACCCACACACCCACACACCGACACACACCGACACACACACACACACACACACACACCGACACACACACACCGACACACACACACACACACACACACACACACACACACACACACACACACACACACACACACACACACAGAGAGATACCGTGACAGGCTGCCTTGCCGCAGGCCTGAGAATATTCCAGTGTAACATTGGGTTATGGTTCTTCTTTCTCAGCACAGTAGCCACTTATCATTTTATCAGCAGCTCCAGTCTGGTGGTGAGTTTTGACGTGGTTCAATGGTACACGTGTTGTTCAACTTGTCAGCTATATTCCGCTGTACTTACTGCGCACACACACACACTCTATGAGCACCTGCCTTGGTGACTTGTATTCTGATTGTTAGGCCTGATCATTGTGCCCTTAGCCTGTCAAATGAACCTGCTACATGTGGAATAGTATTAATATCATGTTGGAATTCCTCATGTTGTCAACCCTGTTATCCAGTTATCTATAGACCTGTTGTTGTCAACCCTGTTATCCAGTTATCTATAGACCTGTTGTTGTCAACCCTGTTATCCAGTTATCTATAGACCTGTTGTTGTCAACCCTGTTATCCAGTTATCTATAGACCTGTTGTTGTCAACCCTGTTATCCAGTTATCTATAGACCTGTTGTTGTCAACCCTGTTATCCAGTTATCTATAGACCTGTTGTTGTCAACCCTGTTATCCAGTTATCTATAGACCTGTTGTTGTCAACCCTGTTATCCAGTTATCTATAGACCTGTTGTTGTCAACCCTGTTATCCAGTTATCTATAGCCCTGTTGTTGTCAACCCTGTTATCCAGTTATCTATAGACCTGTTGTTGTCAACCCTGTTATCTATAGACCTGTTGTTGTCAACCCTGTTATCCAGTTATCTATAGACCTGTTGTTGTCAACCCTGTTATCCAGTTATCTATAGCCCTGTTGTTGTCAACCCTGTTATCCAGTTATCTATAGACCTGTTGTTGTCAACCCTGTTATCCAGTTATCTATAGACCTGTTGTTGTCAACCCTATTATCCAGTTATCTATAGACCTGTTGTTGTCAACCCTGTTATCCAGTTATCTATAGACCTGTTGTTGTCAACCCTGTTATCTATAGACCTGTTGTTGTCAACCCTGTTATCCAGTTATCTATAGACCTGTTGTTGTCAACCCTGTTATCTATAGACCTGTTGTTGTCAACCCTGTTATCCAGTTATCTATAGACCTGTTGTTGTCAACCCTGTTATCCAGTTATCTATAGACCTGTTGTTGTCAACCCTGTTATCCAGTTATCTATAGACCTGTTGTTGTCAACCCTGTTATCCAGTTATCTATAGACCTGTTGTTGTCAACCCTGTTATCCAGTTATCTATAGCCCTGTTGTTGTCAACCCTGTTATCCAGTTATCTATAGCCCTGTTGTTGTCAACCCTGTTATCTATAGACCTGTTGTTGTCAACCCTGTTATCCAGTTATCTATAGACCTGTTGTTGTCAACCCTGTTATCCAGTTATCTATAGCCCTGTTGTTGTCAACCCTGTTATCCAGTTATCTATAGCCCTGTTGTTGTCAACCCTGTTATCCAGTTATCTATAGACCTGTTGTTGTCAACCCTGTTATCCAGTTATCTATAGCCCTGTTGTTGTCAACCCTGTTATCCAGTTATCTATAGCCCTGTTGTTGTCAACCCTGTTATCCAGTTATCTATAGCCCTGTTGTTGTCAACCCTGTTATCCAGTTATCTATAGACCTGTTGTTGTCAACCCTGTTATCTATAGACCTGTTGTTGTCAACCCTGTTATCTATAGACCTGTTGTTGTCAACCCTGTTATCCAGTTATCTATAGACCTGTTGTTGTCAACCCTGTTATCCAGTTATCTATAGACCTGTTGTTGTCAACCCTGTTATCCAGTTATCTATAGACCTGTTGTTGTCAACCCTGTTATCTATAGACCTGTTGTTGTCAACCCTGTTATCTATAGACCTGTTGTTGTCAACCCTGTTATCCAGTTATCTATAGACCTGTTGTTGTCAACCCTGTTATCCAGTTATCTATAGCCCTGTTGTTGTCAACCCTGTTGTCTATGGAGGCTGTAATCGCTGGAAAAGGTGCTTCAACACACTACTGAGTAAAGGGTCTGAATACTTACGTAAATGTGATATTTCAGTTGTTTGTTTGTGCATTGGAAAAGGTATTCAGACCACTTGACTTGTTATATTTGCCTTTGATGTTGAAGCACACAGACTGGTGTTGTCCACCAGTGAATAAAAAGCATGGATAACCGCAATGGATTTTTTTTGTGGGGAACAAAATTGTATTGATAAGCTTTTATTAAAATGTTTTGCCTAAAGCCTGCATGTACCAGCTAACGGAAACCCTGGCGTGTGTCTGTGTGGCTCTGGCTGGGCAGCTGTTAACTGATAGCATTGTGGTTGAGTTTTACACGGCAGGGCCAGACAGACAGACGTGGTTAGCAACAGAAAGGCTGAACTGAACAGCTGAACTGAACGACTGAACGGCTGAACTGAACGGCTGAACTGAACGGCTGAACTGAACGGCTGAACTGAACAGCTGAACTGAACGGCTGAACTGAACAGCTGAACTGAACAGCTGAACTGAACAGCGTGTGAAGTAGAGAGAACTACTAGTTATTAGAGATCATCAGCATTCTTTTTTAAATTCTTTTTTATTTAACATTTATTTAACTAGGCAAGTCAGTTTAGAACAAATTCTTATTTACAATGACGGACTACCAGGGAACAGTGTCTGTTCAGGGGCAGAACGATAGATTTTTACCTTGTCAGCTCGGGGATTCAATCTTGCAACCTTTCGGTTACTAGTCCAACGCTCTAACCACTAGGCTACCTGCCTCTAACCACTAGGCTACCTGCCTCTAACCACTAGGCTACCTGCCTCTAACCACTAGGCTACCTGCCTCTAACCACTAGGCTACCTGCCTCTAACCACTAGGCTACCTGCCTCTAACCACTAGGCTACCTGCCTCTAACCACTAGGCTACCTGCCTCTAACCACTAGGCTACCTGCCTCTAACCACTAGGCTACCTGCCTCTAACCGCTAGGCTACCTGCCTCTAACCGCTAGGCTACCTGCCTCTAGCTACCTGCCTCTAACCGCTAGGCTACCTGCCTCTAGCTACCTGCCTCTAACCGCTAGGCTACCTGCCTCTAACCGCTAGGCTACCTGCCTCTAACCGCTAGGCCACCAGCCTCTAACCGCTAGGCCACCAGCCTCTAACCGCTAGGCTACCTGCCTCTAACCGCTAGGCCACCAGCCTCTAACCGCTAGGCCACCTGCCTCTAACCGCTAGGCTACCTGCCTCTAACCGCTATGCCACCAGCCTCTAACCGCTAGGCTACCTGCCTCTAACCGCTAGGCTACCTGCCTCTAACCGCTAGGCTACCTGCCTCTAGCTACCTGCCTCTAACCGCTAGGCCACCTGCCTCTAACCGCTAGGCCACCTGCCTCTAACCGCTAGGCTACCTGCCTCTAACCGCTAGGCTACCTGCCTCTAACCGCTAGGCTACCTGCCTCTAACCACTAGGCTACCTGCCTCTAGCTACCTGCCTCTAACCGCTAGGCTACCTGCCTCTAACCGCTAGGCTACCTGCCGCCCCACATTATAGACATGCACATGGAACACACCAAAACGCAGCAGTGCTATTAGCTGTCAGTTTGTCCGTCTGCCTGTTTTGATTAAATTGTTCCTCTTTTCTCCTCTCTCCTCTCATCTTCTAATCCTATCCTCCTTTCAGATCGATGCCTTGAGCAAAAGAAGTAAAGAAGCAGAAGGTTCCTTCTTGAACGTCTACAAGAGATTGATTGATGTCCCAGGTAAGAGATGGAGAGGAGATGGTTGTCCCAGGTTAAGAGATGGAGAGGAGATCGTTGTCCCAGGTTAAGAGATGGAGAGGAGATGGTTGTCCCAGGTAAGAGATGGAGAGGAGATGGTTGTCCCAGGTAAGAGATGGAGAGGAGATGGTTGTCCCAGGTTAGAGAGGAGAGGAGATGGTTGTCTCAGGTTAAGAGATGGAGAGGAGATGGTTGTCCCAGGTTAAGAGATGGCGAGGAGATGGTTGTCCCAGGTAAGAGATGGAGAGGAGATGGTTGTCCCAGGTAAGAGATGGAGAGGAGATGGTTGTCCCAGGTTAGAGAGGAGAGGAGATGGTTGTCCCAGGTAAGAGATGGAGAGGAGATGGTTGTCCCAGGTTAAGAGATGGAGAGGAGATGGTTGTCCCAGGTAAGAGATGGAGAGGAGATGGTTGTCCCAGGTTAGAGAGGAGAGGAGATGGTTGTCCCAGGTTAGAGAGGAGAGAAGATGGTTGTCCCAGGTAAGAGATGGAGAGGAGATGGTTGTCCCAGGTTAAGAGAGGAGATGTTTGTCCCAGGTTAAGAGAGGAGATGGTTGTCCCAGGTTAAGAGAGGAGAGGAGATGGTTGTCCCAGGTTAAGAGAGGAGAGGAGATGGTTGTCCCAGGTTAGAGAGGAGAGAAGATGGTTGTCCCAGGTTAGAGAGGAGAGAAGATGGTTGTCCCAGGTAAGAGATGGAGAGGAGATGGTTAAGAGAGGAGATGTTTGTCCCAGGTTAAGAGAGGAGATGGTTGTCCCAGGTTAAGAGAGGAGAGGAGATGGTTGTCCCAGGTTAAGAGAGGAGAGGAGATGGTTGTCCCAGGTAAGAGATGGAGAGGAGATGGTTGTCCCAGGTTAAGAGATGGATGCTGTTTGTGTGTAGTACCAGGCCATCATCCACTCAGGTCGGTGACATGCTGTTTAGACTGCTCCTTCGTCCATAGAGACAGGCTCATCAGCGCTAACAGGGGAAGACAAAGCTGTAGAACTATATTTCATCCTCTGGGAATTGTGTGAGAATGACAGGTCACTCCTAGCACCATTTCTCTCTCTGCTGTATTTCTATGCTTTAGGCCTATTGTACCTGTAGTTTACTGTGGTGAGCATGGCTGTCCCAACCCTGGCTGGTCTGTTCTTAACTTCACACACCATAATGAGGTCATTTCATACATGCTCATTCAAAGTAATTATTATTTAAAAAAATGTTTTAAATGTAACTAGGCAAGTTAGTTAAGAACAAATTCTTATTTACAATGACGGTCTACTCCGGCTAAACCCAGACGACGCTGGGCCAATTGTGCGCCTCCCTATGGGACTCCCGATCACGGCCGGGTGCGATACAGCCTGGATAGCTTGTTGTTGTGGATGTTGTGTGTTGAGGCCTACACACACACACACACACACACACACACACACACACCACACTGCTCATTTTGCGGGGATGATGATGTGCATCACTCTCCCATCACTTCCTACTTTACGCCTGTCAATCACCCGTCCCCCACCGGTGAGGACCAATCAGACTGAATGACTGACAAGCCCAACTTTATCAGAGCAACAGACAACACTGCTCCGCAAATCAGCTCTGACTTAAACTAGTGTCACATAGGGAATCACAAAATGCTTCCTCTGTCTCTGAATTCAAAGGGCTTTATTGGCATGGGAAACATCTCTCTCTGAATTCAAAGGGATTTATTGGCATGGGAAACATCTCTCTGAATTTAAAGGGATTTATTGGCATGGGAAACATCTGTCTCTCTGAATTTAAAGGGATTTATTGGCATGGGAAACATCTCTCTGAATTTAAAGGGATTTATTGGCATGGGAAGCATCTCTCTCAGCACTACAGCGTAGTAGAGTAGGGTGGATGACTGTATCTTAACTGCTCTTGTTCCTCAACAGGACCACTCCTCCCTGCACTAGCTAGCTGTGTGTGTGTGTGTGTGTGTGTGTGTGTGTGTGTGTGTGCGTGCGTGCGTGTAACCTAGTGTGTGTGTTTTCTCAGATCCCGCCCCTGTGCTGGAGTTGGTTCAGCAGTTACAGCTGAAGCTCCAGCGGATGCACGACATCGAGACAGAGAACCTCAAACTCCGAGAGACTCTGGAGGAGTACAACAAAGAGTTTGCCGAGGTCAAGAACCAGGGTGAGTCACTCTCTCTCACAAACCAATAAAATGGCGGGAGCAGGGAGGAAGGAAAGAGGTGTGCCAGACACACTGGAATATTTCCTCTAGAAACCCTGAAGGATCCAGATCATAGGAGAGGGGGGGATGAAGAGGAGAAGGGGGGATGGAGGGGGGGGGGGGACGAAGAGGAGAGGGGGGGGGGGGACGAAGAGGAGAGAGCGAGAGAGGGGGGGGACGAAGAGGAGAGAGCGAGAGAGGGAGGGGGACGAAGCGGAGAGGGAGGGAGGGGGATGAAGAGGAGCGGGAGGGGGACGAAGAGGAGAGGGAGGGGGACGAAGAGGAGAGGGAGGGGGACGAAGAGGAAAGAGAGAGAGGGGGGGATGAAGAGGTGAGAGAGAGGGGGATGAAGAGGAGGGGGGATGAAGAGGAGAAAGAGGAGGGGGGATGAAGAGGAGAGGGAGAGAGAGAGAGGGGGATGAAGAGGAGAGGGAGACGGAGGATGTCGAGAGGGAGATGGAGGGATGTCGAGACAGAGAGCTCAGTTAATTGGAACAGCTCAATAGCAGCAGTGTTCTATTCTGTTATTGATTATTCTACTCTCTAATCCGTTATCCTTTCAGACTGAATAGACCCCCCCACACACACACACACACACACACACACACACACACACACACACACACACACACACACACACACACACACACACACACACACACACACACACACACACACACACACCCAGACAGAGAACCACACACACACACACACACACACACACACACAGAGAGAGAAACCCTCAGCAGTTGACATTGATCCCAGCATCCTAAATGGTTAAGATGTTAAACAGCGGCAGGGTAAGAGGACTCTGAAAGAACTCTCCACTATTGATTGTGTGTCAGAACAGGGAGAATGGAGTTTAAATCACTCACTCGTTCACAGTGCTGAGAACTCTCAATCTTTATCTCACTTCCTTAAAGACATCTACCTATTAGATGGCTGCTTTTCATCTCTGTGGTTTCCCGTCTGTGGTTTCCCTTCTGTGGTTTCCTTAGCAGGGTATGGGGTATCAGCACAGCCAGCCAGACATCCCTCAGCAGGGTATGGGGTATCAGCACAGCCAGCCAGACATCCCTCAGCAGGGTATGGGGTATCAGCACAGCCAGCCAGACATCCCTCAGCAGGGTATGGGGTATCAGCACAGCCAGCCAGCCAGACATCCCTCAGCAGGGTATGGGGTATCAGCACAGCCAGCCAGACATCCCTCAGCAGGGTATGGGGTATCAGCACAGCCAGCCAGACATCCCTCAGCAGGGTATGGGGTATCAGCACAGCCAGCCAGATCCCTCAGCAGGGTATGGGGTATCAGCACAGCCAGCCAGACATCCCTCATCAGGGTATGGGGTATCAACACAGCCAGCCAGATCCCTCAGCAGGGTATGGGGTATCAGCACAGCCAGCCAGATCCCTCAGCAGGGTATGGGGTATCAACACAGCCAGCCAGACATCCCTCAGCAGGGTATGGGGTATCAGCACAGCCAGCCAGACATCCCTCAGCAGGGTATGGGGTATCAGCACAGCCAGCCAGACATCCCTCAGCAGGGTATGGGGTATCAGCACAGCCAGCCAGATCCCTCAGCAGGGTATGGGGTATCAGCACAGCCAGCCAGATCCCTCAGCAGGGTATGGGGTATCAGCACAGCCAGCCAGATCCCTCAGCAGGGTATGGGGTATCAGCACAGCCAGCCAGATCCCTCAGCAGGGTATGGGGTATCAGCACAGCCAGCCAGATCCCTCAGCAGGGTATGGGGTATCAACACAGCCAGCCAGACATCCCTCAGCAGGGTATGGGGTATCAACACAGCCAGCCAGACATCCCTCAGCAGGGGTATGGGGTATCAGCACAGCCAGCCAGACATCCCTCAGCAGGGGTATGGGGTATCAACACAGCCAGCCAGACATCCCTCAGCAGGGTATGGGGTATCGACACAGCCAGCCAGACATCCCTCAGCAGGGTATGGGGTATCAACACAGCCAGCCAGATCCCTCAGCAGGGTATGGGGTATCAACACAGCCAGCCAGATCCCTCAGCAGGGTATGGGGTATCAACACAGCCAGCCAGATCCCTCAGCAGGGTATGAGGTATCAGCTTGAATCTACTCTGAATGCAGACATTAAATGTACTCTTAGAGACAGCAGAAATGAAACGGGCTAGGTTGGGTCTGCTCTGCGGCCTGTGTGTTGACAGACGAGGATGCGAGGTTATGATGGCGAGGGTTTGTGCAGGTGGCAGATTGAAGAGAGTAAGGCTGGTGTTGACATACTAACTCTCTGGGATTGACATAAAAGGAGCACTCTGTTTGTGCTTAAAACAGCTGATATTTCATGACACATGAACAGGTTTACCTTTTTGTTATGAATCACCTCGCTGATGAAAGTGAGCCTGTTCATGTCCCGCCAGTGAATATCGTCTGGCTTTATGCAGAAACAGACCTCCCTTTTCTTTATTTCCTGGGATAGTCACCTGTTCAAGTGTCCTAGGGGAAGGAATTTGTTTGGGATTTCAAATCCCTCGGGTTGATCACCTGATTGGCCTTTTAGTTTCAAGCTAGGGTGAATCCTGTTTGTAATATTCCTTTCATTAAGGGACATCGTCATGTCTTCCACCCTCTCTCTCATGGTGTATTCTCTTTCCTGTCTTCCACCCTCTCTCTCTCATGGTGTCTTCTCTTTCCTGTCTTCCACCCTCTCTCTCTCATGGTGTCTTCTCTTTCCTGTCTTCCACCCTCTCTCTCTCATGCTGTATTCTCTTTCCTGTCTTCCACCCTCTCTCTCTCTCTCTCTCATGTTGTCTTCTCTTTCCTGACTTCCACCCTCTCTCTCTCATGGTGTCTTCTCTTTCCTGTCTTCCACCCTCTCTCTCTCATGGTGTCTTCTCTTTCCTGTCTTCCACCCTCTCTCTCTCATGGTGTCTTCTCTTTCCTGTCTTCCACCCTCTCTCTCATGGTGTATTCTCTTTCCTGTCTTCCACCCTCTCTCTCTCTCTCATGTTGTCTTCTCTTTCCTGACTTCCACCCTCTCTCTCTCATGCTGTATTCTCAACCCCTCTCCCTCTTTCCTGTCTTCCACCCTCTCTCTCATGGTGTATTCTCTTTCCTGTCTTCCACCCTCTCTCTCTCATGCTGTATTCTCTTTCCTGTCTTCCACCCTCTCTCTCTCATGGTGTCTTCTCTTTCCTGTCTTCCACCCTCTCTCTCTCATGGTGTCTTCTCTTTCCTGTCTTCCACCCTCTCTCTCATGGTGTATTCTCTTTCCTGTCTTCCACCCTCTCTCTCTCTCTCATGTTGTCTTCTCTTTCCTGACTTCCACCCTCTCTCTCTCATGCTGTATTCTCAACCCCTCTCCCTCTTTCCTGTCTTCCACCCTCTCTCTCATGGTGTATTCTCTTTCCTGTCTTCCACCCTCTCTCTCTCATGCTGTATTCTCTTTCCTGTCTTCCACCCTCTCTCTCTCATGCTGTATTCTCAACCCCTCTCCCTCTTTCCTGTCTTCCACCCTCTCTCTCTCATGCTGTATTCTCAACCCCTCTCCCTCTTTCCTGTCTTCCACCCTCTCTCTCTCATGCTGTATTCTCAACCTCTCTCCCTCTTTCCTGTCTTCTCACCCCCTCTCCCTCTTTCCTGTCTTCCACCCTCTCTCTCTCATGGTGTCTTCTCTCTCCTGGTCTAGAGGTGACTATTAAAGCGCTGAAGGAGAAGATCCGGGACTATGAGCAGTCCCTGAAGAACCAGGCTGAGAACCTGGTCCAGGAGAAACAAGTCCAGCTCCACAATGACTATGCAGAGAAGGAGAGGTGAGTTACAGTATCTACTAGGAATATAGAGAGGTGAGTTACAGTATCTACTAGGAATATAGAGAGGAGAGTTACAGTATCTACTAGGAATATAGAGAGGAGAGTTACAGTATCTACTAGGAATATAGAGAGGAGAGTTACAGTATCTACTAGGAATATAGAGAGGAGAGTTACAGTATCTACTAGGAATATAGAGAGGAGAGTTACAGTATCTACTAGGAATATAGAGAGGAGAGTTACAGTATCTACTAGGAATATAGAGAGGAGAGTTACAGTATCTACTAGGAATATAGAGAGGAGAGTTACAGTATCTACTAGGAATATAGAGGAGAGTTACAGTATCTACTAGGAATAGAGAGGAGAGTTACAGTATCTACTAGGAATATAGAGAGGAGAGTTACAGTATCTACTAGGAATATAGAGAGGAGAGTTACAGTATCTACTAGGAATAGAGAGGAGAGTTACAGTATCTACTAGGAATATAGAGAGGAGAGTTACAGTATCTACTAGGAATATAGAGAGGAGAGTTACAGTATCTACTAGGAATATAGAGAGGAGAGTTACAGTATCTACTAGGAATATAGAGAGGAGAGTTACAGTATCTACTAGGAATATAGAGGAGAGTTACAGTATCTACTAGGAATATAGAGGAGAGTTACAGTATCTACTAGGAATATAGAGAGGAGAGTTACAGTATCTACTAGGAATATAGAGGAGAGTTACAGTATCTACTAGGAATATAGAGGAGAGTTACAGTATCTACTAGGAATATAGAGGAGAGTTACAGTATCTACTAGGAATATAGAGAGGAGAGTTACAGTATCTACTAGGAATATAGAGAGGAGAGTTACAGTATCTACTAGGAATATAGAGAGGAGAGTTACAGTATCTACTAGGAATATAGAGAGGAGAGTTACAGTATCTACTAGGAATATAGAGAGGAGAGTTACAGTATCTACTAGGAATATAGAGAGGAGAGTTACAGTATCTACTAGGAATATAGAGAGGAGAGTTACAGTATCTACTAGGAATATAGAGAGGAGAGTTACAGTATCTACTAGGAATATAGAGAGGAGAGTTACAGTATCTACTAGGAATATAGAGAGGAGAGTTACAGTATCTACTAGGAATATAGAGAGGAGAGTTACAGTATCTACTAGGAATATAGAGAGGAGAGTTACAGTATCTACTAGGAATATAGAGAGGAGAGTTACAGTATCTACTAGGAATATAGAGAGGAGAGGTGAGTTACAATATCTACTAGGAATATAGAGAGGAGAGTTACAGTATCTACTAGGAATATAGTGAGGAGAGTTACAGTATCTACTAGGAATATAGAGAGGAGAGTTACAGTATCTACTAGGAATATAGAGAGGAGAGTTACAGTATCTACTAGGAATATAGAGAGGAGAGTTACAGTATCTACTAGGAATATAGAGAGGAGAGTTACAGTATCTACTAGGAATATAGAGAGGAGAGGTGAGTTACAATATCTACTAGGAATATAGAGAGGAGAGGTGAGTTACAATATCTACTAGGAATATAGAGAGGTGAGTTACAATATCTACTAGGAATATAGAGAGGAGAGTTACAGTATCTACTAGGAATATAGAGAGGAGAGTTACAGTATCTACTAGGAATATAGAGAGGAGAGGTGAGTTACAATATCTACTAGGAATATAGAGAGGAGAGGTGAGTTACAATATCTACTAGGAATATAGAGAGGAGAGTTACAGTATCTACTAGGAATGTAGAGAGGAGAGTTACAGTATCTACTAGGAATATAGAGAGGAGAGTTACTGTGTCTACTAGGAATATGGAGAGGAGAGGAGAGTTACAGTATCTACTAGGAATATAGAGAGGAGAGTTACAGTATCTACTAGGAATATAGAGAGGAGAGTTACAGTATCTACTAGGAATGTAGAGAGGAGAGTTACTGTGTCTACTAGGAATATGGAGAGGAGAGTTACAGTATCTACTAGGAATATAGAGAGGAGAGGAGAGTTACAGTATCTATTAGGAATATAGAGAGGAGAGTTACAGTATCTACTAGGAATGTAGAGAGGAGAGTTACTGTGTCTACTAGGAATATGGAGAGGAGAGTTACTGTGTCTACTAGGAATATGGAGAGGAGAGTTACAGTATCTACTAGGAATATAGAGAGGAGAGTTACAGTATCTACTAGGAATATAGAGAGGAGAGTTACAGTATCTACTAGGAATGTAGAGAGGAGAGTTACAGTATCTACTAGGAATATAGAGAGGAGAGGAGAGTTAGTGTCTACTAGGAATATAGAGGGGAGAGTTACAGTATCTACTAGGAATATAGAGAGGAGAGCTACAGTATCTACTAGGAATATAGAGAGGAG
Organism: Salmo salar; assembly: GCF_965601325.2. NCBI lineage: Eukaryota > Metazoa > Chordata > Actinopteri > Salmoniformes > Salmonidae > Salmo > Salmo salar. The sequence continues at coordinate 88,029,663 of NC_138310.1, forward strand.
AGCTACAGTATCTACTAGGAATATAGAGAGGAGAGTTACAGTATCTACTAGGAATATAGAGAGGAGAGTTACAGTATCTACTAGGAATATAGAGAGGAGAGTTACAGTATCTACTAGGAATATAGAGAGGAGAGTTACAGTATCTACTAGGAATATAGAGAGGAGAGTTACAGTATCTATTAGGAATATAGAGAGGAGAGTTACAGTATCTACTAGGAATATAGAGAGGAGAGTTACAGTATCTACTAGGAATATAGAGAGGAGAGTTACAGTATCTACTAGGAATATAGAGAGGAGAGTTACAGTATCTACTAGGAATATAGAGAGGAGAGTTACAGTATCTACTAGGAATATAGAGAGGAGAGTTACAGTATCTACTAGGAATATATAGAGGAGAGTTACAGTATCTACTAGGAATATAGAGAGGAGAGTTACAGTATCTACTAGGAATATAGAGAGGAGAGTTACAGTATCTACTAGGAATATAGAGAGGTGAGTTACAGTATCTACTAGGAATATATAGGAGAGTTACAGTATCTACTAGGAATATAGAGAGGAGAGTTACAGTATCTACTAGGAATATAGAGAGGAGAGTTACAGTATCTACTAGGAATATAGAGAGGAGAGTTACAGTATCTACTAGGAATATAGAGAGGAGAGTTACAGTATCTACTAGGAATATAGAGAGGAGAGTTACAGTATCTACTAGGAATATAGAGAGGAGAGTTACAGTATCTACTAGGAATATAGAGAGGAGAGTTACAGTATCTACTAGGAATATAGAGAGGAGAGTTACAGTATCTACTAGGAATATAGAGAGGAGAGTTACAGTATCTACTAGGAATATAGAGAGGAGAGTTACAGTATCTACTAGGAATGTAGAGAGGAGAGTTACAGTATCTACTAGGAATGTAGAGAGGAGAGTTACAGTATCTACTAGGAATGTAGAGAGGAGAGTTACAGTATCTACTAGGAATATAGAGAGGAGAGGAGAGTTACAGTATCTACTAGGAATATAGAGAGGAGAGTTATAGTATCTACTAGGAATATAGAGAGGAGAGTTACAGTATCTACTAGGAATATAGAGAGGAGAGTTACAGTATCTACTAGGAATATAGAGAGGAGAGTTACAGTATCTACTAGGAATATAGAGAGGAGAGTTACAGTATCTACTAGGAATATAGAGAGGAGAGTTACAGTGTCTACTAGGAATATAGAGAGGAGAGTTACAGTATCTACTAGGAATATAGAGAGGAGAGTTACAGTGTCTACTAGGAATATAGAGAGGAGAGTTACAGTATCTACTAGGAATATAGAGAGGAGAGGAGAGTTAGTGTCTACTAGGAATATAGAGAGGAGCGGAGAGTTACAGTATCTACTAGGAATATAGAGAGGAGCGGAGAGTTACAGTATCTACTAGGAATATAGAGAGGAGCGGAGAGTTACAGTATCTACTAGGAATATAGAGAGGAGAGGAGAGTTACAGTATCTACTAGGAATATGGAGAGGAGAGTTACAGTATCTACTAGGAATATAGAGAGGAGAGTTACAGTATCTACTAGGAATATAGAGAGGAGAGGAGAGTTACAGTATCTACTAGGAATATAGAGAGGAGAGTTACAGTATCTACTAGGAATATAGAGAGAAGAGGAGAGCTACAGTATCTACTAGGAATATAGAGAGGTGAGTTACAGTATCTACTAGGAATATAGAGAGGTGAGTTACAGTATCTACTAGGAATATAGAGAGGAGAGTTACAGTATCTACTAGGAATATAGAGAGGAGAGTTACAGTATCTACTAGGAATATAGAGAGGAGAGTTACAGTATCTACTAGGAATATAGAGAGGAGAGTTACAGTATCTACTAGGAATATAGAGAGGAGAGTTACAGTATCTACTAGGAATATAGAGAGGAGAGGAGAGTTACAGTATCTACTAGGAATATAGAGAGGAGAGGAGAGTTACAGTATCTACTAGGAATATAGAGAGGAGAGTTACAGTATCTATTAGGAATATAGAGAGGAGAGGAGAGTTACAGTATCTACTAGGAATATAGAGAGGAGAGTTACAGTATCTACTAGGAATATAGAGAGGAGAGTTACAGTATCTACTAGGAATATAGAGAGGAGAGTTACAGTATCTACTAGGAATATAGAGAGGAGAGTTACAGTATCTACTAGGAATATAGAGAGGAGAGGTGAGTTACAATATCTACTAGGAATATAGAGAGGAGAGGTGAGTTACAATATCTACTAGGAATATAGAGGAGTTACAGTATCTACTAGGAATGTAGAGAGGAGAGTTACAGTATCTACTAGGAATATAGAGAGGAGAGTTACTGTGTCTACTAGGAATATGGAGAAGAGAGGAGAGTTACAGTATCTACTAGGAATATAGAGAGGAGAGTTACAGTATCTACTAGGAATATAGAGAGGAGAGTTACAGTATCTACTAGGAATGTAGAGAGGAGAGTTACTGTGTCTACTAGGAATATGGAGAGGAGAGTTACTGTGTCCACTAGGAATATGGAGAGGAGAGTTACAGTATCTACTAGGAATATGGAGAGGAGAGCTACAGTATCTACTAGGAATATAGAGCGGAGAGTTACAGTATCTACTAGGAATATAGAGAGGAGAGTTACAGTATCTACTAGGAATATAGAGAGGAGCGGAGAGTTACAGTATCTATTAGGAATATAGAGAGGAGAGGAGAGTTACAGTATCTACTAGGAATATGGAGAGGAGAGTTACAGTATCTACTAGGAATATAGAGAGGAGAGGAGAGTTACAGTATCTATTAGGAATATAGAGAGGAGAGTTACAGTATCTACTAGGAATGTAGAGAGGAGAGTTACTGTGTCTACTAGGAATATGGAGAGGAGAGTTACTGTGTCTACTAGGAATATGGAGAGGAGAGTTACAGTATCTACTAGGAATATAGAGAGGAGAGTTACAGTATCTACTAGGAATATAGAGAGGAGAGTTACAGTATCTACTAGGAATGTAGAGAGGAGAGTTACAGTATCTACTAGGAATATAGAGAGGAGAGGAGAGTTAGTGTCTACTAGGAATATAGAGGGGAGAGTTACAGTATCTACTAGGAATATAGAGAGGAGAGTTACAGTATCTACTAGGAATGTAGAGAGGAGAGTTACAGTATCTACTAGGAATGTAGAGAGGAGAGTTACAGTATCTACTAGGAATATAGAGAGGAGAGTTACTGTGTCTACTAGGAATATGGAGAGGAGAGGAGAGTTACTGTGTCTACTAGGAATATGGAGAGGAGAGGAGAGTTACAGTATCTACTAGGAATATAGAGAGGAGAGTTACAGTATCTACTAGGAATATAGAGAGGAGAGTTACAGTATCTACTAGGAATATAGAGAGGAGAGTTACTGTGTCTACTAGGAATATGGAGAGGAGAGGAGAGTTAGTGTCTACTAGGAATATGGATAGGAGAGGAGAGTTACAGTATCTACTAGGAATATAGAGAGGAGAGCTGCAGTATCTACTAGGAATATAGAGAGGAGAGCTACAGTATCTACTAGGAATATAGAGAGGAGAGTTACAGTATCTACTAGGAATATAGAGAGGAGAGTTACAGTATCTACTAGGAATATAGAGAGGAGAGTTACAGTATCTACTAGGAATATATAGAGGAGAGTTACAGTATCTACTAGGAATATAGAGAGGAGAGTTACAGTATCTACTAGGAATATAGAGAGGAGAGTTACAGTATCTACTAGGAATATAGAGAGGAGAGTTACAGTATCTACTAGGAATATAGAGAGGAGAGTTACAGTATCTACTAGGAATATAGAGAGGAGAGTTACAGTATCTACTAGGAATATAGAGAGGAGAGTTACAGTATCTACTAGGAATATAGAGAGGAGAGTTACAGTATCTACTAGGAATATAGAGAGGAGAGTTACAGTATCTACTAGGAATATAGAGAGGAGAGTTACAGTATCTACTAGGAATATAGAGGAGAGTTACAGTATCTACTAGGAATATAGAGAGGAGAGTTACAGTATCTACTAGGAATATAGAGAGGAGAGTTACAGTATCTACTAGGAATATAGAGAGGAGAGTTACAGTATCTACTAGGAATATAGAGAGGAGAGTTACAGTATCTACTAGGAATATAGAGAGGAGAGTTACAGTATCTACTAGGAATGTAGAGAGGAGAGTTACAGTATCTACTAGGAATGTAGAGAGGAGAGGAGAGTTACAGTATCTACTAGGAATATAGAGAGGAGAGTTATAGTATCTACTAGGAATATAGAGAGGAGAGTTACAGTATCTACTAGGAATATAGAGAGGAGAGTTACAGTATCTACTAGGAATATAGAGAGGAGAGTTACAGTATCTACTAGGAATATAGAGAGGAGAGTTACAGTATCTACTAGGAATATAGAGAGGAGAGTTACAGTATCTACTAGGAATATAGAGAGGAGAGTTACAGTATCTACTAGGAATATAGAGAGGAGAGTTACAGTATCTACTAGGAATGTAGAGAGGAGAGTTACAGTATCTACTAGGAATATAGAGAGGAGAGGAGAGTTACAGTATCTACTAGGAATATAGAGAGGAGAGGAGAGTTACAGTATCTACTAGGAATATAGAGAGGAGAGTTATAGTATCTACTAGGAATATAGAGAGGAGAGTTACAGTATCTACTAGGAATATAGAGAGGAGAGTTACAGTATCTACTAGGAATATAGAGAGGAGAGTTACAGTATCTACTAGGAATATAGAGAGGAGAGTTACAGTATCTACTAGGAATATAGAGAGGAGAGTTACAGTATCTACTAGGAATATAGAGAGGAGAGTTACAGTATCTACTAGGAATATAGAGAGGAGAGTTACAGTGTCTACTAGGAATATAGAGAGGAGAGTTACAGTATCTACTAGGAATATAGAGAGGAGAGGAGAGTTAGTGTCTACTAGGAATATAGAGAGGAGAGTTACAGTATCTACTAGGAATATAGAGAGGAGAGTTACAGTATCTACTAGGAATATAGAGAGGAGAGTTACAGTATCTACTAGGAATGTAGAGAGGAGAGTTACTGTGTCTACTAGGAATATGGAGAGGAGAGTTACTGTGTCCACTAGGAATATGGAGAGGAGAGTTACAGTATCTACTAGGAATATGGAGAGGAGAGCTACAGTATCTACTAGGAATATAGAGCGGAGAGTTACAGTATCTACTAGGAATATAGAGAGGAGAGTTACAGTATCTACTAGGAATATAGAGAGGAGCGGAGAGTTACAGTATCTATTAGGAATATAGAGAGGAGAGGAGAGTTACAGTATCTACTAGGAATATGGAGAGGAGAGTTACAGTATCTACTAGGAATATAGAGAGGAGAGGAGAGTTACAGTATCTATTAGGAATATAGAGAGGAGAGTTACAGTATCTACTAGGAATGTAGAGAGGAGAGTTACTGTGTCTACTAGGAATATGGAGAGGAGAGTTACTGTGTCTACTAGGAATATGGAGAGGAGAGTTACAGTATCTACTAGGAATATAGAGAGGAGAGTTACAGTATCTACTAGGAATATAGAGAGGAGAGTTACAGTATCTACTAGGAATGTAGAGAGGAGAGTTACAGTATCTACTAGGAATATAGAGAGGAGAGGAGAGTTAGTGTCTACTAGGAATATAGAGGGGAGAGTTACAGTATCTACTAGGAATATAGAGAGGAGAGTTACAGTATCTACTAGGAATGTAGAGAGGAGAGTTACAGTATCTACTAGGAATGTAGAGAGGAGAGTTACAGTATCTACTAGGAATATAGAGAGGAGAGTTACTGTGTCTACTAGGAATATGGAGAGGAGAGGAGAGTTACTGTGTCTACTAGGAATATGGAGAGGAGAGGAGAGTTACAGTATCTACTAGGAATATAGAGAGGAGAGTTACAGTATCTACTAGGAATATAGAGAGGAGAGTTACAGTATCTACTAGGAATATAGAGAGGAGAGTTACTGTGTCTACTAGGAATATGGAGAGGAGAGGAGAGTTAGTGTCTACTAGGAATATGGATAGGAGAGGAGAGTTACAGTATCTACTAGGAATATAGAGAGGAGAGCTACAGTATCTACTAGGAATATAGAGAGGAGAGCTACAGTATCTACTAGGAATATAGAGAGGAGAGTTACAGTATCTACTAGGAATATAGAGAGGAGAGTTACAGTATCTACTAGGAATATAGAGAGGAGAGTTACAGTATCTACTAGGAATATAGAGAGGAGAGTTACAGTATCTACTAGGAATATAGAGAGGAGAGTTACAGTATCTACTAGGAATATAGAGAGGAGAGTTACAGTATCTACTAGGAATATAGAGAGGAGAGTTACAGTATCTACTAGGAATATAGAGAGGAGAGTTACAGTATCTACTAGGAATATAGAGAGGAGAGTTACAGTATCTACTAGGAATATAGAGAGGAGAGTTACAGTATCTACTAGGAATATAGAGAGGAGAGTTACAGTATCTACTAGGAATATAGAGGAGAGTTACAGTATCTACTAGGAATATAGAGAGGAGAGTTACAGTATCTACTAGGAATATAGAGAGGAGAGTTACAGTATCTACTAGGAATATAGAGAGGAGAGTTACAGTATCTACTAGGAATATAGAGAGGAGAGTTACAGTATCTACTAGGAATATAGAGAGGAGAGTTACAGTATCTACTAGGAATGTAGAGAGGAGAGTTACAGTATCTACTAGGAATGTAGAGAGGAGAGGAGAGTTACAGTATCTACTAGGAATATAGAGAGGAGAGTTACAGTATCTACTAGGAATATAGAGAGGAGAGTTACAGTATCTACTAGGAATATAGAGAGGAGAGTTACAGTATCTACTAGGAATATAGAGAGGAGAGTTACAGTATCTACTAGGAATATAGAGAGGAGAGTTACAGTATCTACTAGGAATATAGAGAGGAGAGTTACAGTATCTACTAGGAATATAGAGAGGAGAGTTACAGTATCTACTAGGAATATAGAGAGGAGAGTTACAGTATCTACTAGGAATGTAGAGAGGAGAGTTACAGTATCTACTAGGAATATAGAGAGGAGAGGAGAGTTACAGTATCTACTAGGAATATAGAGAGGAGAGGAGAGTTACAGTATCTACTAGGAATATAGAGAGGAGAGTTATAGTATCTACTAGGAATATAGAGAGGAGAGTTACAGTATCTACTAGGAATATAGAGAGGAGAGTTACAGTATCTACTAGGAATATAGAGAGGAGAGTTACAGTATCTACTAGGAATATAGAGAGGAGAGTTACAGTATCTACTAGGAATATAGAGAGGAGAGTTACAGTATCTACTAGGAATATAGAGAGGAGAGTTACAGTATCTACTAGGAATATAGAGAGGAGAGTTACAGTGTCTACTAGGAATATAGAGAGGAGAGTTACAGTATCTACTAGGAATATAGAGAGGAGAGGAGAGTTAGTGTCTACTAGGAATATAGAGAGGAGAGTTACAGTATCTACTAGGAATATAGAGAGGAGAATTACAGTATCTACTAGGAATATAGAGAGGAGCGGAGAGTTACAGTATCTACTAGGAATATAGAGAGGAGCGGAGAGTTACAGTATCTACTAGGAATATAGAGAGGAGCGGAGAGTTACAGTATCTACTAGGAATATAGAGAGGAGAGGAGAGTTACAGTATCTACTAGGAATATGGAGAGGAGAGTTACAGTATCTACTAGGAATATAGAGAGGAGAGTTACAGTATCTACTAGGAATATAGAGAGGAGAGGAGAGTTACAGTATCTACTAGGAATATGGAGAGGAGAGTTACAGTATCTACTAGGAATATAGAGAGAAGAGGAGAGCTACAGTATCTACTAGGAATATAGAGAGGAGAGTTACAGTATCTACTAGAAATATAGAGAGGTGAGTTACAGTATCTACTAGGCATATAGAGAGGAGAGTTACAGTATCTACTAGGAATATAGAGAGGAGAGTTACAGTATCTACTAGGAATATAGAGAGGAGAGTTACAGTATCTACTAGGAATATAGAGAGGAGAGTTACAGTATCTACTAGGAATATAGAGAGGAGAGTTACAGTATCTACTAGGAATATAGAGAGGAGAGTTACAGTATCTACTAGGAATATAGAGAGGAGAGTTACAGTATCTACTAGGAATATAGAGAGGAGAGGAGAGTTACAGTATCTACTAGGAATATAGAGAGGAGAGTTACAGTATCTACTAGGAATATAGAGAGGAGAGTTACAGTATCTACTAGGAATATAGAGAGGAGAGTTACAGTATCTACTAGGAATATAGAGAGGAGAGTTACAGTATCTACTAGGAATATAGAGAGGAGAGGTGAGTTACAATATCTACTAGGAATATAGAGAGGAGAGGTGAGTTACAATATCTACTAGGAATATAGAGAGGAGAGGTGAGTTACAATATCTACTAGGAATATAGAGGAGTTACAGTATCTACTAGGAATGTAGAGAGGAGAGTTACAGTATCTACTAGGAATATAGAGAGGAGAGTTACTGTGTCTACTAGGAATATGGAGAGGAGAGGAGAGTTACAGTATCTACTAGGAATATAGAGAGGAGAGTTACAGTATCTACTAGGAATATAGAGAGGAGAGTTACAGTATCTACTAGGAATGTAGAGAGGAGAGTTACTGTGTCTACTAGGAATATGGAGAGGAGAGTTACTGTGTCCACTAGGAATATGGAGAGGAGAGTTACAGTATCTACTAGGAATATGGAGAGGAGAGCTACAGTATCTACTAGGAATATAGAGCGGAGAGTTACAGTATCTACTAGGAATATAGAGAGGAGAGTTACAGTATCTACTAGGAATATAGAGAGGAGCGGAGAGTTACAGTATCTATTAGGAATATAGAGAGGAGAGGAGAGTTACAGTATCTACTAGGAATATGGAGAGGAGAGTTACAGTATCTACTAGGAATATAGAGAGGAGAGGAGAGTTACAGTATCTATTAGGAATATAGAGAGGAGAGTTACAGTATCTACTAGGAATGTAGAGAGGAGAGTTACTGTGTCTACTAGGAATATGGAGAGGAGAGTTACTGTGTCTACTAGGAATATGGAGAGGAGAGTTACAGTATCTACTAGGAATATAGAGAGGAGAGTTACAGTATCTACTAGGAATATAGAGAGGAGAGTTACAGTATCTACTAGGAATGTAGAGAGGAGAGTTACAGTATCTACTAGGAATATAGAGAGGAGAGGAGAGTTAGTGTCTACTAGGAATATAGAGGGGAGAGTTACAGTATCTACTAGGAATATAGAGAGGAGAGGAGAGTTACAGTATCTATTAGGAATATAGAGAGGAGAGTTACAGTATCTACTAGGAATGTAGAGAGGAGAGTTACTGTGTCTACTAGGAATATGGAGAGGAGAGTTACTGTGTCTACTAGGAATATGGAGAGGAGAGTTACAGTATCTACTAGGAATATAGAGAGGAGAGTTACAGTATCTACTAGGAATATAGAGGAGAGTTACAGTATCTACTAGGAATATAGAGAGGAGAGTTACAGTATCTACTAGGAATATAGAGAGGAGAGTTACAGTATCTACTAGGAATATAGAGAGGAGAGTTACAGTATCTACTAGGAATATAGAGAGGAGAGTTACAGTATCTACTAGGAATATAGAGAGGAGAGTTACAGTATCTACTAGGAATGTAGAGAGGAGAGTTACAGTATCTACTAGGAATGTAGAGAGGAGAGGAGAGTTACAGTATCTACTAGGAATATAGAGAGGAGAGTTACAGTATCTACTAGGAATATAGAGAGGAGAGTTACAGTATCTACTAGGAATATAGAGAGGAGAGTTACAGTATCTACTAGGAATATAGAGAGGAGAGTTACAGTATCTACTAGGAATATAGAGAGGAGAGTTACAGTATCTACTAGGAATATAGAGAGGAGAGTTACAGTATCTACTAGGAATATAGAGAGGAGAGTTACAGTATCTACTAGGAATATAGAGAGGAGAGTTACAGTATCTACTAGGAATGTAGAGAGGAGAGTTACAGTATCTACTAGGAATATAGAGAGGAGAGGAGAGTTACAGTATCTACTAGGAATATAGAGAGGAGAGGAGAGTTACAGTATCTACTAGGAATATAGAGAGGAGAGTTATAGTATCTACTAGGAATATAGAGAGGAGAGTTACAGTATCTACTAGGAATATAGAGAGGAGAGTTACAGTATCTACTAGGAATATAGAGAGGAGAGTTACAGTATCTACTAGGAATATAGAGAGGAGAGTTACAGTATCTACTAGGAATATAGAGAGGAGAGTTACAGTATCTACTAGGAATATAGAGAGGAGAGTTACAGTATCTACTAGGAATATAGAGAGGAGAGTTACAGTGTCTACTAGGAATATAGAGAGGAGAGTTACAGTATCTACTAGGAATATAGAGAGGAGAGGAGAGTTAGTGTCTACTAGGAATATAGAGAGGAGAGTTACAGTATCTACTAGGAATATAGAGAGGAGAATTACAGTATCTACTAGGAATATAGAGAGGAGCGGAGAGTTACAGTATCTACTAGGAATATAGAGAGGAGCGGAGAGTTACAGTATCTACTAGGAATATAGAGAGGAGCGGAGAGTTACAGTATCTACTAGGAATATAGAGAGGAGAGGAGAGTTACAGTATCTACTAGGAATATGGAGAGGAGAGTTACAGTATCTACTAGGAATATAGAGAGGAGAGTTACAGTATCTACTAGGAATATAGAGAGGAGAGGAGAGTTACAGTATCTACTAGGAATATGGAGAGGAGAGTTACAGTATCTACTAGGAATATAGAGAGAAGAGGAGAGCTACAGTATCTACTAGGAATATAGAGAGGAGAGTTACAGTATCTACTAGAAATATAGAGAGGTGAGTTACAGTATCTACTAGGCATATAGAGAGGAGAGTTACAGTATCTACTAGGAATATAGAGAGGAGAGTTACAGTATCTACTAGGAATATAGAGAGGAGAGTTACAGTATCTACTAGGAATATAGAGAGGAGAGTTACAGTATCTACTAGGAATATAGAGAGGAGAGTTACAGTATCTACTAGGAATATAGAGAGGAGAGTTACAGTATCTACTAGGAATATAGAGAGGAGAGTTACAGTATCTACTAGGAATATAGAGAGGAGAGGAGAGTTACAGTATCTACTAGGAATATAGAGAGGAGAGTTACAGTATCTACTAGGAATATAGAGAGGAGAGTTACAGTATCTACTAGGAATATAGAGAGGAGAGTTACAGTATCTACTAGGAATATAGAGAGGAGAGTTACAGTATCTACTAGGAATATAGAGAGGAGAGGTGAGTTACAATATCTACTAGGAATATAGAGAGGAGAGGTGAGTTACAATATCTACTAGGAATATAGAGAGGAGAGGTGAGTTACAATATCTACTAGGAATATAGAGGAGTTACAGTATCTACTAGGAATGTAGAGAGGAGAGTTACAGTATCTACTAGGAATATAGAGAGGAGAGTTACTGTGTCTACTAGGAATATGGAGAGGAGAGGAGAGTTACAGTATCTACTAGGAATATAGAGAGGAGAGTTACAGTATCTACTAGGAATATAGAGAGGAGAGTTACAGTATCTACTAGGAATGTAGAGAGGAGAGTTACTGTGTCTACTAGGAATATGGAGAGGAGAGTTACTGTGTCCACTAGGAATATGGAGAGGAGAGTTACAGTATCTACTAGGAATATGGAGAGGAGAGCTACAGTATCTACTAGGAATATAGAGCGGAGAGTTACAGTATCTACTAGGAATATAGAGAGGAGAGTTACAGTATCTACTAGGAATATAGAGAGGAGCGGAGAGTTACAGTATCTATTAGGAATATAGAGAGGAGAGGAGAGTTACAGTATCTACTAGGAATATGGAGAGGAGAGTTACAGTATCTACTAGGAATATAGAGAGGAGAGGAGAGTTACAGTATCTATTAGGAATATAGAGAGGAGAGTTACAGTATCTACTAGGAATGTAGAGAGGAGAGTTACTGTGTCTACTAGGAATATGGAGAGGAGAGTTACTGTGTCTACTAGGAATATGGAGAGGAGAGTTACAGTATCTACTAGGAATATAGAGAGGAGAGTTACAGTATCTACTAGGAATATAGAGAGGAGAGTTACAGTATCTACTAGGAATGTAGAGAGGAGAGTTACAGTATCTACTAGGAATATAGAGAGGAGAGGAGAGTTAGTGTCTACTAGGAATATAGAGGGGAGAGTTACAGTATCTACTAGGAATATAGAGAGGAGAGGAGAGTTACAGTATCTATTAGGAATATAGAGAGGAGAGTTACAGTATCTACTAGGAATGTAGAGAGGAGAGTTACTGTGTCTACTAGGAATATGGAGAGGAGAGTTACTGTGTCTACTAGGAATATGGAGAGGAGAGTTACAGTATCTACTAGGAATATAGAGAGGAGAGTTACAGTATCTACTAGGAATATAGAGAGGAGAGTTACAGTATCTACTAGGAATGTAGAGAGGAGAGTTACAGTATCTACTAGGAATATAGAGAGGAGAGGAGAGTTAGTGTCTACTAGGAATATAGAGGGGAGAGTTACAGTATCTACTAGGAATATAGAGAGGAGAGTTACAGTATCTACTAGGAATATAGAGAGGAGAGTTACAGTATCTACTAGGAATGTAGAGAGGAGAGTTACAGTATCTACTAGGAATATAGAGAGGAGAGTTACTGTGTCTACTAGGAATATAGAGAGGAGAGTTACTGTGTCTACTAGGAATATGGAGAGGAGAGGAGAGTTACAGTATCTACTAGGAATATAGAGAGGAGAGTTACAGTATCTACTAGGAATATAGAGAGGAGAGTTACAGTATCTACTAGGAATATAGAGAGGAGAGTTACAGTATCTACTAGGAATATAGAGAGGAGAGTTACAGTATCTACTAGGAATATAGAGAGGAGAGTTACAGTATCTACTAGGAATATAGAGAGGAGAGTTACAGTATCTACTAGGAATGTAGAGAGGAGAGTTACAGTATCTACTAGGAATATAGAGAGGAGAGGAGAGTTACAGTATCTACTAGGAATATAGAGAGGAGAGTTACAGTATCTACTAGGAATATAGAGAGGAGAGGAGAGTTACAGTATCTACTAGGAATATAGAGAGGAGAGGAGAGTTACAGTATCTACTAGGAATATAGAGAGGAGAGTTATAGTATCTACTAGGAATATAGAGAGGAGAGTTACAGTATCTACTAGGAATATAGAGAGGAGAGTTACAGTATCTACCAGGAATATAGAGAGGAGAGTTACAGTATCTACTAGGAATATAGAGAGGAGAGTTACAGTATCTACTAGGAATATAGAGAGGAGAGTTACAGTATCTACTAGGAATATAGAGAGGAGAGTTACAGTATCTACTAGGAATATAGAGAGGAGAGTTACAGTATCTACTAGGAATATAGAGAGGAGAGTTACAGTATCTACTAGGAATATAGAGAGGAGAGTTACAGTATCTACTAGGAATATAGAGAGGAGAGTTACAGTGTCTACTAGGAATATAGAGAGGAGAGTTACAGTATCTACTAGGAATATAGAGAGGAGAGGAGAGTTAGTGTCTACTAGGAATATAGAGAGGAGAGTTACAGTGTCTACTAGGAATATAGAGAGGAGAATTACAGTATCTACTAGGAATATAGAGAGGAGCGGAGAGTTACAGTATCTACTAGGAATATAGAGAGGAGAGGAGAGTTACAGTATCTACTAGGAATATGGAGAGGAGAGTTACAGTATCTACTAGGAATATGGAGAGGAGAGTTACAGTATCTACTAGGAATATGGAGAGGAGAGTTACAGTATCTACTAGGAATATAGAGAGGAGAGTTACAGTATCTACTAGGAATATAGAGAGAAGAGGAGAGCTACAGTATCTACTAGGAATATAGAGAGGAGAGTTACAGTATCTACTAGAAATATAGAGAGGTGAGTTACAGTATCTACTAGGAATATAGAGAGGAGAGTTACAGTATCTACTAGGAATATAGAGAGGAGAGTTACAGTATCTACTAGGAATATAGAGAGGAGAGTTACAGTATCTACTAGGAATATAGAGAGGAGAGTTACAGTATCTACTAGGAATATAGAGAGGAGAGGAGAGTTACAGTATCTACTAGGAATATAGAGAGGAGAGGAGAGTTACAGTATCTACTAGGAATATAGAGAGGAGAGTTACAGTATCTATTAGGAATATAGAGAGGAGAGTTACAGTATCTACTAGGAATATGCGTGTCTTAGAGGGCAGTATATGGATGGTTCTCTGAAACATATGACCCTGACGAAGAGGAAGAGGAGGAGCGATAGATAAGGGAGGAGGAGGGAGAGAGGGAGCACATTACTGCCAAATACAGCTTGCTAATGAGAAGTGGTTTGTAGTTTTTTAGGTTTTTAAAGAAAGAATCTGGATGAGAAATGGTGAGAAAGTAGTGTGTTGTTACTATAGACATGGTTGGTATTATATTATTAATCACTATGGGAGTCAGGGCTGATGTTACTCTCTGACCTAATGTCTTATTCCTAATGGCTTTCAATAACTCATGGTTCATGACTCTGTCTCCCTCTTTCTCTTTTAATTTCTCTCCCATCCCTCCATCTCTCCGTTTCCAGAAAGCTCCAGGAGAGCCAGGAGTCCATGTCCTCTAAGCTGGTTGAGGCTGAGCACAAGGCCCAGTCCCTACAGACAGGTAGCTACCAGTCCATTCAGTACCTGTCCTGTATCATTCACACACTTTTGGCCTGACTAAAGCTGTTGTTTCCTGGCTCTTTTTCAGCTCTTAAAACAACTCAGGCAGAGCTCTTTGATCTGAAGACTAAGTATGACGAGGACTGCACAGCAAAGTGAGTTTCAGCTCACCTCTTCGAGTGTGTGTGTGTGTGTGTGTGTGTGTGTGTGTGTTTTTCCTGAACATTTTCTTCATCCTTACTCCTGTGGTTAATTTCCAGTCACTACAGCTCTCTCTCATAGTCCTCTGATATAATCCAGTGATTATGGGTCGCCCAGAGTTGGACTTTCTCCTGCTGCTCAATAACAGCCTGTCTAAATCCAGGTTTTAGCAATACACTGTAAATACTGAGAGATTATATTGTTATTTCTACCAGTGGATGGGGTTCTGTCTGTACGCCCTTTAGTCTTAGTGAGGGACACTGGGGAGCCGTGTTAAAGAGACGCTTAAAGATGTTTGTTGGCATCTGAATTACTATATGCTCCTTACTCCCTAGTGTCTGTCTGTCTGTCTGTCTGTCTGTCTGTCTGTCTGTCTGTCTGTCTGTCTGTCTGTCTGTCTGTCTGTCTGTCTGTCTGTCTGTCTGTCCCTGTCTGTCCCTGTCTGTCGCGCTGTGTCCCTGTCTGTCGCGCTGTGTCTCTGTCTGTCTGTGTGTGTCTCTGTCTGTCTGTGTGTGTCTCTGTCTGTCTGTGTGTGTCTCTGTCTGTCTGTGTGTGTCTCTGTCTGTCTGTGTGTGTCTCTGTCTGTCTGTGTGTGCCTCTGTCTGTCTGTGTGTGCCTCTGTCTGTCTGTCTGTCTGTCTGTCTGTCTGTCTGTCTGTCTGTCTGTCTGTCTGTCTGTCTGTCTGTCTGTCTGTCTGTCTGTCTGTCTGTCTGTCTGTCTGTCTGTCTGTCTGTCTGTCTGTCTGTCTGTCTGGGCTGTCATCAGATGTTTCTGTCAGAGAAGAATGTGGTGTGTTCTTGAGGCTCTTGCTCAGGGCTATTTCAGGGCTGACCACCCAGTTCTGAGACACCAGGGGAACCAGACTCTACCCAACCCCAGGGAGAGGTTCTGTCTCCTGGCCTGATGCACTGGGGCCTCCCCCTGTCACCCAGGGTCTGGAGCTACTGACTGTTGTGCTACTGTATTTGTGTAATTGGTTTACTATTACTCAGTGACGAGCATGCTCTCAATGGACACTGTTCAATAGCCAAACAGGAGTACCCCGTCTCTCTGTCTCCCCCCTGATTTTGTATTTTGCTGATAGGCTCTCAGTCCCTGTGGAATGCTGGGAGAAAAGAGTCATCCGTTATGTATTTTTAGTATGTCGTCTGTCTGGGCTCCTCCCTCTCCACCGAACCCTCTGTAACCCCCGTGGATGAACCCGCTGTAACCCCCGTGGA
This sequence comes from Salmo salar, assembly GCF_965601325.2. Lineage (NCBI taxonomy): Eukaryota > Metazoa > Chordata > Actinopteri > Salmoniformes > Salmonidae > Salmo > Salmo salar. Next base: position 88,045,838 of record NC_138310.1, read on the forward strand.
TGAGCCCGCTGTAACCCCCGTGGATGAGCCCGCTGTAACCCCCGTGGATGAACCCGCTGTAACCCCCGTGGATGAACCCGCTGTAACCCCCGTGGATGAACCCGCTGTAACCCCCGTGGATGAACCCACTGTAACCCCCGTGGATGAACCCGCTGTAATCCCCGTGGATGAACCCACTGTAACCCCCGTGGATGAACCCGCTGTAATCCCCGTGGATGAACCCACTGTAACCCCCGTGGATGAACCCGCTGTAATCCCCGTGGATGAACCCGCTGTAACCCCCGTGGATGAACCCGCTGTAACCCCCGTGGATGAACCCACTGTAACCCCCGTGGATGCTCCACCGAACCCTCTGTAATCCCCGTGGGTCTCCCGGTCGCGGCCGACAGAGCCTGAACTCGAACCCAGAATCTCTAGTGGCACAGCTAGCACTGTCTTAGACCACTGCGCCACTCGGGGGCCCCTGGGAGAACTCCGTTTAGAGACAAAACAATCACTGTATCTCTGGTCTGAGGACTCTCAAACCGGTGTGCCTGGCACCAACTACCATACTCCGTTCAAAGGCACTTACATCTTTTTGTCTTGTCCATTCACCCTCTGGATGGCACACATACACAATCCATGTCTCAATGGTCTCAAGGCTTAAAAATCCTTCTTTAACCTGTCTCCTCCCCTTCATCTACACTGATTGAAGTGAATTTAACAAGTGACATCAAAAAGGGATCATAGATCTCACCTGGATTCACCTGGATTCACCTGGATTCAGTCTGTCATGGAAAGAGCAGGTGTTTTTTTGTACACCCAGTATTTAATACATGCCGTTTAGCAGACGCGACTTAGTCATGCATGCTTCCATTATTTACCTGTGGTTGGTCCCAGGAATGGAACCCACTATCCTGGTGTTTCAAGGGTCGTGCTTTACCAACGGAGCTACAGAGGACCTGTATGTGTTCCTACAGAGAGGACCTGTATGTGTTCCTACAGAGAGGACCTGTATGTGTTCCTACAGAGAGGACCTGTATGTGTTCCTACAGAGAGGACCTGTATGTGTTCCTACAGAGAGGACCTGTATGTGTTCCTACAGAGAGGACCTGTATGTGTTCCTACAGAGAGGACCTGTATGTGTTCCTACAGAGAGGACCTGTATGTGTTCCTACAGAGAGGACCTGTATGTGTTCCTACAGAGAGGACCTGTATGTGTTCCTACAGAGAGGACCTGTATGTGTTCCTACAGAGAGGACCTGTATGTGTTCCTACAGAGAGGACCTGTATGTGTTCCTACAGAGGGACCTGTATGTGTTCCTGAGCTCCAGCATGTTCTCTGCCAGCCGAGAGGGAGAGTGGGGGGGGGGGGATAATCCTCTTGCTTTGCGTGCCAGATTTAATCCGGCCTGATTCTGTACTGCTCTGGAATAAGAAGACATATTATCACACAGATTTGGCTCCTCACCAAAACATCTCTCTGTACCTCCAATATCACCATTATGTTCCATTTATAATAATACACTACTGTCGTATAGGGTTAGTCAAGTACATACACTGTAGGGGGATAGGATGTCAGACTGATCTTCAATGACAGGAATATAAATACCTTTATGGGGATTTTACTGAATATTTTCCTAATTCCATGCTTGGTCTGAGGAGTGCTGGAGGATTATGGGAGATGGTGAAGGGTAAGAGGCTCAGGGAGAAGGCTTTCAAAGAACACACACACTATCTGAGTATAGCTGCTGAGGGTATAGATGAGTCTGAATTTGGCTCTTAAGAGTTTCCCCCAACCCATTTCATCTGCCCTGAACTCTCCATGTCTCTGCATTAGCAAAGTTGTTGGATTGATCGGTTGCTAAAACGGATTGATTCCTTTCTCCATCGCTCCCTGTTTTCTCCTCCTCTGCTCTCTCTATCGCTCCCTGGTTACCACCACCTCCTCAGCTCTCTCCATCGCACCCTGTTTTCTCCTCCTCTGCTCTCTCCATCGCTCCCTGGTTACCACCACCTCCTCAGCTCTCTCTATCGCTCCCTGGTTACCACCACCTCCTCAGCTCTCTCCATCGCTCCCTGGTTACCACCACCTCCTCAGCTCTCTCCATCGCTCCCTGGTTACCACCACCTCCTCAGCTCTCTCTATCGCTCCCTGGTTACCACCACCTCCTCAGCTCTCTCCATCGCTCCCTGGTTACCACCACCTCCTCAGCTCTCTCCATCGCTCCCTGGTTACCACCACCTCCTCAGCTCTCTCCATCGCTCCCTGGTTACCACCACCTCCTCAGCTCTCTCCATCGCTCCCTGGTTACCACCACCTCCTCAGCTCTCTCCATCGCTCCCTGGTTACCACCACCTCCTCAGCTCTCTCCATCGCTCCCTGGTTACCACCACCTCCTCAGCTCTCTCCATCGCTCCCTGGTTACCACCACCTCCTCAGCTCTCTCCATCGCTCCCTCCCTGATGTCTGGATAGGAATGGCAATATTGTCCGCTATCATCCTCAGTAATTTTCCATCCAAGTTGTCAGACGCAGGTGGCTTGTCAATGTTGACAGACAACAATAATGTTTTCACCTCTTCCACACTCACTTTACGGAATTGAAAATGACAATGCTTGCCTTTCATAATTTGGTCAGATATACGTGTATGTGTAGTGTCAGCGTTTTGTTGCTGGCATGTCATGCCTACGTTTGCTGATCTTGCTAACGAACAAATCATTGAAGTGGTAATATCAGTGGGTTTTGTGACGTATGAGCCATCTGATCCAATGAATGATGGAGCGGAGTCTGCCTTTTGCCCAAAATGGTCACTTTTTTCTTTTTTTATATATATATATATATATATATATATATATATATTATATATATATATATTTTTTTTTTTTACCTTTTATTTAACTAGGCAAGTCAGTTAAGAACAAATTCTTATTTACAATGACGGCCAAACCCGGACGACACTGGGCCAATTGTGCGCCACCCTATAGGACTCCCAATCACGGCCGGATGTGATACAGCCTGGATTCGAACCAGGGACTGTAGTGACGCGTCTTGCATTGAGATACAGTGTCTCAGACCGCTGCACCACTCGGGAGCATTTTAGTTGCTCCGAAGCTTTTTACTATCAATCTTTGTCATTTATCTTTGTTTCATAGTGTAGTTTCTCCTTCATTTTGTTAAGTTTAGTCACATGATTTCTCAATGTGCAATATGTTTGCCAATCGGTTGTGCAGCCAGACTTATTTGCCATTCCTTTTGCCTCATCTCTCTCAAACATACAATTTAAATTCCTCATCAATCCACAGGGATTTAACTGTTTTTAGTCATTTTCTTAATGGGTGCTTATAAGTACTGGAATAAGCAATTTCATAAATGTGCCAAGTGCAGCGTCTGTTCGCTCCTCATTACACACCACAGACCAACAAATATTCTTTACATCATCAACATATGAATCACTACAAAACGTCTTGTATGACCTCTTATACACTATATTAGGCCCAGCCTTTGGAACTTAAGGTAATTAAACAAGGAATTACAGATAGCCTAAATTAAGGTAATTAGGCACGTAATGCATAATCACCTGTAATTAAATGTTAGGGTGTTAATGTAATTAAGGATTTTATATGCCATGTCATTTGGTGGCTCTGCTGTGACTGTCAGGCACCCACTCTTACACCAAAGGTTAGGAAATAGGAATCCTCTTTGGACTATTGCTGTGCATCCTTGTTGAACTCTGACCTAGCAGGAGAGAGATGACGTCCCTACCAGATGTGTAGTGGGGTACACTATGCTGTGGGAACTGAATCATATTGAATCATATTGTAGTGATTCACTACTACCAGATGTGTAGTGGGGTACACTATGCTGTGGGAACTGAATCATATTGAATCATATTGTAGTGATTCACTACTACCAGATGTGTAGTGGGGTACACTATGCTGTGGGAACTGAATCATATTGAATCATATTGTAGTGATTCACTACTACCAGATGTGTAGTAGGGTACACTATGCTGTGGGAACGGAATTATATTGAATCATATTGTAGTGATTCACTACTACCAGATGTGTAGTGGGGTACACTATGCTGTGGGAACTGAATCATATTGTAGTGATTCACTACTACCAGATGTGTAGTGGGGTACACTATGCTGTGGGAACTGAATCATATTGAATCATATTGTAGTGATTCACTACTACCAGATGTGTAGTGGAGTACACTATGCTGTGGGAACTGAATCATATTGAATCATATTGTAGTGATTCACTACTACCAGATGTGTAGTGGGGTACACTATGCTGTGGGAACTGAATCATATTGAATCATATTGTAGTGATTCACTACTACCAGATGTGTAGTAGGGTACACTATGCTGTGGGAACGGAATTATATTGAATCATATTGTAGTGATTCACTACTACCAGATGTGTAGTGGGGTACACTATGCTGTGGGAACTGAATCATATTGTAGTGATTCACTACTACCAGATGTGTAGTGGGGTACACTATGCTGTGGGAACTGAATCATATTGTAGTGATTCACTACTACCAGATGTGTAGTGGGGTACACTATGCTGTGGGAACTGAATCATATTGAATCATATTGTAGTGATTCACTACTACCAGATGTGTAGTGGGGTACACTATGCTCTGGGAACTGAATCATATTGTAGTGAACCGCTCTATGAGCCATGTTAGAGTCCCCACCAAGTGCGTCAACCCTATTGGCGTGATGCGTAGGGATGTTTGCCAGTTAAGCCAGCGACCCGGGTTAGCTTCCCATTCCTGACATTTGCTACCACATCTATCAGATTATTGAGTGGTAAGAATCCTAGATCAACTAGTGTAATCCCTCTGTTTTAGTGTGGGCTGGGTTTAGACACACACACACACACACACACACACACACACACACACACTGCAGAGGTTATTGCGTTCACAATCAAAGGATGAAGGTGAAATTGAGAGGGTTTTAACAGGGACTGCTGCACGCACATGACTTGTGTAAATGCAACACCAATGTGTTTCAAGCTTTGGGAACCTCGGGGTGTGTTAGTGGGTGCAGGGATGGGTGTGTTAATGTTGTGGTGATCACTGTTCTGTGTGTTCCCTTAGTAACACTTCCTCCTCTTCTTCCTCCTCCTCTTCCTCCTCCTTAGGGCCGATGAGATTGAAATGGTGATGACAGATCTGGAGAGAGCCAATCAGGTTAGTCTCCACCCCTTTAAGGCCTTGGTCGTTATTGGATAATGTAGCCATGATCTATTTCTATGTTTCCGGTTATTACTAGCCCCCCCGGGATTATTACTAGCCCCCCTGGGGTCTGTTCAACCTCTCTTTCGTATCGTCCGAGATCCCTAAAGATTGGAAAGCTGCCGCGGTCATCCCCCTCTTCAAAGGGGGTGACACTCTAGACCCAAACTGTTATAGACATATATCCGCCCTGCCTTTCTAAAGTCTTCAAAAGCCAAGTTAATAAACAGATTACCGACCATTTCGAATCCCACCGTACCTTCTCTGCTGTGCAATCCGGTTTCCGAGCTGGTCATGGGTCCACCTCAGCCACGCTCAAGGTACTAAAGGATATTGTAACCTCCATCAATAAGAAACAGTACTGTGCAGCCGTCTTTATCGACCTGGCCAAGGCTTTCGACTCTGTCAATCACCGTATTCTTATCGGCAGACTCAATAGCCTTGGTTTCTCAAATGACTGCCTCGCCTGGTTCACCAACTACTTCTCAGACAGAGTTCAGTGTGTCAAATCGGAAGGCCTGTTGTCCGGACCTCTGGCAGTCTCTATGGGGGTACCACAGGGTTAAATTCTTGGGCCGACTCTTTTCTCTTTATATATCAATGATGTCGCTCTTATTACTAGCCCCCCACCTCACTGGGTTATTACTAGGCCCCCCCCCCCCCACTGGGTTATTACTAGCCCCCCCGGGTTATTACTAGCCCCCCCACTGGGTTATTACTAGCCCCCCCACTGGGTTATTACTAGCCCCCCCCACTGGGTTATTACTAGCCCACACACTGGGTTATTACTAGCCCCCCCACACACTGGGTTATTACTAGCCCCCCCACACACTGGGTTATTACTAGCCCCCCCCCACTGGGTTATTACTAGCCCCCCCCCCCACTGGGTTATTACTAGCCCCCCCCCCCACTGGGTTATTACTAGCCCCCCCCCACTGGGTTATTACTAGCCCCCCCCCCACTGGGTTATTACTCGCCCCCCCACTGGGTTATTACTAGCCCCCCCCCACTGGGTTATTACTAGCCCCCCCCCACCCACTGGGTTATTACTAGCCCCCCCCACACACTGGGTTATTACTAGCCCCCCCACACACTGGGTTATTACTAGCCCCCCCACACACTGGGTTATTACTAGCCCCCCCACACACTGGGTTATTACTAGCCCCCCCACCCACTGGGTTATTACTAGCCCCCCCACCCACTGGGTTATTACTAGCCCCCCCACACACTGGGTTATTACTAGCCCCCCCACACACTGGGTTATTACTAGCCCCCCCACACACTGGGTTATTACTAGCCCCCCCACACACAGGGTTATTACTAGCCCCCCCCACTGGGTTATTACTAGCCCCCCCACTATTACTAGCCCCCCCCCACTGGGTTATTACTAGCCCCCCCACCCACTGGGTTATTA
>NC_138310.1:88057483-88217483 GCF_965601325.2 Salmo salar
TCACCACCTCTCACACACCTCTCACCACCTCTCACACACCTCTCACCACCTCTCACCACCTCACACACACCTCACACACACCTCACACACACCTCACACCACCTCACACACACCTCTCACCACCTCACCCACCTCTCACCACCTCACACACCTCACACACACCTCACACCACTCTCACCACCTCTCACCACCTCTCACCACCTCTCACCACCTCTCACCACCTCTCACACACCTCTCACACACCTCTCACACACCTCTCACACACCTCTCACACACCTCTCACACACCTCTCACACACCTCTCACACACCTCTCACACACCTCTCACACACCTCTCACACACCTCTCACCACCTCACACACACCTCTCACACCCTCACACACCTCTCACCACCTCACACACCTCTCACCACCTCTCACACACCTCTCACCACCTCACACACACCTCTCACACACCTCTCACACACCTCTCACACACCTCTCACACACCTCTCACACACCTCTCACACACCTCTCACACACCTCACACACACCTCTCACACACTCACACACACCTCTCACACCCTCTCACACACCTCTCACACACCTCTCACCACCTCACACACACCTCTCACACCTCTCACCACCTCACACACATCTCTCACCACCTCTCACACACCTCTCACCACCTCTCACACACCTCTCACCACCTCTCACACACCTCTCACCACCTCTCACACACCTCTCACCACCTCTCACCACCTCACACACACCTCACACACACCTCACACACACCTCTCACCACCTCACCCACCTCTCACCACCTCACACACCTCACACACACCTCACACCAACTCTCACCACCTCTCACCACCTCTCACCACCTCTCACCACCTCTCACACACCTCTCACACACCTCTCACCCACCTCTCACACACCTCTCACCCACCTCTCACACACTCTCACACACCTCTCACACACCTCTCACACACCTCTCACACACCTCTCACACACCTCTCACCACCTCACACACACCTCTCACCACCTCACACACACCTCTCACCACCTCACACACCTCTCACCACCTCTCACACACCTCTCACCACCTCACACACACCTCTCACAACCTCACACTCACCTCTCACCACCTCACACCACCTCTCACCACCTCACACCACCTCACACCACCTCTCACCACCTCACACACACCTCACACACACCTCTCACCACCTCACACACACCTCTCACCACCTCACCCACCTCTCACCCACCTCTCACCACCTCACACACACCTCACACCAACTCTCACCACCTCTCACCACCTCTCACCACCTCTCACCCACCTCTCACCCACCTCTCACACACCTCTCACACACCTCTCACACACCTCTCACACACCTCTCACACACCTCACACCTCACACACACCTCTCACACCCTCACACACCTCTCACCACCTCTCACACACCTCTCACCACCTCACACACACCTCTCACCACCTCACACACACCTCTCACAACCTCACACTCACCTCTCACAACCTCACACACCCGCTCACAACCTCACACACACCTCACACACACCTCACACACCCGCTCACAACTTCACACACCTCTCACAACCTCACACACACACCTGCTCACAACCTCACACACACACAAACCCGCTCACAACCTCGGGTGTAAGTACAAGTTGATTGTCATTATACTGTTTGTCTGGGAATTTCCATCCTTCTCATCCATCATTCATTTATCTCCTCCCTGCTCCTCCCTCTCTCTGCTCTCATCCCCTCTTCTCCCTCCCTCGCTCGCTCTGCTCTCATCCCCCCTCCTTCCTCGCTCGCCCTGCTCTCATCCCCTCTCCTCCCTCGCTCGCCCTGCTCTCATCCCCTCTTCTCCCTCGCTCGCCCTGCTCTCATCCCCTCTCCTCCCTCCCTCGCTCTGCTCTCCACCCTCATCCTCCTTTGCTCTGCTCTCATCCCCTCTGCCCACCTCCCCTCTCCTCCCTCGCTCTGCCCACCTCCCCTCTCCTCCCTCGCTCTGCTCTCCTCCCTCCTCCTCCCTCGCTCTGCACCTCTCCCTCGCTCTGCACTCCTCTCCTGTCCTCCCTCGCTCTGCATTCCTCCCCACTCCTCCCTCGATCTGCACTCCTCCCCTCTTCTCCCTCGCTCTGTACTCCTCCCTCGCTCTGCACTTCTCCTCCCTCGCTCTGCACTCCTCCCCTCTCCTCCCTCGCTCTGCACTCCTCCCCTCTCCTCCCTCGTTCTGCACTCCTCCCCTCTCCTCCCTCGCTCTGCACTCCTCCCCTCTCCTCCCTCGCTCTGCACTCCTCCCCTCTTCTCCCCTCTCCTCGCTCTGCTCTCCTTCCCTCTCCTCTCCTCCCTCGCTCTGCTCTCGTGCTCTCTTCTCTCCTCTTTCCATCCCTCTTCTCTATAGCAACTGGAGGAAAAGCTGCAGGAACATGCTGACTATGAAGAGGTGAAGAAAGAGCTGAGGTGAGTGTGTGTGTGTATATGTGTGTGTGTGTTGTACCCTGGATACAGTTGTACTCTGTTCTTACACCAAATACTGGCAAAAATGTACTCATTCAGTTAATGATTGACGTGTGTGTGTGTGTGTGTGTGTCATTGTCTCTGAGGTCCTCTAACAGCGGTAGAAGGGAAGCATGTCCTCTTGTTGTCGATCTCTAAGTCAATACTGAGTGTTTATTAACGTGCTTCTCTGTGTGTTAATGGATTTTTATTAGTAGTAACTCCTGCAGATAATTAACCAGAAGGGTAATACTGCAAAACAGGATCAATGAGTTAGCCAGATTTTTTTATTTTTGAAAGATACTCTTGAAATGGGCGTGGCCTAGCTTTATTAAAACCCCCCAGAGTCGATGCCCCCCCCCCCCCGTGGAAATCAAATTAGCATAATTCAAGCCTGGGCTGCTTCTCAATCCACCGATGTCTGCCATTTCATCAGCGGTGAAAGGTGTTTGCTTGAGCTACAAACGATTATGACCCATCTACGGAAAGGTGAGACTCTCACAAACACGTATGTGTCGGTTGTTCTGCTCTAGGGCGCCCACAAGACTCGGTAGCCCGGTACCGGTATAAAACATGTATGGAAGAATAATATGGAAGTAGTTTAGTGCCTGAAAAAATGGGTTTAAATATGTCAAATAAAAATCATTTCCTGATGTATCTTTTCACTCAGACAGGACAGACACTTCAAAACAAACCACCATTTAATTTTTTTCCTCCGTTTTTCCAAGAATAAATCTGTTATTCTATGTGTTTATACCGGCTAATAGAAGACAGGCCTAATTCAATATTTCATTTTATTAATTTTTTACATTTTTTGTTGGATACCTAAAAGGGTCCTAAAATCCTTCTGACCATTCCATATAGGGCCTCCTCGGTGATGCAGTGGTCTAAGGCAGTGCCACTAGAGATTCTGGGTTCGAGTCCAGGCTCTGTCGCAGCCGGCCGCGACCGGGAGGCCCATGGGGCGGCGCACAATTGGCCCAGCGTCGTCCGGGTTAGGGGAGGGTTTGGCCGGTAGGGATATCCATGACTCATCGCGCCTCTCCTGAGTCCGTACGGGAGTTGCAGCGATGAGACAAGACTGTAACTACTATAAATTCCCAGACAGCAGCACGGGCTATCTGACTCCGCCTTCCCAGACAGCAGCACGGGCTATCTGACTCCACCTTCCCAGACAGCAGCACAGGCTATCTGACTCCACCTTCCCAGACAGCAGCACGGGCTATCTGACTCCACCTTCCCATACAGCAGCACGGGCTATCTGACTCCACCTTCCCATACAGCAGCACGGGCTATCTGACTCCACCTTCCCATACAGCAGCACGGGCTATCTGACTCCACCTTCCCATACAGCAGCACGGGCTATCTGACTCCACCTTCCCAGACAGCAGCACAGGCTATCTGACTCCACCTTCCCATACAGCAGCACGGGCTATCTGACTCCACCTTCCCAGACAGCAGCACGGGCTATCTGACTCCACCTTCCCATACAGCAGCACAGGCTATCTGACTCCACCTTCCCAGACAGCAGCACAGGCTATCTGACTCCACCTTCCCAGACAGCAGCACAGGCTATCTGACTCCGCCTTCCCAGACAGCAGCACAGGCTATCTGACTCCACCTTCCCAGACAGCAGCACAGGCTATCTGACTCCGCCTTCCCAGACAGCAGCACGGGCTATCTGACTCCGCCTTCCCAGACAGCAGCACAGGCTATCTGACTCCACCTTCCCAGACAGCAGCACGGGCTATCTGACTCCGCCTTCCCATACAGCAACACGGGCTATCTGACTCCGCCTTCCCAGACAGCAGCACGGGCTATCTGACTCCACCTTCCCAGACAGCAGCACGGGCTATCTGACTCCACCTTCCCAGACAGCAGCACGGGCTATCTGACTCCACCTTCCCATACAGCAGCACGGGCTATCTGACTCCACCTTCCCATACAGCAGCACGGGCTATCTGACTCCACCTTCCCAGACAGCAGCACGGGCTATCTGACTCCACCTTCCCATACAGCAGCACGGGCTATCTGACTCCACCTTCCCATACAGCAACACGGGCTATCTGACTCCACCTTCCCATACAGCAGCACGGGCTATCTGACTCCACCTTCCCAGACAGCAGCACGGGCTATCTGACTCCACCTTCCCAGACAGCAGCACAGGCTATCTGACTCCACCTTCCCATACAGCAGCACGGGCTATCTGACTCCACCTTGCCATACAGCAGCACAGGCTATCTGACTCCACCTTCCCAGACAGCAGCACAGGCTATCTGACTCCACCTTCCCAGACAGCAGCACAGGCTATCTGACTCCGCCTTCCCAGACAGCAGCACGGGCTATCTGACTCCACCTTCCCAGACAGCAGCACGGGCTATCTGACTCCACCTTCCCAGACAGCAGCACAGGCTATCTGACTCCACCTTCCCAGACAGCAGCACGGGCTATCTGACTCCACCTCTCACGTTGTTAAATCGACGGTGGACGTGTAACTGAAATGATCTCTCCGTTAGCTGCTCCTCTCGGTCACTCCCTCCCTGCTCATGAGAAAGCAGTTTGCTACTTTTCCTCACGCCAACTCTTATTTTCTGTGAAATAATCTCTCCTATTTTAGAGTGTCGAATGTCATGTTCCTTTTGATGGCATAGAAGGCCCTTCTTGCCTTGTCTCTCAGCTCGTTCACAGCCTGGTGGAAGTTACCTGTGGTGCTGATGTTTAGGCCGAGGTAGGTATAGTTTGTGTGCTCTAGGGCAACGGTGTCTAGATGGAATTGTGGTCCTGGCGACTGGTTATTTATTTCTGGAATACTGTTATTTTTGTCTTACTGAGATTTAGTGTCAGGGCCCAGGTCTGTCAGGGCCCAGGTCTGTCAGGGCCCAGGTCTGTCAGGGCCCAGGTTTGTCAGAAACTGTGCAGAAGATCTAGGTGCTGCTGTAGGCCCTCATTGGTTGAGGACAGAAGCACCAGATCATCAGCAAACTGTAGACATTTGACTTCTGATTCTAGTAGAGTGAGGCTGGGTGCTGCAGACTGTTCTAGTGCCCTCGCCAATTCATTGATATACAGTGGCAAGAAAAAGTATGTGAACCCTTTGGAATCAACTGGATTTCTGCATTAATTGGTCATAAAAGTCACAACAATAGACAAACACAGTCTGCTTAAACTAATAACACACACAAATTATTGTATTTTTCTTGTCTCTATTGAATACATCATTTAAAAATGCACAGTGTAGGTTGGAAAAAGTATGTGAATCCCTAGGCTAATGACTTCTCCTAAAGCGAATTAGTCAGGTCAGCTATTGGTTAGAGCTGCTTTGCGCTATTAAAAACACTCACAACATGTTTGTTTGCTATTCACAAGAAGCGTTGCCTGATGTGAACCATGCCTCGAACAAAAGAGATCTCAAGAAGAACTAAGACTTGTTGACTTGCATAAAGGGTAACAAAAGTATCTCTAAAAGCCTCGATGTTCATCAGTCCACGGTAAGACAAATTGTCTATAAATGGAGAAAGTTCAGCACTGTTGCTACTCTCCCTAGGAGTGGCCGTCCAGCAAAGATGACTGCCAGAGCACAACGCAGAATGCTCAACGTGGTTAAGAAGAATCCTGTCAGCTAAAGACTTACAGAAATCTCTGGAACATGCTAACATCTCTGTTGACGAGTCTACGATACGTAAAGCACTAAACAAGAATGGTGTTCATGGGAGGACACCACGGAAGAAGCCACTGCTGTCCAACAAAAAATAAAAAATAAAAATAAACATTTTTGCACTTCTGAAATTTGCAAAAGTGCAGCCTGGATGTTTTATTTTTGACCTTTATTTAACTAGGAAAGTCCGTTAAGAGAGAAAGAAAAGTTTATGGCCGATATCACTAGTGTCCTGCCTAGTCTTCCCTGTAGCTCAGTTGGTAGAGCATGGTGTTTGCAACGCCAGGGTTGTGGGTTCGATTCCCACGGGGGGCCAGCAAAAAAAAAAAATGTATGAAATGTATGCATTCACTACTGTAAGTCGCTCTGGATAAGAGCGTCTGCTAAATGACTAAAATGTAATGTAATGTAATGTAGCAGTAAAGAACGATGTTTGTACAGATGTGTAGGAGGAGACTCAGCCTAGGAGAAAGGGTTAAATATCAGTGTTTGTGTGAATATGTCTTTATCTGAATGCAGCTGTATTGATCCTCTGGGAAGAATAAACTTGGTTTAGCTTTTATAGTGTCCGTTTTTTAGTTATTTGTATTTTTTATTTCACCTTTATTTAACCAGGTAGGTCAGTTGAGGACAAGTTCTCATTTACAACTGCGACCTGGCCAAGATAAAGCAAAGCAGTGCGACACAAACAACAACACAGAGTTACACATGGAATAAACAAACATACAGTCAATAATACAATAGAGAGAGTCTATATACAGTGTGTGCAAATGAGGTAGGATAAGGGGGGCGAGGCAATAAATAGGCCATAGTGGCTAAATTATTACAGTATGGCAAATGAAACACTGGGGTGATGGATGTGCAAAAGATGAATGTGCAAGTAGAGCTACTGGGGTGCACAGGAGCAAAATAAATACAGTATGTGGATGAGGTAGTTGGATGGGCTATTTACAGATGGGTTATGTACAGGTGCAGTGATCTGTGAGCTGCTCTGACAGCTGGTGCTTAAAGTTAGTGAGGGAGATATGAGTCTCCAGCTTCAGTGATTTTTGCAGTTAGTTCCAGTCATTGGCAGCAGCGAACTGGAAGGAAAGGAATTGGCTTTGGGGGTGACCAGTGAAATATACCTGCTGGAGCGCGTGCTACGGGTGTGTGCTGCTATGGTGACCAGTGAGCTGCGATAAGGCCGGGTTTTACCTAGCAGAGACTTATAGATGACCTGGAGCCAGTGGGTTTGGCGACGAGTATGAAGCGAGGGCCAGCCAACGAGAGCGTACAGGTCGCAGTGGTGGGTGGTATATGTGGCTTTGGTGATAAAACGGATGGCACTGTGATAGACTGCATCCAATTTGCTGAGTAGAGTGTTGGAGGCTATTATGTAAATGACATTGCTGAAGTCTAGGATCGGTAGGATGGTCAGTTTTACGAGGGTGTGTTTGGCAGCATGTGTGAAGGATGCTTTGTTCCGAGAAGTTTGAGTTGAGTTTGTACTCTGAGAATTAGGTTCTAACAAGGGCCTTTATTGTCATGGGAAACATATGTTAACATTGCCAAAGCAAGTGAACTAGATAATAAGCAATAAATATTAACATTAAACATTACTCACAAAACTTCCAGAACAATAGACATTACAAATATCATATTATGTGCAAATAGTACAAAAGGGAAAATAAATAAACAAAAATATGGGTTGTATTTACAATTCAATGGTTTCCCTTTTCTTGTGACAACAGGTCACATATCTTGCTGCTGTGACGGCACATTGTGGTATTTCACCCAGTAGATATGGGAGTTTATCAAATTTGGGTTTGTTTTCAAATTCTTTGTGGATCTGTGTAATCTGAGGGAAATATGTGTCTCTCTCTCTCTCTCTCTCTGTCTCTGTCTGTCCTGTCTGTCTGTCTGTCCTGTCTGTCTGTCCTGTCTGTCTGTCCTGTCTGTCTGTCCTGTCTGTCTGTCCTGTCTGTCTGTCCTGTCTGTCTGTCCTGTCTGTCTGTCCTGTCTGTCTGTCCTGTCTGTCTGTCCTGTCTGTCCTGTCTGTCTGTCCTGTCTGTCCTGTCTGTCCTGTCTGTCCTGTCTGTCCTGTCTGTCCTGTCTGTCTGTCTGTCTGTCTGTCTGTCTGTCTGTCTGTCTGTCTGTCTGTCTGTCTGTCTCTCTGTCTGTCTCTCTGTCTGTCTCTCTGTCTGTCTCTCTGTCTCTCTCTCTGTCTCTCTCTCTGTCTCTCTCAATTCGCTTTATTGGCATGACGTAACAATATACATATTGCCAAAGCTTATTTTGGATATTTACAATATAAAAATAAATAAAAAATGAGAAGTAATATTGTCAATGGGACAACAGTAACAACAATAACCAAGGGTCAAAATAACCAACACATTCAACAATAACAATGATCATACAGTAGAGGACATGTGCAGGTTTATTGGTCTGTCAGACACTGTCCCTCAACTTATGGCAGGCAGCAATGTAGTGCGCTGCCAACTCACAGCTCTCTGCGTCCTCCCCCAACAGGACGGGTAGCCTATCCTCATCAGAGAGGTATTTGAAACCTTGAATAAGGGTTTCAAATTTGGGGAAATGACACTCTCTAATTGTTTATATTTTTGACATTTTGTCAGGAAATGCAGCTCTGTCTCAGGTTCTGCTGTGGTGCAGTGGCTGCACAGCCTTTCCTCTACAGGGAGCCAGGTTTTCCTGTGTCTACCCTTCTCAATGGCAAGGCTGTGCTCACTGAGCCTGTACTTTGTCAAGGTTTTTCTGAGGTTTTGATCAGTAACCATGGTCAAGTAGTTAGCCACGGTGTACTGTCGATTTAGGGCCAGATAGCACTGCATTTTGCTTTGTGTTTGTGCTTGTGTTTCCCAATAAGCAATGTAGTTTTGTTTTGTCTCTCTCTCTCTCTCTCTCTCTCCACAGCATCCTCAAGTCTATGGAGTTTGGCCCAACTGACAGCTCAGTGCAGGTACAGGGAAAACTCCTCTACTTTTGCATAGCGACTGACTGTAAATACTGCTGATGTGTACTACTGTTCTTCTTTATCTCACCACCCCCCCTCTCTCTCTCTAACCTCCCCCCCTCTCTCTCTCTCTAACCTCCCCCCTCTCTCTCTCTCTCTCTAACCCCCCCTCTCTCTCTCTAACTTCCCCCCCCCCTCTCTCTCTCTCTCTCTCTCTCTCTCTCTCTAACCTCCCCCCTCTCTCTCTCTCTCTCTCTCTCTCTCTCTCTCTCTCTCTCTCTCTAACCCCCCTCTCTCTCTCTAACCCCCCCTCTCTCTCTCTCTCTAACCCCTCCTCTCTCTCTAACTTCCCCCCTCTCTCTCTCTCTCTCTCTCTCTCTCTCTAACCCCCCCTCTCTCTCTCTAACCCCCCCCTCTCTCTCTAACCCCCCCTCTCTCTCTCTAACTTCCCCCCTCTCTCTCTCTCTCTAACCCCTCCTCTCTCTCTAACTTTCCCTCTCTCTCTCTCTCTCTCTCTCTCTCTCTCTAACCTCCCCCTCTCTCTCTCTAACCTCCCCTCTCTCTAACCTCCCCCCTCTCTCTAACCTCCCCCCTCTCTCTCTTTCTCTCTCTCTCTAACCTCCCCCCTCTCTCTCTTTCTCTCTATCTAACCTCCCCCCTCTCTCTTCTCTCTTTATGTATCTCTCTAACCTCCCCCCTCTCTCTCTCTCTCTCTCACCTCCCCTCTCTCTCTCTCTAACCTTCCCCCTCTCTCTCTTTCTCTCTCTAACCTCCCCCCCTCTCTAACCTCCCCCCTCTCGCTCTTCTCTCTTTATGTATCTCTCTAACCTCCCCCCTCTCTCTCTTCTCGCTTTATGTATCTCTCTCTAACCTCCCCCTCTCTCTAACCTCCCCTTTCTCTCTCTCACCTCCCCCTCTCTCTCTCTCTCTCTCTCTCTCTCTCTCTCTAACCTCCCCTCTCTCTCTCTCTCTCTAACCTCCCCCCTCTCTCTCTTTCTCTCTCTCTAACATCCCCCCTCTTTCTCTCTCTAACCTCCCCCCCTCTCTAACCTCCCCCCTCTCTCTCTTCTCGCTTTATGTATCTCTCTCTAACCTCCCCTTTCTCTCTCTCACCTCCCCCTCTCTCTAACCTCCCCCCTCTCTCTCTTTCTCTCTCTAACCTCCCCCCTCTCTCTCTTTCTCTCTCTAACCTCCCCCCTCTCTCTCTTTCTCTCTCTAACCTCCCCCCTCTCTCTCTTTCTCTCTCTAACCTCCCCCCTCTCTCTCTCTCTCTCTCTAACCTCCCCCCTCTCTCTAACCTTCCCCCTCTCTCTCTTCTCGCTTTATGTATCTCTCTCTAACCTCCCCCTCTCTCTCTCTGTCTAACCTCCCCCTCTCTCTCTCTCTAACCTCCCCCCTCTCTCTCTCTAACCTCCCCCCTCTCTCTCTCTAACTTCCCCCCTCTCTCTCTTCTCTCTTTATGTATCTCTCTCTAACCTTCCCTCTCTCTAACCTCCCCCTCTCTCTCTCTCTAACCTCCCCCCTCTCTCTAACTTTCCCCCTCTCTCTCTTCTCTCTTTATGTATCTCTCTCTAACCTTCCCTCTCTCTAACCTCCCCCCTCTCTCTCTCTAACCTCCCCCCTCTCTCTCTCTAACTTCCCCCCTCTCTCTCTTCTCTCTTTATGTATCTCTCTCTAACCTTCCCTCTCTCTAACCTCCCCCCTGCTCTCTCTCTAACCTCCCCTCTCTCTATAACCCCCCTCTTTATTTCGCTCTCTCCTCCCCCCTCTCCCCCCCCTCTCTCTCTAACCCACCTCTCTCTCTAACCTACTTCTTTCTATATATATATAACCCCCCCCTCTCTTTCTGTATCTCTCTCTATAACCCTCCCCTCTCTCTTTCTGGGTCTCTCTTGCGCTCTCCATCTCTCTATTTTCCTCGCTCTCTATCTCTCTCCTTCCATCCTCTCCTCTCTCTTTCTCTCCTCCTCCCCTTCTCTCTCTCTCTCTCTCTCTCAGGACATGTCTAAACCCCTAGAAGTGTTGTTGTTGGAGAAGAACCGTAGTCTGCAGTCTGAGAGTTCCTCTCTGCGCATCGCCAACACAGAGCTGAGCGGTGAGTCAGTTTGCCCTGGGGGTTAGGGCCTGGGGGTTAGGGCCTGGGGGTTAGGGCCTGGGGGTTAGGGGTTAGGGCCCGGGGGTTAGGGTGGTTACCAACACACTGCATTGAGTCTAGACCAGTGCTTGACTTGGACTGAAATAGGTACCTATGTTAATTTTGGGTCCCTGTACTAATTGTATTAAGATGCTGGAACTCTGCAATAGTTTAAAAGTAATATTCTATAAGAGATGCCAGAACTCGAGGATAGAAAATGTGAGGTTCTGGGACTCGGTTCCCTTGAGCTAGACCCAAGTCAAGCACTGGACTAGAAGGACTCCAGAAAGTTCTGTTTAGGCAACACAGATAAATAGGATTTGTGGGGTTGCTAAGTTGCACTGGGGGATTTATGAGTGTTTGATCTTTGACCTGGAGTTGGATTGGACTGGCTCGAGACAGGACCAGAATCAGGTGGGTCCTGGATGGAACCGGTTCTTGTCTGGAATACTCTTCTTTTAAGTGACATTAACACCCTTATCTAATCACTCAACACTCAAACTGACGTTGTTTGAGATAATAATTTATTCTGTCTGAATGCTCTAATAAAGTATCACTAGAAAAACAACAGCAAGAACCCAACCAGTGTGGCTGGAATAAAGACTGGAGCTCGTGTCTACATTTCATAGACATGGCCATGTTTCAGTGTGTGATCTCTGATAATTAGGCTGCGGTGCCTCCCTCAGCACTAGCCCTCTCTATATCACTCCCTCTGTGTTTCAAATATTATCGGTGTTAACCAAAGGCCTGGGGGACAATACATGATCAATTATTAAGGGTTACAACGGCCCAACCAATGGTTGGTGAATCAAAATATTTGCCGCTCTATTCAGGGTTAACTGTCTTGTTCAGGGCCAGAACGACAGATTTGACCTTGTCAGCTCAGGGATTCGATCCAGCAACCTTTCGGTTACTGGCCCAATGCTCTAACCACTAGGCTACCTGCGGCCCCTTATACTGGAGGGTTCATATTAAAATGTGTGTGCAGTGGGCATGATTATTCCATGTTCAGGGTTGACAGAATTCAGGTAGAGGGGATGTTCTTTTGTAATAATGAGAAGTTCCTGTACAATCCACCTGGTAACAAGCTCAGTTTATATAATGAGAAGTTCCTGTACAATCCACCTGGTAACAAGCTCAGTTTATATAATGAGAAGTTCCTGTACAATCCACCTGGTAACAAGCTCAGTTTATATAATGAGAAGTTCCTGTACAATTCACCTGGTAACAAGCTCAGTTTATATAATGAGAAGTTCCTGTACAATCCACCTGGTAACAAGCTCAGTTTATATAATGAGAAGTTCCTGTACAATCCACCTGGTAACAAGCTCAGTTTATATAATGAGAAGTTCCTGTACAATTCACCTGGTAACAAGCTCAGTTTATATAATGAGAAGTTCCTGTACAATTCACCTGGTAACAAGCTCAGTTTATATAATGAGAAGTTCCTGTACAATTCACCTGGTAACAAGCTCAGTTTATATAATGAGAAGTTCCTTTACAATCCACCTGGTAACAAGCTCAGTTTATAATGAGAAGTTCCTGTACAATCCACCTGGTAACAAGCTCAGTTTATATAATGACAAGTTCCTGTACAATCCACCTGGTAACAAGCTCAGTTTATATAATGAGAAGTTCCTGTACAATCCACCTGGTAACAAGCTCAGTTTATATAATGAGAAGTTCCTGTACAATTCACCTGGTAACAAGCTCAGTTTATATAATGAGAAGTTCCTGTACAATCCACCTGGTAACAAGCTCAGTTTATATAATGAGAAGTTCCTGTACAATCCACCTGGTAACAAGCTCAGTTTATATAATGAGAAGTTCCTGTACAATTCACCTGGTAACAAGCTCAGTTTATATAATGAGAAGTTCCTTTACAATCCACCTGGTAACAAGCTCAGTTTATAATGAGAAGTTCCTGTACAATCCACCTGGTAACAAGCTCAGTTTATATAATGAGAAGTTCCTGTACAATCCACCTGGTAACAAGCTCAGTTTATATAATGAGAAGTTCCTTTACAATCCACCTGGTAACAAGCTCAGTTTATATAATGAGAAGTTCCTGTACAATCCACCGGGTAACAAGCTCAGTTTATATAATGAGAAGTTCCTTTACAATCCACCTGGTAACAAGCTCAGTTTATATAATGAGAAGTTCCTTTACAATCCACCTGGTAACAAGCTCAGTTTATATAATGAGAAGTTCCTTTACAATCCACCTGGTAACAAGCTCAGTTTATATAATGAGAAGTTCCTGTACAATCCACCTGGTAACAAGCTCAGTTTATATAATGAGAAGTTCCTGTACAATCCACCTGGTAACAAGCTCAGTTTATATAATGAGAAGTTCCTTTACAATCCACCTGGTAACAAGCTCAGTTTATATAATGAGAAGTTCCTGTACAATCCACCTGGTAACAAGCTCAGTTTATATAATGAGAAGTTCCTTTACAATCCACCTGGTAACAAGCTCAGTTTATATAATGAGAAGTTCCTTTACAATCCACCTGGTAACAAGCTCAGTTTATATAATGAGAAGTTCCTGTACAATCCACCGGGTAACAAGCTCAGTTTATATAATGAGAAGTTCCTGTACAATCCACCTGGTAACAAGCTCAGTTTATATAATGAGAAGTTCCTTTACAATCCACCTGGTAACAAGCTCAGTTTATATAATGAGAAGTTCCTTTACAATCCACCTGGTAACAAGCTCAGTTTATATAATGAGAAGTTCCTGTACAATCCACCTGGTAACAAGCTCAGTTTATATAATGAGAAGTTCCTGTACAATCCACCTGGTAACAAGCTCAGTTTATATAATGAGAAGTTCCTGTACAATCCACCTGGTAACAAGCTCAGTTTATATAATGAGAAGTTCCTGTACAATCCACCTGGTAACAAGCTCAGTTTCTGGAAGCCAGAGTGCTTGACAGTCTCTACATTTGGCATGACCTTTTTCTCCACTGGATATTTCTAGAAGTTCTTGCGTTCAGTGACTATGCATTTTTATCAAGACCTTTTTTATTTATTTGCTCAGTATCTCAACAAACAGAAGTATCTGGAATGGAATGACTAAGTGTCCAGAAAGACTACAACATCAAGTGTTACTAACATTCTGGCCTTTTTTTCTGGAGCTTAAGACTGAACTAAGGATTCATAAAAAGGCAACCAAGTTCCTCCTGACATGAGGCCATCACAACCAGATCTTTCACCCTTACAGACGACCAATTTTAAAGCACTCTATACTGCCATTAGGCCAATCTGATGCGCTGTTATACTGTAGCGGTGCAGCCACTCCACCAATGGGCCCTGAACATAGTGAACACAAGTAACCTAGTGAAGAGAGACAGTGGGAGGCCTGCTGACTGGACCTCTCCCTCCCTGCCTGCCAGACTCAGGCCTGCTGACTGGACCTCTCCCTCCCTGCCTGCCAGACTCAGGCCTGCTGACTGGACCTCTCCCTCCCTGCCTGCCAGACTCAGGCCTGCTGACTGGACCTCTCCCTCCCTGCCTGCCAGACTCAGGCCTGCTGACTGGACCTCTCCCTCCCTGCCTGCCAGACTCAGGCCTGCTGACTGGACCTCTCCCTCCCTGCCTGCCAGACTCAGGCCTGCTGACTGGACCTCTCCCTCCCTGCCTGCCAGACTCAGGCCTGCTGACTGGACCTCTCCCTCCCTGCCTGCCAGACTCAGGCCTGCTGACTGGACCTCTCCCTCCCTGCCTGCCAGACTCAGGCCTGCTGACTGGACCTCTCCCTGCCTGCCAGACTCAGGCCTGACTAAACCCCTCCCTGCCTGCCAGATTCGGGCCTGACTAAACCCCTCCCTGCCTGCCAGACTCGGGCCTGACTAAACCCCTCCCTGCCTGCCAGACTCGGGCCTGACTAAACCCCTCCCTGCCTGCCAGACTCGGGCCTGACTAAACCCCTCCCTGCCTGCCAGACTCAGGCCTGACTAAACCCCTCCCTGCCTGCCAGACTCAGGCCTGACTAAACCCCTCCCTGCCTGCCAGACTCAGGCCGGACTAAACCCCTCCCTGCCTGCCAGACTCAGGCCTGACTAAACCCCTCCCTGCCTGCCAGACTCAGGCCTGACTAAACCCCTCCCTGCCTGCCAGACTCAGGCCTGACTAAACCCCTCCCTGCCTGCCAGACTCAGGCCTGACTAAACCCCTCCCTGCCTGCCAGAGTCGAGGCTGGGCAGCAACCATTTTGACTGGTTTAAGTGCTTTCTTTTTTCTTCCCAGGCTGTCTTTTACAAGAAAGGTACAAATCACAAATGCTTGGGCATCTTGTCCGGGGGGTTTATCAAAAAAGAGAGAGGAAGAAAATCAATTTATATATAAAAAAAAAAACTTTTGACCTTAAAAATAAACAACTTTTTTTGGGTTTGTTTTTTTCGCCCCCTTTTTTGTTGACTCCCCCATAATGCCTTGTGTTTGACCTTTCTTGTAGGGTCAGCCGGGCGGAAAGGGAAAGAGGCGTCCGTGGAGGAGACCACCACGCCCAGTACCCCCTCCCTGCCTCCTCCTCTTCTCCCTCCCTCCCCCCAGCCCCGAACCCCAACTGACCCCCTTAACACTTCCATCACCAACGGGACACACCCCTTCACCCCCACGGGCATCGGCCAGGACTTCTACAGCCCCCCTTTCCCTCTGGTGGGGGGCAAGATGTCCCTTAACTCCTTCCTGCAGCGCCAGCTCATGCAGACGTTCTACTCCAAAGCCCTGCAGGAGTCCACTCAGGGAGCAGCTCTACTGTTCGCCCCTGTCCACTACACCTCTACCTCCACCTCTGGCTCTGGCTCTAGCCCTGTCCCGCTCTCGGCCAGCCCCCTGCAGTCTCCTGCAGGCCCAGAGGTGAACGGTAGTGGCGGTGCCCCCTCTCCCAGCCAGTCTGAGGGGACTGGGGGCAGTGTGTCTGACTGGGAGGACATGGACACCTCAGAGATCGCCCGACAGATCAAGGAGCAGCTGATTAAACACAACATCGGCCAGCGGGTGTTTGGCCACTATGTACTGGGCCTGTCCCAAGGCTCGGTCAGTGAGATTCTGGCTCGGCCCAAACCCTGGAGCAAGCTGACTATCCGGGGGAAAGAGCCCTTCCACAAGATGAGGCAGTTCCTGTCTGACGAGCAGAACATCCTGGCACTACGCAGCATCCAGGGACGTCAGAGAGGTGAGAGGCCTGCCTGTCTTCCTGCCTGTCTTCCTGCCTGTCTTCCTGCCTGTCTTCCTGCCTGTCTTCCTGCCTGTCTTCCTGCCTGTCTTCCTGCCTGTCTGTCTGTCTTCCTGCCTGTCTGTCAGTCTGTCTGTCTTCCTGCCTGTCTGTCAGTCAGTCTGTCTGTCTTCCTGCCTGTCTTCCTTCCTGTCTGTCTGTCTGTCTGTCTGTCTGTCTGTCTGTCTGTCTGTCTGTCTGTCTGTCTGTCTGTCTGTCTGTCTTCCTGCCTGTCTGTCTTCCTGCCTGTCTGTCAGTCAGTCTGTCTGTCTGCCTGCCTGTTCCAACATTTCCTCTGTTAATATGGGCCACCAGTTGTTCCATCAGTGAGGGTCTGTTGCTTTAGTCAACCAGATAGGCCTCCCTTCACAATCCATGATCAATACTGAAACCTTTCACACGTCGATAGTATTGACTAAGAGTAGGACAGGGCTACGGTTTACCACAGTCACGTTCGATCAGGCCATGCCTGCTTTTCTTTCCGCATCCGAGCATTTTACCTCTGCTCTGTGTTGTCAGGGAGTGGACAGGCAGACCTGGGGTTAGCGATCTTAACCCTTTGTTTAAGCTGTCAGTCCTCAGTTGAATGTCCTTGTTGACTCTGAGATGTAACCACTTGTCCTATGTTCACCCTGTCGTACAGTTCAGTAGCTGTGTGTATTGTCATTTTGTGGAACGTGTTCTATTGACACACAACAGAGAAATGAAATACAGGTGCACATTGAAGCAGGAAGTTGGCGTGAAGTTGGAGCAACATGTGTTGTTGTTTTTGACAGAGAGCCCAGGCCAGCCCCTTAGCCACGCATTACAGGACGTACCGAAGCAGAGAGCCAGCTCTGACCAAGCCTCGCGGACAGGTCTGTCCCCCACACACACACACACACACACACACTTCTGTTTCTGTCCTTGTGGGGTTGGATGAGATGTGCATGTAACCGTCATACTCGTAACCCCGCTCCCCACCTCCCTCTCCACACTCATACTGGCTCATACTGGCCTGGCAGTGTGTGAGGCGTTAAAGGATGTAGCAATAGAAATAGTCACACAGAAGCCGCTCTCACAGCTGTTCCACAGTGTTAATGTAGAGTTAATGAGCTGACAGTGGGTTTCAGTGGGGAGTGCTGCTAACCAGTGAACACAATGTGTCTGTTTGGTTGTCAGTCATAGTTTGACGTGAACAAAAAAAACGATTAAATACAGCGTCTCAATGTCAAAGGGAAGTATGTGAGTTACTCTCACACCCCGACCTTCACTTTCCTTTGTGTTTTAACCATGGTGGTTTGAGCATGGCTTTTGGCAAGAATAAACCCCCCCAAAATGGTTTCATTATTTCCAGATCAACCCACTGTTCTGGTTGACCCCTCTCTTTGCCTCTTTGTTGCCCCGTAGCCAGCAGGCCTATTTACCGGGGGGGGGGCAGCTGTTGAGTGACCCCTGTCTGTCTGTCTCTGTCTGTGTCCGTCTGCCTGCCTCTTGTCAGTCACAGTACTGATTGAAGCTTCTCAGTAGTGTACTTACAAACTACTGTACCTATTGTACCGACTACCTACTGTATTTAGTAATTACTGTACCTACTAACTACTGTACCTACTGACTACTGTACCTACTGACTACTGTACCTACTAACTACTGTATTTAGTAACTACTGTACCTACTAACTACTGTACCTACTAACTACTGTACCTAGTAACTACTGTGCCTAGTAACTACTGTACCTACTAACTACTGTACCTACTAACTACTGTACCGACTGTACCTACTAACTACTGTATTTAGTAACTACTGTACCTACTAACTACTGTACCTACTGTACCGACTAACTACTGTACCTACTAACTACTGTACCTACTGTACCTACTAACTACTGTACCTACTGTACCGACTAACTACTGTACCTACTAACTACTGTACCGACTAACTACTGTACCGACTAACTACTGTACCGACTAACTACTGTACCTACTGTATTTAGTACCTACTGTACCTACTAACAACTGTATCTACTAACTACTGTATCTACTAACTACTGTATCTACTGTTACTGTATCTACTGACTACTGTATCTACTGACTACTGTACCTACTGTACCGACTAACTACTGTACCTACTAACTACTGTACCTACTGTTACTGTATCTACTGACTACTGTATCTACTGACTACTGTACCTACTGACTACTGTACCTACTAACTACTGTATCTACTGTTACTGTATCTACTGACTACTGTACCTACTAACTACTGTACCTACTAACTACTGTATCTACTGACTACTGTGACTACTGTACCGACTAACTACTGTACCGACTAACTACTGTACCGACTAACTACTGTACCTACTGTATTTAGTACCTACTGTACCTACTAACTACTGTACCGACTACCTACTGTATTTAGTACCTACTGTACCTACTAACTACTGTACCTACTAACTACTGTACCTACTGTACCTACTAACTACTGTACCTACTAACTACTGTACCTACTGTACCTACTAACTACTGTACCTACTAACTACTGTACCTACTGTACCTACTAACTACTGTACCTAACTACTCTACCTTCTGTACCTACTAACTACTCTACCTACTAACTACTCTACCTACTAACTACTGTACCTACTAACTACTCTACCTACTGTACCTACTAACTGCTGTACCTACTAACTACTGTACCTACTAACTACTGTACCTACTAATTACTGTTACTGGACCTACTAACTACTGTACCTACTGTAACTAACTACTGTACCTACTGTAACTAACTACTGTACCTACTGTAACTAACTACTGTACCTACTGTAACTAACTACTGTACCTACTATCGACTGTCCCTACTGTACTTGCTGTAACTAACTACTGTACCTGCTGTAACTAACTACTGTACCTACTGTAACTAACTACTGTACCTACTAACTACTGTACCTACTGTAACTAACTACTGTACCTACTAACTACTGTACCTACTGTAACTAACTACTGTACCTACTAACTACTGTACCTACTGTACGTACTGTTACTGTACGTACTGTTACTGTACCTACTGACTGCTCTTACTGTGCCGACTAACTACTGTAGACAGTCTACAGTAGTTAGTAGGAACAGTCTACAGTAGTTAGTAGGTACAATCTACCTACTGTAACTACTCTGCTTACTGTACCTACTAACTACTCAACTTACTGTACCTACTGTAACTACTCTACCTTCTGTAACTAGTCTACCTACTGTAACTACTCTACCTGCTGTAACTACTCTACCTACTGTAACTACTAACTAGTCGACTTACTGTACCTGCTGTAACTACTCTACCTACTGTAACTACTCCACCTACTGTAACTACTCTACCTACTGTAACTACTCTACCTTCTGTAACTAGTCTACCTACTGTAACTACTCTACCTGCTGTAACTACTCTACCTACTGTAACTACTAACTAGTCGACTTACTGTACCTGCTGTAACTACTCTACCTACTGTAACTACTCTACCTACTGTAACTACTAACTAGTCGATTTACTGTACCTGCTGTAACTACTCTACCTACTGTAACTACTCCACCTACTGTAACTACTCTAACTACTGTAACTACTATACCTACTCCACCTACTCTACCTACTGTACCTACTGTAACTACTCTACCTGCTGTAACTACTCTACCTACTGTAACTACTCTACCTACTGTAACTACTGTAACTACTCCACCTACTGTAACTACTAACTAGTCGACTTACTGTACCTGCTGTAACTACTCTACCTGCTGTAACTACTCTACCTGCTGTAACTACTCCACCTACTGTACCTACTGTACCTGCTGTACCTACTGTAACTACTCTACCTACTGTAACTACTCTACCTACTGTAACTACTCTACCTACTGTAACTACTCTACCTACTGTAACTACTAACTAGTCGACTTGCTGTACCTGCTGTAACTACTCCACCTGCTGTAACTACTCCACCTACTGTAACTACTCCACCTACTGTAACTACTGCACCTACTGTACCTACTGTAATTTAAGTAACTACTATCTAATACCTACTGTAACTACTCTATGCTACTCTACTTACTGTAACTACTCTACCTACAGTAACTACTGTACCTACGAACTACTCTACCTACTGTACTTACTGTAATTTAAGTAACTACTATCTAATACCTACTGTAACTACCCTATGCTACTCCACCTACTGTAACTACCCTACATACTACCTACTTTAACTGCTGTAACTACTGTGTCTGTCTGCAGTGTCTTTGTTGATTAGCTATAATACTGTATCTTTGTAAACAGTACCTGTTTGAAGTTAACTTTGAATTGGTGGTATGTCCTCCTCTTTCCCCCTGTCCTCCTCTCTCCCCCTGTCCTCCTCTCTCCCCCTGTCCTCCTCTCTCCCCCTGTCCTCCTCTCTCCCCCTGTCCTCCTCTCTCCCCCTGTCCTCCTCTCTCCCCCTGTCCTGCTCTCTCCCCCTGTCCTCCTCTCTCCCCCTGTCCTCCTCTCTCCCCCTGTCCAGGTAACATCACCACACGTATCCGTACTCCGGAGTGTGGTTCAGACGACGCCATCAAGTCTATCCTGGAGCAGGCCAAGAGAGAGCTGCATGTGCAGAAATCTGGTGAGTGTCCTCCTCTCTGCACTCTGGTGGAATAGGATGACGCTTGTCCCTAGATGACTGATGGAATAGGAGGACAGTTGTGCCCACTCTGGTGGAATAGGAGGACAGTTGTGCCCACTCTGGTGGAATAGGAGGACAGTTGTGCCCACTCTGGTGGAATAGGAGGACAGTTGTGCCCACTCTGGTGGAATAGGAGGACAGTTGTGCCCACTCTGGTGGAATAGGAGGACAGTTGTGCCCACTCTGGTGGAATAGGAGGACAGTTGTGCCCACTCTGGTGGAATAGGAGGACAGTTGTCCCTAGATGACTGGTGGAATAGGATGACAGTTGTCCCTAGATGACTGGTGGAATAGGAGGACAGTTGTCCCTAGATGACTGATGGAATAGGATGACGGTTGTCCCTAGATGACTGATGGAATAGGATGACGGTTGTCCCTAGATGACTGGTGGAATAGGATGACAGTTGTCCCTAGATGACTGGTGGAATAGGATGACAGTTGTCCCTAGATGACTGGTGGAATAGGATGACAGTTGTCCCTAGATGACTGGTGGAATAGGATGACAGTTGTCCCCAGATGACTGGTGGAATAGGATGACGGTTGTCCCCAGATGACTGGTGGAATAGGATGACGGTTGTCCCTAGATGACTGGTGGAATAGGATGACGGTTGTCCCTAGATGACTGGTGGAATAGGATGACGGTTGTCCCTAGATGACTGGTGGAATAGGAGGACGGTTGTCCCTAGATGACTGGTGGAATAGGAAGACAGTTGTCCCTAGATGACTGGTGGAATAGGAGGACAGTTGTCCCTAGATGACTGGTGGAATAGGATGACGGTTGTCCCTAGATGACTGGTGGAATAGGATGACGGTTGTCCCTAGATGACTGGTGGAATAGGATGACGGTTGTCCCTAGATGACTGATGGAATAGGATGACGGTTGTCCCTAGATGACGACTGGTGGAATAGGATGACAGTTGTCCCTAGATGACTGGTGGAATAGGATGACGGTTGTCCCTAGATGACTGGTGGAATAGGATGACAGTTGTCCCTAGATGACGACTGGTGGAATAGGATGACAGTTGTCCCTAGATGACGACTGGTGGAATAGGATGACAGTTGTCCCTAGATGACGACTGGTGGAATAGGATGACAGTTGTCCCTAGATGACGACTGGTGGAATAGGATGACAGTTGTCCCTAGATGACGACTGGTGGAATAGGATGACGGTTGTCCCTAGATGACTGGTGGAATAGGATGACGGTTGTCCCTAGATGACTGGTGGAATAGGATGACGGTTGTCCCTAGATGACTGGTGGAATAGGATGACTGTTGTCCCTAGATGACTGATGGAATAGGATGACAGTTGTCCCTAGATGACTGATGGAATAGGATGACAGTTGTGCCCACTCTGGTGGAATAGGATGACGGTTGTTCCTAGATGACTGGTGGAATAGGATGACGGTTGTCCCTAGATGACTGGTGGAATAGGATGACAGTTGTCCCTAGATGACGACTGGTGGAATAGGATGACAGTTGTCCCTAGATGACGACTGGTGGAATAGGATGACAGTTGTCCCTAGATGACGACTGGTGGAATAGGATGACGGTTGTCCCTAGATGACTGGTGGAATAGGATGACGGTTGTCCCTAGATGACTGGTGGAATAGGATGACGGTTGTCCCTAGATGACTGGTGGAATAGGATGACGGTTGTCCCTAGATGACTGGTGGAATAGGATGACTGTTGTCCCTAGATGACTGATGGAATAGGATGCCAGTTGTCCCTAGATGACTGATGGAATAGGATGACAGTTGTGCCCACTCTGGTGGAATAGGATGACGGTTGTTCCTAGATGACTGGTGGAATAGGATGACGGTTGTCCCTAGATGACTGGTGGAATAGGATGACGGTTGTCCCTAGATGACTGGTGGAATAGGAGGACAGTTGTCCCTAGATGACTGGTGGAATAGGATGACGGTTGTCCCTAGATGACTGGTGGAATAGGAGGACGGTTGTCCCTAGATGACTGGTGGAATAGGAGGACAGTTGTCCCTAGATGACTGGTAGAATAGGATGACGGTTGTCCCTAGATGACTGGTGGAATAGGATGCCGGTTGTCCCTAGATGACTGGTGGAATAGGATGACAGTTGTCCCTAGATGACTGGTGGAATAGGATGACAGTTGTCCCTAGATGACTGGTGGAATAGGATGACAGTTGTCCCTACATGACTGGTGGAATAGGATGACAGGTGTCCCTAGATGACTGGTGGAATAGGATGACAGTTGTCCCTAGATGACTGGTGGAATAGGATGACAGTTGTCCCTAGATGACTGGTGGAATAGGATGACAGTTGTCCCTAGATGACTGGTGGAATAGGATGACAGTTGTCCCTAGATGACTGGTGGAATAGGATGACAGTAAATTTTCCAGTGCATTCTGAAAGTATTCAGACCACTTCCCTTTTTCCTAATTTTGATATGTTACAGCGTTATTCTAAAATGTTTTTTTTTAATCATCAAACTACGCAAATTCCCCATAATGACAAAGCATAAACTGTTTTTTATAGATTTTTGCAAATGTAATAAAAACAAAAATACATTATTTTCATAAGCATTCAGAACCTTTGCTATGAGACTCGAAATTGAGCTCAGCTACATTCTGTTTCCATTGATCGTAATAGAGATGTTTCTACAACTTGATTGGAGTCCACCTGTGGTAAATTCATTTGATTGGACATGATTTGGAAAGGCACACACCTGTCTATATAAGCTCTCCCAGTTGACAGTGCATATCAGAACAGAAACCAAGCCATGGTGATGAAGGAATTGTCCGTAGAGCTCCGAGACAGGATTTTGTCGAGGCACAGATCTGGGGAAGGGTACCAAAACATTTCTGCAGCATTGAAGGTCCCCAAGTACATAGTGGCCTCCATCATTCTTAAATGGAAGAAGTTTGGAACCACCAAGACTCTTCTTAGAGCTGGCCGCTTGGCCAAACTGAGCAATCGGGGAGAGGGGCCTTGGTCAGGGAGGTGAACAAAAACCTGATGGTCACTCTGA
Organism: Salmo salar; assembly: GCF_965601325.2. NCBI lineage: Eukaryota > Metazoa > Chordata > Actinopteri > Salmoniformes > Salmonidae > Salmo > Salmo salar. The sequence continues at coordinate 88,081,628 of NC_138310.1, forward strand.
CAGAGCTCCAGAGTTCCTCTGTTGAGATGGGAGAACGTTGCAGAAGGACAACCATCTCTGCAGCACTCCACCAACCAGGGCTCTATGGTAGAGGGGCCAGACGGCAGAAACTCCTCAGTAAAAAGCACGAAAACCTGCTTGGAGTTTGCCAAAAGGCACCTAAGGTACTCTCAGACTGTGAGAGACAAGATTCTCTGGTCTGATGAAACCAAGATTGAACTCTTTGGCCTGAATACCAAGTGTCACGTCTGGAGGAAACCTGGCACCATCCCTGCTGGGCTTTACAGAAGAGTGGCCAGAAAAAAGCCATTGCTTAAAAAAATAAATAAGAGCCAAACACGTTTGGTGTTCGCCAAAAGGCATGTGGGAGACTCCCCAAACATATGGAAGGTACTCTGGGCTTTTTGGCCATCAAGGAAAATGTCTGGCGCAAACACAACACCTCTCATCACCCCGAGAACACCATCTCCACAGTGATGGCAGCATCATGCAGTAGGGATGTTTTTCAGCGGCAGGTACTGGGAGACTAGTCAGGATCGAGGGAAAGATGAACGGAGTAAAGTACAGAGATCCTTGATGAAAACCTGCTCCAGGGCGCTCAGGACCTCAGACTGGGGGCGAAGGTTCACCTTCCATTAGGACAATGACCCTGAGCACACAGCCAAGACAACCTAGGAGTGGCTTCGGGACAAGTCTCTTAATGTCTTTGAGTGTCCCAGCCAGAGCCCGGACTTGAACCCGATCGAACATCTCTGGAGAGACCTGAAAATAGCTATGCAACAACGCTCCCCTTCCAACCTGACAGAGCTTGAGAGGATCTGCAGAGGTGTTCCAAGCTTGTAGCGTCATACCCAAAATAATCGATGCTGTAATTGCTGCCAAAGGTGCTTCAACAAAGTACTGAGTAAAGGGTCTGAATACTTATGTAAATGTGATAGTTCAGTTGTATTTTTTTATTTTTCTACATTTGCAAAAATTTCTAAAAACCTGTTTCTGCTTTGTCATTATGGGGTATTGTGCATAAATATGGGGGAAAAAACTATTTAATAGATTTTAGAATAAGGTTGTAACGTAACAATTGAAGGGGTCTGAATACTTTCCAAATTCACTGTATAGTGGTGTTTCTTATTCAAATACATTACTGGAGGATACTAACTTCTTAGACAATTAACTTACTCCGAATTTTGTGTATGTGCGTGTGTGTGAAAGAGAAAGAGAGTCTCTGATATCCGTTATCTCCTTTCTCCCTCCAGCAGACTTCTCCCATGGTCCTTCTCCTGGTGGGGGGCTGAGAGGAGGAGGAGGAGGAGGTGGTTCGGACGAGGCCATCCGCTCCATCCTAGAACAAGCTCGAAGAGAGATGCAGGCCCAACAGGCTGCTGTGGAACCCAGCCTCAAAGCCTCCTCCTCCACTTCATCCTCTCACTCCCAGAGGGACTTACTGGTCTCCCATCTGGCTGCCTCCTTCCCTGCCTACACCCCTCTGGCTCTCTCCCTGAAGAACACCCCCACCGCCCTCCCAGTCTCCCCCTCCTCGCCCTCAACAGCCCTGGACTTCAGCTCCAGTGTGAAGAGGGAGGACAGGGGAGTGTCAGTGCCAGACGGCCTGGCTGACGGGGTGCCCAGGCTGGGTCGGAGCTCTGAGGGGTCTGCCCGGCCTGGAGGAGGGCAGTGGAGGGAGCAGTGGTGGAGCAACATGAACCCAGACTCCCGCAGAGTTACACCCACACTGGGGGGAGAGGAGAACCGCACCCAGGAGGACTCTAAAGAGGTGAGCACCACAGTCAGAATTAACACACCTCGGTGAGAACACTGTGACTGAAGAGAGGGGACGGGGTTCTGGAATGTCTCCACAGTTATCACAGCCATCCAGACTCCCATTCCGTCTGTTAGTGTCTCACATACCTCATTTAAATCAACCCAGCTCTGAAGTAATCACTCAGCTTTGAGCTCAACACAATTCATTATATACGTAACCTAGTTACTGTGTGTGTGCTTATGTCTATGTATCTGTTTAGCCATTCCATAACGTGTATGAGTGACTGCTGTTTTATTGTGTGTGTGTGTTAGGCTCTTTCCCTGGGAAGTATGTGTGACGGCGTGGGGTCTCGGCAGAAACCTTGGAGCAAGATGACCTCCAGAGGCCTGCGTATGCAGCTGTGGCTGAACGGTGACCTGAGCCAGAACACACACATCAAGCCTGCTCACAACCAAGGTAATGGTGTGTGTGTGTGTGTGTGTGTGTGTGTGTGTGTGTGTGTGTGTGTGTGTGTGTGTGTGTGTGTGTGTTGACAAACAACTGACTGACGTATGGCTGACGATTATCTCTCAATTAGGCCCACCTCAACTTACAGTCAGCTGCTGAGCTATAAATGAACAGAATTACACTGCTGGCTCATATGCAGCTCCACACACACACAGCCCTGGGTGAGAGCACTGCTCTGGAGGGAGATGGCTGCCGATAACTACAGAGAATTGTGATAATTTCGTACACACACGGATTTCAATAAACAAATAGATAAGACTGTTCTATTCTCTTTGATTTAGTTCCTATTCCAACTCAGACAAATGACAGAATGGATGACATAGTGACTGACTGAACTGAATGAAGGACGAGTTACACTCATCATGTATGCTCTGCACTTTATTTGACTAGTACAGTGCCTTGCAAAAGTATTCATCCTCCTTGGTGTTTTTCCTATTTTGTTGCGTTACAACCTGTAATTTAAATTGATTTTTATTTGGATGTCATGTAATGGACATACACAAAATAGTCCAAATTGGTGAAGTGAAATTTAAAAAATGAACTTGTTTCAAAAGAATTACAAACTGAAAATTGGTTGCTACATATGTATTCACCCCCTTTGCTATGAAGCCCCTAAATAAGATCTGGTGCAGCCAATTACCTTCAGAAGTCACATAATTAGTTACATTGCACACAGGTGCACTTTATTTAAGTGTCACATGATCTCAGTATATACACACCTGTTCTGAAAGGCCCCAGAGTCTGCAACACCACTAAGCAAGCAGCACCATGAAGACCAAGGAGCTCTCCAAAAGGGTCAGGGACAGATTTGTGGAGAAGTACAGATCAGGGTTGGGTTATAAAAATATTATCAGAAACTTTGAACATCCCACGGAGGACCCTTAAATCCATTATTACAATTTTTAAAGAATATGGCACCACAACAAACCTGCCAGGAGAGGGCCGCCCACCAAACCTCACAGACCACCACACTCGGGTGGTTTAAGGGGAAACGTTTAAATGTCTTGGAATTGCCTAGTCAAAGCCCAGACCTCAATCCAATTGAGAATCTGTGGTATGATTTAAAGATTGCTGTACACCAGCGGAACCCATCCAACTTGAAGGAGCTGGAACAGTTTTGCCTTGAAGAATGGGCAAAAATCCCAGTGGCTAGATGTGCCAAGCTTATCGAGACATACCCCAAGAGACTTGCAGCTGTAATTGCTGCAAAAGGTGGCTCTACAAAGTATTGACTTTTTGGGGTGAAAAGTGGTAGGCATGTTGTGTAAATCAAATGATACAAACCCCACAAAAATCAATTTTAATTCCAGGTTGTAAAGGCAACAAAATAGGGAAAATGCCAAGGTTGTGAATACTTTCGCAAGCCACTGTAGGTAAATAGTCCTACATTAGACTCTATGGCTGAATCCCTCCAGAAGGGCATCTGGGGCTGAGGGGTTCTTTTCTGAAGGCGCGTGGTGCTGCAAGCTCTTTATCTGTGCAGCAGTGTCGCGATGGAAGGAATACCCTATACGGAGACTACCGAACACGGAACCCAAACCAGCTGCGCGCGTGCGCCATCGTGCATACATTTATTTTGTCCCCCTACACAAAACACGATCACGACACACAGGTTCAAATATCAAAACAATCTCTGAACCAATTGTATTAATTTGGGGACAGGTCAAAAAGCATTAAACATTTATGGCAATTTAGCTAGTTAGCTTGCACCTATTTAGATAGCTTGCTGTTGCTAGCTAATTTGTCCTGGGATATAAACATTGAGTTGTTATTTTACCTGAAATGCACAAGGTCCTCTACTCCGACAATTAATCCACACATAAAACGGTCAACCAAATAAATCTTTTCAAGTCATCTCTCTTCCTTCCAGACCTTTTTCTTCTCTTGACTTTATATTGCGATTGGCAACTGTCTTAAATTAGGTGCATTACCGCCACTGACCTCGTTCGTCTTTCAGTCACCCACGTGGGTATAACCAATGAGGAGATGGCACGTGGGTACCTGCTTCTATAAACCAATGAGGAGATGGGAGAGGCAGGACTTGCAGCGCGATCTGCGTCAGAAATAGAACTGATTTCTATTTTAGCCCTTGGCAATGCAGACGCCTGTTGACGCGCATGAGCAGTGTGGGTGCAATAATTGAATAACATAGATTTCTAAATTTATTTTGCAACACTCGCGTTGCGTGAGCGGTGTAGTCAGCCTGTAAGACCACCGCAAGAGAGTTATTGTAAAGTGTGGGAATAAGCTTATGCCAGACTTAGCCTACGTTTAACCTCTACCTTGTTCATTTCACTGTCCATATGTTCATGACCCGATTCGTATAAATCATGTCAAATTTTTTTAAATTCATATTAATTCATTATTCCTGGTAGATACTACTGGTTATGATTCATTATTCCTGGTAGATACTACTGATTCTCATTCATTATTCCTGGTAGATACTACTGGTTATGATTCATTATTCCTGGTAGATACTACTGGTTCTGATTCATTATTCCTGGTAGATACTACTGGTTCTGATTCATTATTCCTGGTAGATACTACTGGTTATGATTCATTATTCCTGGTAGATACTACTGGTTATGATTGCAGACAGAGCCCAGTGCCCAACTCAACTGAGGAGTAATAGAAAATGGAGACTTTTAACTTGGAAACATTTATAATTGAACCTTTATTTAACTAGGCAAGTCGGTTAAGAACAAATTCTTATTTACAATTTACGGTCGACGCTGGGCCAATTGTGTGCCGCCCTATGGGACTCCCAATCACGTCCGGATGTGATACAGCCTGGAATCGAACCAGGGACTGTAGTGACACCTTTAGCACTGAGATGCGGTGCCTTAGACCACGCCGTCACTCGGGAGTCCATGAGGATACCTCTTTCCGGTTTCCCTGACTTCTGGTTTTATTCTGTTATGCTTGTTCACGTAGCGCTCCTCACAGGCCGCTTGGGGTACGTCTCTAAAGGGTGTTATTGTACGTCAGACATGCAACACAAGATTTGTTCAAGCCTAAAATGTTACTCTATAATTGAACATGGCGTTTTGTATGTTCACAGGTGAAATTGTACGTTTCACGCATGGCTTTTCTTACGATCCTAACAATTACCTATGGATTATCTTACGATCCTAACAATTACCTATGAATTATCTTACGATCCTAACAATTACCTATGGATTATCTTACGATCCTAACAATTACCTATGGATTATCTTACGATCCTAACAATTACCTATGGATTATTTTACGATCCTAACAATTACCTATGGATTATTTTACGATCCTAACAATTACCTATGGATTATTTTACGATCCTAACAATTACCTATGGATTATCTTACGATCCTAACAATTACCTATGGATTATTTTACGATCCTAACAATTACCTATGGATTATTTTATGATCCTAACAATTACCTATGGATTATCTTACGATCCTAACAATTACCTATGGATTATTTTACGATCCTAACAATTACCTATGGATTATTTTACGATCCTAACAATTACCTATGGATTTTCTTACGATCCTAACAATTACCTATGGATTTTCTTACGATCCTAACAATTACCTGTGGATTTTCTTACGATCCTAACAATTCCGTATGGATTTTCTTACGATCCTAACAATTACCTATGGATTTTCTTACGATCCTAACAATTCCGTATGGATTATTTTACGATCCTAACAATTACGAAGGGATTTTCTTACGATCCTAACAATTCCGTATGGATTTTCTTACGATCCTAACAATTCCGTATGGATTTTCTTACGATCCTAACAATTCCGTATGGATTATCTTACGATCCTAACAATTACGAAGGGATTTTCTTACGATCCTAACAATTACGTATGGATTATTTTACGATCCTAACAATTACGTACGTTCAACCTTTTGGCAGGTATCTCGCTCCATACACCGCTGTCTTAGCCTGTTGATAGGTGGGGGGTTGCTATAGTACCATTATGTTACCCCTTCCCCCCTCCCTCTCTCTCCCTTTCCACCCCAGCCCTGTTGATAGGTGGGGGGTTGCTATAGTACCATTATGTTACCCCTTCCCCCCTCCCTCTCTCTCCCTTTCCACCCCAGCCCTGTTGATAGGTGGGGGGTTGCTATAGTACCATTATGTTACCCCTTCCCCCCTCCCTCTCTCTCCCTTTCCACCCCAGCCCTGTTGATAGGTGGGGGGTTGCTATAGTACCATTATGGTACCCCTTCCCCCCTCCCTCTCTCTCCCTCCCTCCCCAGCCCTGTTGATAGGTGGGGGGTTGCTATAGTACCATTATGTTACCCCTTCCCCCCTCCCTCTCTCGCCCCTTCCTTCCTTCCCTCCCTCCCCAGCCCTGTTGTCAGGCCTCTGTTTTGGAGATGGCAGCAGGGTCGCTTTCTCTAGGCACAAGGAGGACATAACCCACACTGACAGCTCTCCATCACTGCTCCGTTCCAGCCTTCTGCAAAACAGGACTGAGACAGGGAGGGGACTATGGGAGGGAGAAAGAGACCCTATGAATACATCCCTTTTTGTTTGCAGATCTGAAGGAACTGGTTAAGGTCCTCCAATCAGTTTAGAGGAGATTCAGCCATACTGTTAATCCCTATTGAGTTCTCTCTCTCAGACCTGCCAACAGTGAGGGCGCTGAGGGGCTAGAGGTTTCCTTCTGACCGGGCTTGTTGACTGCCGTGTGCTCTCTGTGTTTATTCATCCTGGTCCTGGGGACTCACAGGGGGGCCCTAGAGGTTTCCTTCTCAGTGTGTATTAATCCTGGTCCTGGGGACTCACAGGGGGGCCCTAGAGGTTTCCTTCTCAGTGTGTATTAATCCTGGTCCTGGGGACTCACAGGGGGGCCCTAGAGGTTTCCTTCTCAGTGTGTATTAATCCTGGTCCTGGGGACTCACAGGGGGGCCCTAGAGGTTTCCTTCTCAGTGTGTATTAATCCTGGTCCTGGGGACTCACAGGGGGGCCCTAGAGGTTTCCTTCTCAGTGTGTATTAATCCTGGTCCTGGGGACTCACAGGGGGCCCTAGAGGTTTCCTTCTCAGTGTGTATTAATCCTGGTCCTGGGGACTCACAGGGGGGCCCTAGCACTACACCTCATTCCACTATTCAGCTCATCATCACGTCATTAGAAAGTGCTAGGGCTAAAACACAAATGTGCACCCCTTTGGTTCCCAAGGAGCAGGATTAAGAAACACTTAATTAAAGGGATACTTTGGGATTTTGGCAACTTTCCCAGAGTCAGATGAACTCATGTATACCATTTTTGTCTCTGTGTCCAGTATGAGGTAATTTCACGAACCAATGTTAACGAGTTTTAGCGTAATGACTGGAAGTCTATGGGTATCTACTGGCATGCATACCGTACTGACCTACTGTACTGTCTGCTCCTGCCTTGCGTTTTCTCTCTCCTCCAGCAGAGGGCACTCCCAGCCAGACCTCAGCCAGCTGCAGCCCTGCCCCAGCAGAGGCCACTCCCAGCCAGACCTCAGCCAGCTGCAGCCCTGCCCCAGCAGAGGGCACTTCCAGCCAGACCTCAGCCAGCTGCAGCCCTCCTCCAGAGTCTCCACTGAGCTCTGCTGAGGAGTCACTCAATGGTTTAGGGGGGGACCGGGACCCTCTGGCCCCCCAGGCCCCGTCTCTGGAGCCCCCATCTGGTGAGCCCTCGGGGGGAGAGTCCCAGCCCGGTACCCCCCTGCCCCTCCCTGGCCCCATCACAGGCCTCAGCATCCAGGAGACGATAGCCATGTCTCCAGAGCTGGATACATACGTCCTCACCAAGAAGGTCAAGGAGGTGCTGACTGATAACAACCTGGGTGAGACTCAGACTTCTACGATACCTTCAGTCTCTATCTGTTTTCTCCTTCCTCTTCTCTCTCTCTTCCCTTCTTTATTCTCTCTCCTCACCTATTTCCAGTTTTTTTTTAAATATATTTTCCTCTTTGTCGTTCACTTATAGTTTCACCCCATCTCACTTTAGATTCATCTCCATATACAAGCTCTCCCAATTCATGGTAGTCTATCCAGTCCTTCAGCCTGACCCCCTCTCTCTCTACTCTCTCTCCCCCCAGGGCAGCGTCTGTTTGGGGAGAGTATCCTGGGTCTGACCCAGGGCTCGGTGTCTGACCTGTTGGCTCGGCCCAAGCCCTGGCACAAGCTCAGTCTGAAGGGACGTGAGCCATTCGTCCGCATGCAGTTCTGGCTGCAGGACCCACAGAAAGTGGAGAAACTGATGGACATGAAACGCCTGGAGAAGAAAGGTAATGATCTCTCTCTCTCCGCAATTCTGTCTCTCTCACGGATAATAATTCGCTTTATTGGATGTGACATCAGGTGGCCCTCCACGGGCCTGCTTACAGTCATCATCATCTTCATCAATTATAAACAGCAGCAGTCAGCGATTACTATCATTTTTCCTCCCCTTTTTTTTTATTTAACCTTTTATTTAACTAGACAAGTCAGTTAAGAACCAATTGTAATTTACAATGACAGCCTACCCCGACCAAACCCGGACAACGCTGAGCCAATTGTGCGTCGCCCTATGGGACTCCCAATCACGGCCGGTTGTGATAGAGCCTGGAATTGAACCAGGGTGTCTGTAGTGACGCCTTTAGCACTGAGCCACTCGGAACCCCTTACTGCACTGATCCATTCATCCACCGCTTCCTGGTTCCATTCATCCACTGCTTCCTGGTTCCATTCATCCACTGCTTCCTGGTTCCATTCATCCACTGCTTCCTGGTTTACACATTAGTCTTTCTCTTCCTAGTGGCGTGTCTTTGGCTATGCCGGATTAAGTGATATGACATGCTATTCTATAAAATCATTTCTCTGTAATTAATATTACCTGATTGAGCTAATCATGTAAATGTAATTAACTAGAATGTCGGGGCACCACGAAAGAGTGTTTATAGAGCTGTTATCTTCCAAATAAACTCTGAAAGACCTAGTAATATTTTACATCAATAGCAGTCAATATTAATCGTCACCTTATTTCAGTCTCATCTGAAAGTTGTAAATTCTTGGTTATCTTCACGAACCCTGGCTAACAAGTTGAATCAGCAATACAAAATTGGGTTTAATTATTTATTTACTAAATACCTAACTAATCACACAGAATTACATATACACAGAATGCAAATTATGTCATACAGAAAACATCCCTGGTGGACGGAACCTGTATGATGGCTTGTTATACAAAGAGAGGGGGTTGGGCTTGAATGAAAGAGCGGGAAGACTGAGGAACAAAGGGGGAAGCTAAGCTTTCGTAAATACAGTATCTTATGCATTCTAAATTACCGCCCATTTGGAAAAGAAAAATGCAATAAATATTTACTCTGAGCTGCGCTTCGGTAGGTTGGTCGTAGATGCTGGCCGTGTTGGCCAACAGAGATCTTCCTGTCCTTGGAAAAATGTCTCTGGTGGTAAATTGGATACGTTGTATTATCTTCGTTGTGTGTTAGACTGGATACGTCGTCCGTCCTTTCCTAGCCCAACGTTTACAGCTGCTGTTGCTAACTCAACGGCTAGGAGGTCTCACTTCTTAAGTGAATAAGAGTTCAAAGTTCATACCATTCACAACCAAAGCTCACGCTGCGGTTGGCTTAGTTCTGTAGTTGACATGTTAGTCCTTTTTAACGTATGGACCGTCGTCCTATCGTCCTCGGAACAGGAGGTTACATTTTCGTCAAGGGCTTATATAGTGGAGGGAGAGAAGGGTGTGTTTCATAGTTTATAACCCATGTCTCTTCACAGGGGCGGGCCACTGATTGAGCAGGGCTCTAACCTTATGAAAACCCAATTCTCTCATTTGGAAGCTAAAATTACATTTAATCTTCTAACAAACAGTTTCAATATCAAACATTTAAATTGCACAACAATTCCATGTGAATCTGATAACTAGAATGTGTAGACTTTCTCAGATACAGTTTATGTCGTCCTGTCATCAGTCATAATGTCTCAGACGCCAACTGATCTGACATCATATTCTTTAAGAACCAACGGATATTTTCAACTGGTTGGATTACCGAAATATGGTTCCATTCCCCCAACTTGTTTGATGTTCCCAGACTCTCTATGTCTAACAAAGGCTATTCAAGAGTCCTTCAGTAGGGTCAGAGAGAGAGGGGAAGGGAGAAAGGTATTTATGGGGGGGTCATAAACCTTACCCACAGGCCAACGTCATGACACTAGTGAGACTTAAAGGTAGACTCAGCGAGATGCTGTTGCATGCAAGAAATAAACACATAAAGGGTACATTTCTGTAACTAATGCTATACTTCTCTGCTGCTTTGGCCCCGTAGACACCACATTGTATCAACGTGAAGCGCACCCGTGTACATGCCTGGATACTCTGAGAGAAAAGTATTACATCACTCAATCTAAATATCTGCAGTGCTATTAGTTCGCTACATCTCGCTGAGTCTAACTTTTAATCATCTTTTTTTGCATTGATTCGATTTAGCTTACGGTTCTATCAGAGTAGGAAGAACATCTCTCTCGGCTGTACTGAAGATGGATGGCTAGAACGTCATGGACGTCAGCGTTTTGGTCTTTATTTAGTGTTAGGGTTAAAATACACAAAGTGGCTGGTGTTTTCAGAAGGCAGTATGTGGCCAGCAGGCCTGGCTTCCCCTAGTCTGGGTACCAGTCTGTTTCTAGTCTCTTTAATATAGCCTGGGTACCAGTCTGTTTCTGGTCTCTTTAATATAGCCTGGGTACCAGTCTGTTTCTGGTCTCTTTAATATAGCCTGGGTGCCAGTCTGTTTCTGGTCTCTTTAATATAGCCTGGGTACCAGTCTGTTTCTAGTCTCTTTAATATAGCCTGGGTACCAGTCTGTTTCTAGTCTCTTTAATATAGCCTGGGTACCAGTCTGTTTCTAGTCTCTTTAATATAGCCTGGGTACCAGTCTGTTTCTAGTCTCTTTAATATAGCCTGGGTACCAGTCTGTTTCTAGTCTCTTTAATATAGCCTGGGTACCAGTCTGTTTCTGGTCTCTTTAATATAGCCTGGGTACCAGTCTGTTTCTAGTCTCTTTAATATAGCCTGGGTACCAGTCTGTTTCTAGTCTCTTTAATATAGCCTGGGTACCAGTCTGTTTCTGGTCTCTTTAATATAGCCTGGGTACCAGTCTGTTTCTGGTCTCTTTAATATAGCCTGGGTACCAGTCTGTTTCTGGTCTCTTTAATATAGCCTGGGTACCAGTCTGTTTCTAGTCTAATATAGCCTGGGTACCAGTCTGTTTCTGGTCTCTTTAATATAGCCTGGGCGCCCGTCTGTTTCTGATCTCTTTAATATAGCCTGGGTACCAGTCTGTTTCTAGTCTATTTAATATAGCCTGGGTACCAGTCTGTTTCTGGTCTCTTTAATATAGCCTGTGTACCAGTCTGTTTCTGGTCTCTAGACAACTCCTTATGGAATTTTCATGTGAAACATGATTTGCTTGACAATGACAATGGAGCAGGCAAAAGTACCAACAGATCTGGGACCAGGCTACTGCCACTGGGACCAGGCTACTGCCACTGGGACCAGGCTACTGCCACTGGGACCAGGCTACTGCCACTGGGACCAGGCTACTGCCACTGGGACCAGATTACTGCCACTGGGACCAGGCTACTGCCACTGGGACCAGGCTACTGCCACTGGTTACTGCCACTGGGACCAGGCTACTGCCACTGGGACCAGGCTACTGCCACTGGGACCAGGCTACTGCCACTGGGAACAGGCTACTGCCACTGGGACCAGGCTACTGCCACTGGTTACTGCCACTGGGACCAGGCTACTGCCACTGGTTACTGCCACTGGGACCAGGCTACTGCCACTGGTTACTGCCACTGGGACCAGGCTGCTGCCACTGGAACCAGGCTACTGCCACTGGGACCAGGCTACTGCCACTGGGACCAGGCTACTGCCACTGGGACCAGGCTACTGCCACTGGGACAAGGCTACTGCCACTGGGACCAGGCTACTGGGACCAGGCTACTGCCACTGGGACCAGGCTACTGCCACTGGGACCAGGCTACTGCCACTGGGAACAGGCTACTGCCACTGGGACCAGGCTACTGCCACTGGTTACTGCCACTGGGACCAGGCTACTGCCACTGGTTACTGCCACTGGGACCAGGCTACTGCCACTGGTTACTGCCACTGGGACCAGGCTGCTGCCACTGGAACCAGGCTACTGCCACTGGGACCAGGCTACTGCCACTGGGACCAGGCTACTGCCACTGGGACCAGGCTACTGCCACTGGGACCAGGCTACTGCTACTGTTTACTGCCACTGGGACCAGGCTACTGCCACTGGGACCAGGCTACTGCCACTGGGACAAGGCTACTGCCACTGGGACCAGGCTACTGCTACTGGTTACTGCCACTGGGACCAGGCTACTGCCACTGGGACCAGGCTACTGCCACTGGGACCAGGCTACTGCCACTGGGACCTGGCTACTGCCACTGGGACCAGGCTACTGCCACTGGGACCTGGCTACTGCCACTGGGACCTGGCTACTGCCACTGGTTACTGCCACTGGGACCAGGCTACTGCCACTGGGACCAGGCTACTGCTACTGGTTACTGCCACTGGGACCAGGCTACTGCCACTGGTTACTGCCACTGGGACCAGGTTACTGCCACTGGGACCAGGCTACTGCCACTGGGACCAGGCTACTGCCACTGGGACCAGGCTACTGCCACTGGTTACTGCCACTGGGACCAGGCTACTGCCACTGGGACCAGGATACTGCCACTGGGACCAGGCTACTGCTACTGGTTACTGCCACTGGGACCAGGCTACTGCCACTGGGACCAGGCTACCGCCACTGGGACCAGGCTACCGCCACTGGGACCAGGCTACTGCCACTGGTTACTGCCACTGGGACCAGGCTACTGCCACTGGGACCAGGCTACTGCCACTGGTTACTGCCACTGGGACCAGGCTACTGCCACTGGTTACTGCCACTGGGACCAGGCTACTGCTACTGGTTACTGCCACTGGGACCAGGCTACTGCCACTGGGACTAGGCTACTGCCACTGGGACCAGGCTACTGCCACTGGGACCAGGCTACTGCCACTGGGACCAGGCTACTGCCACTGGGACCAGGCTACTGCCACTGAGACCAGGCTACTGCCACTGGGACCAGGCTACTGCCACTGGGACCAGGCTACTGCCACTGGGACCAGGCTACTGCCACTGGGACCAGGCTACTGCCACTGGGACCAGGCTACTGCCACTGGGACCAGGCTACTGCCACTGGGACCAGGCTACTGCCACTGGGACCAGGCTACTGCTACTGGCTACTGCCACTGGGACCAGGCTACTGCTACTGGTTACTGCCACTGGGACCAGGCTACTGCCACTGGGACCAGGCTACTGCCACTGGGACCAGGCTACTGCCACTGGGACCAGGCTACTGCCACTGGTTACTGCCACTGGGACCAGGCTACTGCCACTGGTTACTGCCACTGGGACCAGGCTACTGCCACTGGGACCAGGCTACTGCCACTGAGACCAGGCTACTGCCACTGGGACCAGGCTACTGCCACTGGGACCAGGCTACTGCCACTGGGACCAGGCTACTGCCACTGGGACCAGGCTACTGCCACTGGGACCAGGTTACTGCCACTGGGACCAGGCTACTGCCACTGGGACCAGGCTACTGCCACTGGTTACTGCCACTGGTTACTGCCACTGGGACCAGGCTACTGCCACTGGGACCAGGCTACTGCTACTGGCTACTGCCACTGGGACCAGGCTACTGCTACTGGTTACTGCCACTGGGACCAGGCTACTGCCACTGGGACCAGGCTACTGCCACTGGGACCAGGCTACTGCCACTGGTTACTGCCACTGGGACCAGGCTACTGCCACTGGGACCAGGCTACTGCCACTGGTTACTGCCACTGGGACCAGGCTACTGCCATTGGTTACTGCCACTGGGACAGGCTACTGCCACTGGTTACTGCCACTGGGACCAGGCTACTGCCACTGGGACCAGGCTACTGCCACTGGAACCAGGCTACTGCCACTGGCACCAGGCTACTGCCACTGGGACCAGGCTACTGCTACTGGCTACTGCCACTGGGACCAGGCTACTGCTACTGGTTACTGCCACTGGAACCAGGCTACTGCCACTGGGACCAGGCTACTGCCACTAGGACCAGGCTACTGCTACTGTTTACTGCCACTGGGACCAGGCTACTGCCACTGGGACCTGGCTACTGCCACTGGGACCTGGCTACTGCCACTGGTTACTGCCACTGGGACCAGGCTACTGCACCTGGCTACTGCCACTGGTTACAGGCTACTGGGACCAGGCTACTGCCACTGGGACCAGGCTACTGCCACTGGGACCTGGCTACTGCCACTGGGACCAGGTTACTGCCACTGGGACCAGGCTACTGCCACTGGGACCAGGCTACTGCCACTGGAACCAGGCTACTGCCACTGGGACCAGGCTACTGCTACTGTTTACTGCCACTGGGACCAGGCTACTGCCACTGGGACCTGGCTACTGCCACTGGGACCTGGCTACTGCCACTGGTTACAGGCTACTGGGACCAGGCTACTGCCACTGGGACCAGGCTACTGCCACTGGGACCTGGCTACTGCCACTGGGACCAGGTTACTGCCACTGGTTACTGCCACTGGGACCAGGCTACTGCCACTGGGACCAGGCTACTGCCACTGGGACCAGGCTACTGCCACTGGGACCAGGCTACTGCCACTGGGACCAGGCTACTGCTACTGGCTACTGCCACTGGGACCAGGCTACTGCTACTGGTTACTGCCACTGGAACCAGGCTACTGCCACTGGGACCAGGCTACTGCCACTGGGACCAGGCTACTGCTACTGTTTACTGCCACTGGGACCAGGCTACTGCCACTGGGACCTGGCTACTGCCACTGGGACCTGGCTACTGCCACTGGGACCTGGCTACTGCCACTGGGACCTGGCTACTGCCACTGGGACCAGGCTACTGCCACTGGGACCTGGCTACTGCCACTGGGACCAGGTTACTGCCACTGGTTACTGCCACTGGGACCAGGCTACTGCCACTGGGACCAGGCTACTGCCACTGGGACCAGGCTACTGCCACTGGTTACTGCCACTGGGACCAGGCTACTGCCACTGGGAACAGGCTACTGCCACTGGGAACAGGCTACTGCCACTGGGACCAGGCTACTGCCACTGGGACCAGGCTACTGCCACTGGGACCAGGCTACTGCTACTGGTACCAGGCTACTGCCACTGGTTACAGGCTACTGCCACTGGGACCAGGCTACTGCCACCAGGCTACTGCCACTGGTTACAGGCTACTGCCACTGGGACCAGGCTACTGCCACTGGGACCAGGCTACTGCCACTGGTTACAGGCTACTGGGACCAGGCTACTGCCACTGGTTACAGGCTACTGCCACTGGTTACAGGCTACTGCCACTGGTTACAGGCTACTGGCACCAGGCTACTGCCACTGGCACCAGGCTACTGCTACTGGGACCAGGCTACTGCCACTGGTTACTGCCACTGGGACCAGGCTACTGCCACTGGGACCAGGCTACTGCGACTGGGACCAGGCTACTGCGACTGGGACCAGGCTACTGCCACTGGGACCAGGTTACTGCCACTGGTTACTGCCACTGGGACCAGGCTACTGCCACTGGGACCAGGCTACTGCCACTGGTTACTGCCACTGGGACCAGGCTACTGCCACTGGGAACAGGCTACTGCCACTGGGAACAGGCTACTGCCACTGGGAACAGGCTACTGCCACTGGGAACAGGCTACTGCCACTGGGACCAGGCTACTGCCACTGGGACCAGGCTACTGCCACTGGTTACAGGCTACTGCCACTGGGACCAGGCTCCTGCCACTGGGACCAGGCTCCTGCCACTGGGACCAGGCTACTGCCACTGGGACCAGGCTACTGCCACTGGTTACTGCCACTGGGACCAGGCTACTGCCACTGGTTACAGGCTACTGCCACTGGTTACAGGCTACTGGGACCAGGCTACTGCCACTGGCACCAGTCTACTGCTACTGGGACCAGGCTACTGCCACTGGTTACTGCCACTGCGACCAGGCTACTGCGACTGGGACCAGGCTACTGCCACTGGGACCAGGCTACTGCCACTGGGACCAGGCTACTGCCACTGGGACCAGGCTACTGCCACTGGGACCAGCCTAGCTACCCCAACTGTCTCTGTGCAGGCAGTTAGTGACCACTGAGCATGCCCACAGCAGGCCTGGAGGGGAGAGGCTTATCCACATGTTAGAGGTCACTGAGTGCAGGATGAAGTTCGCCCTAGTCAGTGATCAGAGGTCAGAATAGAGCTGTTGGAGTGGACCAGGCCAATAGCAGAGCTGGGAGGAAAGGCAGACAAACCATGAGTTGACCCTGTGTAGTGTATCATGTTGAAGCTACAGACACATGTACATGGCCTTGTGGGCTTGTATTTGGGGTTCTCTTCTCTTTTATTGGATAAGTATGTACTGTACTGTAGGAGATTAGAGAATGTCAAATCCATGCTGTCATTTGCATATTAAGCCTGTGGTGTTTTCAGAGGCTGACTATGTCCTTGTGTTGCTACAGTTAGACATTACCACCCCCTAGTGGTTGGTGGTATCAGTACACTGTGTGCTTATCTACAACGATATCTCATCCTTTCCCTGTCTCTCCCCAGCCTACCTGAAGAGGCGCCACAGTTCGCTGAGTGACGGCCATTCTGTGGACGGTGGCCTGGCAGGGCCAGACTTCCTCCAGAGTGCCAGTCCCCAGCACCAGCAGCCTCCTCAGCTGTACCAGAAGAAGGTCCGGGTGGTTCTGGGTCCAGAGGAGAAGGAGGCTCTGAAGAGGGCTTACCAAGAGAAACCCTACCCCTCCCCCAAAACCATTGAGGAGCTGGCCTCCCAGCTTAACCTGAAGACCAGCACTGTTATCAACTGGTTCCACAACTACAGGTCAGTTACTGCGCAATCAGGCTACACTGCACAGGCTACACTTAGGGTGTGGGATCAGGGCTCTAAAGTACAACTAATTTGGGTTGTCCGATGTGGCTCAGTTGGTTGAGCATGGCGCTTGCAATGCCAGGGTTGTGGGTTCGATTCCCATGGGGGACCAGCACAAAAAAAAGTCTGAAAATGTATGCGCTCACTACTGTAAGTTGATGTGGGTAAGAGCATCTGCTAAATGACTCAAATGTTTAGCTGTGCGACCAGGAGTTTTATTTTGTAAGCCCTGTGCGACTAGGAAAATAAACTCCCAGATAATAATTGTTTGTAATGATAAGGCTTCGCTGTACCGTTGTTGCCGAGTGCCCTATAGAAAAAAGCGCTTGCCGATTCGATAGTGTCATGTTTGCAGCATTACTACGGCGAAGAACGTCTTGCGTGCAGCCCAACCAGGCCTAAAGACCTGACCCGTATTACCGCAGCTAAATTATCTTCCTAAAGTGGATCGCCGGGACTGCGTTTTACATTCATAAAACCATGTCGTGGGCTGTTCTAAAACTACTTCTGCGTCATTAACCATTTGTTTATACTTTTCTCAGTCATGTTACCTTTTATTTTAATCTGGCAAGTTAATTAAGAACACATTCTTACTTACAATGACGCCCTACCAAAAGGGGCCTCCTGCAGGGATGGGGGCTGGGATTAAAAATAAAAATGTAGGACAAAACACATCACGACAAGAGACAACACTGCATCAAGAGAGACTCCACAACACTACATAAAGAGAGACTCCACAACACTACATAAAGAGAGACTCCACAACACTACATAAAGAGAGACTCCACAACACTACATAAAGAGAGACACTACAACACTACATAAAGAGAGACTCCACAACACTACATAAAGAGAGACTCCACAACACTACATAAAGAGAGACTCCACAACACTACATAAAGAGAGACTCCACAACACTACATAAAGAGAGAGACCACAACACTACATAAAGAGAGACACTACAACACTACATAAAGAGAGACACTACATAAAGAGAGACTACACAACACTACATAAAGAGAGACGCCACAACACTACATAAAGAGAGACTCCACAACACTACATAAAGAGAGACACTACAACACTACATAGAGACAACACAACACTACATAAAGAGAGACTCCACAACACTACATAAAGAGAGACAACACAACACTACATAAAGAGAGACTCCACAACACTACATAAAGAGAGACAACACAACACTACATAAAGAGAGACTCCACAACACTACATAAAGAGAGACTCCACAACACTACATAAAGAGAGACGCCACAACACTACATAAAGAGAGACTCCACAACACTACATAAAGAGAGACTCCACAACACTACATAGAGACAACACAACACTACATAAAGAGAGACTCCACAACACTACATAAAGAGAGACTCCACAACACTACATAAAGAGAGACTCCACAACACTACATAAAGAGAGACTCCACAACACTACATAAAGAGAGACGCCACAACACTACATAAAGAGAGACACTACAACACTACATAAAGAGAGACACCACAACACTACATAAAGAGAGACTCCACAACACTACATAAAGAGAGACTCCACAACACTACATAAAGAGAGACAACACAACACTACATAAAGAGAGACACTACATAAAGAGAGACTACACAACACTACATAAAGAGAGACGCCACAACACTACATAAAGAGAGACTCCACAACACTACATAAAGAGAGACACTACAACACTACATAGAGACACTCCACAACACTACATAAAGAGAGACTCCACAACACTACATAAAGAGAGACTCCACAACACTACATAAAGAGAGACACCACAACACTACATAAAGAGAGACACTACAACACTACATAAAGAGAGACTCCACAACACTACATAAAGAGACACCACAACACTACATAAAGAGAGACTCCACAACACTACATAAAGAGAGACGCCACAACACTACATAAAGAGAGACGCCACAACACTACATAAAGAGAGACACCACAACACTACATAAAGAGAGACTCCACAACACTACATAAAGAGAGACAACACTACATAAAGAGAGACTCCACAACACTACATAAAGAGAGACTCCACAACACTACATAAAGAGACTCCACAACACTACATAAAGAGAGACACTACAACACTACATAAAGAGAGACACTACAACACTACATAAAGAGAGACTCCACAACACTACATAAAGAGAGACTCCACAACACTACATAAAGAGAGACTCCACAACACTACATAAAGAGAGACGCCACAACACTACATAAAGAGAGACGCCACAACACTACATAAAGAGAGACGCCACAACACTACATAAAGAGAGACTCCACAACACTACATAAAGAGAGACTCCACAACACTACATAAAGAGAGACTTCACAACACTACATAAAGAGAGACTCCACAACACTACACAAAGAGAGACACTACAACACTACATAGAGACTCCACAACACTACATAAAGAGAGACTCCACAACACTACATAAAAAGAGACTCCACAACACTACATAAAGAGAGACTCCACAACACTACATAAAGAGAGACACCACAACACTACATAAAGAGAGACTCCACAACACTACATAAAGAGAGACTCCACAACACTACATAAAGAGAGACTCCACAACACTACATAAAGAGAGACACCACAACACTACATAAAGAGAGACTCCACAACACTACATAAAAAGAGACTCCACAACACTACATAAAGAGAGACTCCACAACACTACATAGAGACTCCACAACACTACATAAAGAGAGACTCCACAACACTACATAAAGAGAGACTCCACAACACTACATAAAGAGAGACTCCACAACACTACATAAAGAGAGACACTACAACACTACATAAAGAGAGACTCCACAACACTACATAAAGAGAGACACCACAACACTACATAAAGAGAGACTCCACAACACTACATAGAGAGACACTACATAAAGAGAGACACCACAACACTACATAAAGAGAGACTCCACAACACTACATAAAGAGAGACTACACAACACTACATAGAGACGCCACAACACTACATAAAGAGAGACGCCACAACACTACATAAAGAGAGACGCCACAACACTACATAAAGAGAGACGCTACAACACTACATAAAGAGAGACGCCACAACACTACATAAAGAGAGACTCCACAACACTACATAAAGAGAGACGCCACAACACTACATAAAGAGAGACTCCACAACACTACATAAAGAGAGACACTACAACACTACATAAAGAGAGACACTACAACACTACATAAAGAGAGACTCCACAACACTACATAAAGAGAGACAACACAACACTACATAAAGAGAGACACCACAACACTACATAAAGAGAGACTCCACAACACTACATAAAGAGAGACTCCACAACACTACATAAAGAGAGACTCCACAACACTACATAAAGAGAGACTCCACAACACTACATAAAGAGAGACTCCACAACACTACATAAAGAGAGACTCCACAACACTACATAAAGAGAGACTCCACAACACTACATAAAGAGAGACTCCACAACACTACATAAAGAGAGACTCCACAACACTACATAAAGAGAGACACTACAACACTACATAAAGAGAGACTCCACAACACTACATAGAGACTCCACAACACTACATAAAGAGAGACTCCACAACACTACATAGAGACGCCACAACACTACATAAAGAGAGACTCCACAACACTACATAAAGAGAGACTCCACAACACTACATAGAAAGACTCCACAACACTACATAAAGAGAGACTCCACAACACAACACTACATAAAGAGAGCCAACACAACACTACATAGAGACACCACAACACTACATAAAGAGAGACTCCACAACACTACATAAAGAGACACTACAACACTACATAAAGAGAGACTCCACAACACTACATAAAGATAGACGCCACAACACTACATAAAGAGAGACTCCACAACACTACATAAAGAGAGACTCCACAACACTACATAAAGAGAGACGCCACAACACTACATAAAGAGAGACTCCACAACACTACATAAAGAGAGACGCCACAACACTACATAAAGAGAGACGCCACAACACTACATAAAGAGATACACTACAACACTACATAAAGAGATACACTACATAAAGAGAGACAACACAACACTACATAGAGAGAGACTCTACAACACTACATAGAGAGAGACGCTACAACACTACATAGAGAGAGACGCTACATCACTACATAGAGAGAGACGCTACAACACTACATAGATAGAGACGCCACAACACTACATGGAGAGAGACGCCACAACACTACATAAAGAGAGACGCCACAACACTACATAAAGAGAGATGCCACAACACTTCATAAAGAGAGACTCCACAACACTTCATAAAGAGAGACTCCACAACACTTCATAAAGAGAGACTCCACAACACTACATAAAGAGAGACCACAACACTACATAAAGAGAGACGCCACAACACTACGTAAAGAGAGACGCCACAACACTACGTAAAGAGAGACTCCACAACACTACGTAGAGAGACTCCACAACACTACATAAAGAGAGACACTACATCACTACATAAAGAGACTCCACAACACTACATAAAGAGAGACACCACAACACTACATAAAGAGACACTACAACACTACATAGAGACACCACAACACTACATAAAGAGAGACAACACAACACTACATAAAGAGAGACACCACAACACTACATAAAGAGAGACAACACAACACTACATAAAGAGAGACGCCACAACACTACATAAAGAGAGACACTACATAAAGATAGACTCCACAACACTACATAGAGATGCCACAACACTACATAAAGAGAGACGCCACAACACTACATAAAGAGAGACGCCACAACACTACATAAAGAGAAACTCCACAACACTGCATAAAGAGAGACTCCACAGCACTACATAAAGAGACGCCACAACACTACATAGAGACATCACAACACTACATAAAGAGAGACACCACAACACTACATAGAGACTCCACAACACTACATAAAGAGAGACTCCACAACACTACATAAAGAGAGACTCCACAACACTACATAAAGAGACACTACAACACTACATAAAGAGAGACTCCACAACACTACATAAAGATAGACGCCACAACACTACATAAAGAGAGACGCCACAACACTACATAAAGAGAGACTCCACAACACTACATAAAGAGAGACGCCACAACACTACATAAAGAGAGACTCCACAACACTACATAAAGAGAGACGCCACAACACTACATAAAGAGAGACGCCACAACACTACATAAAGAGATACACTACAACACTACATAAAGAGATACACTACATAAAGAGAGACTCCACAACACTACATAAAGAGAGACAACACAACACTACATAAAGAGAGACGCTACAACACTACATAGAGAGAGACGCTACAACACTACATAGAGAGAGACGCTACAACACTACATAGAGAGAGACGCTACAACACTACATAGAGAGAGACGCCACAACACTACATAGAGAGAGACGCCACAACACTACATAGAGAGAGACGCCACAACACTACATAAAGAGAGACGCCACAACACTACATAAAGCGAGACGCCACAACACTACATAAAGAGAGACGCCACAACACTACATAAAGAGAGACGCCACAACACTACATAAAGAGAGACTCCACAACACTACATAAAGAGAGACGCCACAACACTACATAAAGAGAGACGCCACAACACTACATAAAGAGAGACTCCACAACACTACATAAAGAGAGACGCCACAACACTACATAAAGAGAGACGCCACAACATTACATAAAGAGAGACGCCACAACATTACATAAAGAGAGACGCCACAACACTACATAAAGAGAGACGCTACAACACTACATAAAGAGATACACTACATAAAGAGAGACTCCACAACACTACATAAAGAGAGACAACACAACACTACATAAAGAGAGACGCTACAACACTACATAGAGAGAGACGCTACAACACTACATAGAGAGAGACGCTACAACACTACATAGAGAGAGACGCTACAACACTACATAGAGAGAGACGCTACAACACTACATAGAGAGAGACGCCACAACACTACATAGAGAGAGACGCCACAACACTACATAGAGAGAGACGCCACAACACTACATAGAGAGAGACGCCACAACACTACATAGAGAGAGACGCCACAACACTACATAGAGAGAGACGCCACAACACTACATAGAGAGAGACGCCACAACACTACATAGAGAGAGACGCCACAACACTACATAAAGAGAGACGCCACAACACTACATAAAGAGAGACGCCACAACACTACATAAAGAGAGACTCCACAACACTACATAAAGAGAGACGCCACAACACTACATAAAGAGAGACGCCACAACACTACATAAAGAGAGACTCCACAACACTACATAAAGAGAGACTCCACAACACTACATAAAGAGAGACTCCACAACACTACATAGAGAGACACTACATAAAGAGAGACTCCACAACACTACGTAAAGAGAGACACCACATCACTACATAAAGAGACTCCACAACACTACATAAAGAGACACTACAACACTACATAAAGAGACACTACAACACTACATAGAGACACCACAACACTACATAAAGAGAGACGCCACAACACTACATAAAGAGAGACACTACATAAAGATAGACTCCACAACACTACATAGAGATGCCACAACACTACATAAAGAGAGACGCCACAACACTACATAAAGAGAGACGCCACAACACTACATAAAGAGAGAATCCTCAACACTACATAAAGAGAGACTCCACAGCACTACATAAAGAGACGCCACAACACTACATAGAGACATCACAGCACTACATAGAGACGCCACAACACTACATAGACACTACAACACTACATAAAGAGAGACACCACAGCACTACATAAAGAGAGACGCCACAGCACTACATAAAGAGAGACGCCACAGCACTTCATAAAGAGAGACGCTACAGCACTTCATAAAGAGAGACGCCACAGCACTACATAAAGAGAGACGCCACAGCACTACATAAAGAGAGACGCCACAGCACTACATAAAGAGAGACGCCACAACACTACATAGAGACATCACAGCACTACATAGAGACATCACAGCACTACATAGAGACATCACAGCACTCCATAAAGAGAGACAACACAACACTTCATAAAGAGAGACACCACAACACTACATAAAGAGACACTACAACACTACATAGAGACACCACAACACTACATAAAGAGAGACGCCACAACACTACATAAAGAGAGACACTACATAAAGAGAGACAACACAACACTACATAAAGAGACAACACTACAACACTATATAAAGAGACAATACTACATAGACTCCACAACACTACATAGACTCCACAACACTACATAAAGAGAGACACCACAACACTACATAAAGAGAGATGCTACAACACTACATAAAGAGAGACTCCACAACACTACATAAAGAGAGACTCCACAACACTACATAAAGAGAGACAACACAACACTACATAGAGACAACACAACACTACATAAAGAGACAACACTACAACATTATATAAAGAGACAACACTACATAGACTCCACAACACTACATAGACTCCACAACACAACACTACATAAAGAGAGACGCTACAACACTACATAAAGAGACTCCACAACACTACATAGAGACGCCCCAACACTACATAGAGACGCCCCAACACTACATAGACACCCCAACACTACATAGACGCCACAACACTACATAAAGAGACGCCACAACACTACATAAAGAGAGACGCCACAACACTACATAAAGAGACGCCACAACACTACATAAAGAGACGCCACAACACTACATAGAGACGCCACAACACTACATAGAGACGCCACAACATTACATAAAGAGACACTACATAAAGAGAGACACTACATAAAGAGAGACACTACAACACTACATAAAGACAGACACTACAACACTACATAATGGCAGACACTACAACACTACATAAAGACAGACACTACAACACTACATAATGGCAGACACTACAACATTACATAGAGATGTAAGACAATAGCACAAACATGGCAGCAGCATAAACATAGTATTAAAATCACATGACCTTTGTTTTGGAGGTGTTCAGACTAAGGGTAAGGGCAGAGAAAGCTTGTTGGACACTAAGAAAGCTTTGTTGTAGAGCATTTAACACAAAATCCGAGGAGGGGCCTGCTGAGTATAAGACTGTATAATCTGCATATAAATGGATGAGAGAGCTTCCAACTGCCTGAGCTATGTTGTTGATGTAAATTGAGATGAGCGTGGGGCCTAGGATCGAGCCTTGGGGTACTCCCTTGATGACAGGCAGTGGCTGAGACAGCAGATGTTCTGACCTTACACATTGCATTCTTTGAGAGAGGTAGTTAGCAAACCAGGCCAAAGACCCCTCAGAGACACCAATACTCCTTAGCCGGTCCACAAGAATGGAATGGTCTTCCGTATCAAAAGCTTTGGCAAAGTTAATAAAAACAGCAGCACAACATTACTTAGAATCAAGGGCAATGGTTGCAGGAATCCTTACGTATTGAAGTGGTGATTTAAAGAGCTCAGCCATGTGCTTCTTGTCCGTAACAACCACAACATTAAGGGACATGGGCAGCTGTGACGAGGAGGGTTTATTCAAGTTGTAGAAACATCTCAATGGTGATCAATGGAAACAGGATGCACCTGAGCTCAATTTCAAATCTCATAGCAAAGGGTCTGAATACTTATGTAAATAAGGTATGTTGTTTTTTTAGTTTTTTTAAATAAATATACTAACATTTCAACAACAAAAAAAACTGTTTTCGTTTTGTTATTTTGGGGTATAGTGTGTAGATTGAGGACATTTATTTATTTAATCCATTTTAGAATAACGTAACAAAATGTGGAAAAAGTAAAGGGGTCTGATACTTTCCTAATGCACTGAATGAACAGTTTGGGTGAAGGAGGAGTGGTGAGGGCTTGGGCATGTTGCTGCGGGGGGTGCAGAGCTGTTGGTAGGGGTAGCCAGGTGGAAAGCATGGCCAGCCGTAGAAAAATGCTTATTGAAATTCTCGATTATTGTAGATTTATCGGTGGTGACAGTGTTTCCTAGCCTCAGTGCAGTGGGCAGCTGGGAGGAGGTGCTCTTATTCTCCATGGACTTTAGTGTCCCAAAACTTTTTGGAGTTTGTGCTACAGGATGCAAACTTCTGTTTGAAAAAGCTAGCTTTAGCTTTTCTAACTTACTGTATATATTGGTTCCTGACTTCCCTGAAAAGTTGCCTATCGCGGGGGCTATTCGATGCTAATGCAGAACGCCACAGGATGTTTTTGTGCTGGTCAAGGGCAGTCAAGTCTGGAGTGAACCAAGGGCTATATCTGTTCTTAGTTCTACATTTCTTGAAAGGGGCATGCTTATTTAAGATGGTGAGGAAAGCACTTTTAAAGAACTACCAGGCATCCTTTACTGATGAGATGAGGTCAATATCCTTCCAGGATACCCGGGCCAGGTCGATTAGAAAGGCCTGCTCGCAGAAGTGTTTTAGGGAGCGTTTTACAGTGATGAGGGGTGGTCGTTTGACCGCGGACCCATTACGGACGCAGGCAATGAGGCAGTGATCGCTGAGATCCTGGTTGAAGACAGCAGAGGTGTATTTAGAGGGCAAATTGGTCAGGATTAAATCTGAGGGTGCCCATGTTTACGGTTTTAGGGTTGTACCTGGTAGGTTCCTTGATCATTTTTGTGAGCTTGAGTGCATTTATCTTAGATTGTAGGACGACTGGGATGCTAAACATATCCCAGTTTAGGTCACCTAACAGTACGAACTCTGAAGATAGATGGGGGGCAAATCAATTCACATATGGTGTCCATGGCACAGCTGGGGTCTGAGGGGGGTCTATAAGAACTGGCAACGGTGAGACTTATTTCTGGAAAGGTGGATTTTTTAAAAGTAGAAGCTCGAACTGTTTGGGCACAGACCTGGATAGTATGACAGAACTCTGCAGGGTATCTCTGCAGTAGATAGAACTGCCAAAGAGGGCAAAGTTGCGATCTTGATGAAACATTTTGTAGTTGGGGATGGAGATTTCAGAATTTTTGGTGGCCTTCCTAAGCCAGGATTCAGACATGGCTATGACATCAGGGTTGTCGGAATGTGCTAAAGCAGTGAATAAAACAAACTTAGGGAGGGGGCTACAGGGCCTAGGGAATGGGGCTGCGGGGCCTGGGTTCACCTCTACATCACCAGAGGAACAGAGGAGGAGTAGGAAAAGGGTACAGCTATAAGAACTTGTTGTCTAGTGCGTTGGGAACAGAGAGTAAAAGGAGCAGATTTCTGGGCGTGGTAGAATAGATTCAGGGCATAATGTACAGACAAGGGTATGGTAGGATGTGAGTACAGTGGAGGTAAACCTAGGCATTGAGTGACAATGAAAAAGCTTGCATCTCTGGAGACACCAGTTAAGCCAGGTGAGGTCTCTGCATGTGTGGGGGGTATGATAAAAGAGCTATCTAAGGCATGTTGAGCGGGACTGGGGGCTCTACAGTGAAATAAAAGCAGTTGACAAGGCATAATGACATTAGAGAGAGGCATGTGTAGCCGAGTGATCATAGGGTCCAATGAGCAGCAATAGGTGAGTCAGGGAGCCGTTCGGGAAGTCGCAACTTTGCTAGACGAGCGGGAGACACGGCGTTCAGAAAGCTAGCGGGCTGGGGCTAGCAGATGGGTCTTCGGCGACATCGCAACGGAAAAGCCTATTGAAACCACATCGGACAATTACGTCGGCAGACCAGTCATGATGGATCGGCGGGCCTCCGTGTCGGCAATAAAGGGTCCAAGCCAATTGGCAAAAGAGGTATTGTAGCCCATGGATTAGCTGGTATACATACCTCTTCGGCTAGCCGCGAGATGGGCCTAGCTCAAGGCTAACTGGTGCTTGCTTCGGGACAGAGGCGTTAGCCACTCGGTTGCAGCTAGCTAGCTGCGATGATCCAGTCTAATGTTCCAGAGCTTGCGGCAGGAATCCGGTGATGTGGTGGAGAAAAGACGTCCGATATGCTCTGGGTTGATATCGCTCTGTACAGACTGGCAGGTATTGACCGAGCTGAAGGTGAAGGCCGCTTGCCGTGGCTAACAATGACTTGTAGCTATTTAGCTGGCTAGCTTCTAATGGAGGTTCCAGTTATGAAGTTTAAAAATAGCAGATCCGTACCACATTGGGTGAGGCAGGTTGCAGGAAAGTATATTTAGATCGTAGGTGGAAAGTGAGATTAAAATATATACGAGAAAAACGAAGATCCGACTATTTACACGGGACAAGACAAACACACGTACGACTGCTATGCCATCTTGGATTTACATTACATATCACAATCAGCCCTGATTGCGAGTCCCATAGGGCGGCGCACAATTGACCCAGCGTCGTCCGGGTTTGGCCAGGGGTAGGCCGTCATTGTAAATAACAATTTGTTCTTAACTGACTTGCCTATTTAAATAAAGGTTAAATAAAAAAAATAGGAAAATAGCTTTTTTTTACAAAATCT
The DNA here is from genome assembly GCF_965601325.2 of Salmo salar. Lineage (NCBI taxonomy): Eukaryota > Metazoa > Chordata > Actinopteri > Salmoniformes > Salmonidae > Salmo > Salmo salar. Next base: position 88,110,461 of record NC_138310.1, read on the forward strand.
AGAAACCTGATATTCCACAAATGACGGTGTAATTTCAATGACAGGTATTCGTATCAACATTTCATCTTTTGTAATAAACTAGACCGATGTCTTTACGGTGTTATGTATTGGTTTGTAGTACACAACATGTACTTCAAAAGCAACTAGAATTCATTTAGGCCCAATATTGACTCCATCGCAATCAATTGAATAAATCTTATTTTCTGGTGCTCTTAAATTTCATGTGGGTCTTCTAACTCTTTGAAGTTGATAGCACTAGTGAATTATGTAAATTAAGAGTCTTGTGTGGGATAGTAACAGACTTATAACTAATTCATTAGACCATGTCTATTCTGTTGCTGTGAATCCTAGTGCTGTGATATTACACGCTGTAGAATTGGTGACTGTTTTGTTCAAATCTACTTCTACTTACGGTCTTCTGTTTGACGTATGATGTCCAGTTGTGTTTGAGGAGTCAGTCTTTAACCCCCTGTTCTCCGTCCCTCCCCAGGTCTCGTATCCGCAGGGAGCTCTTCATAGAGGAGATTCAGGCTGCAGGGGCAGCAGCTAAAGCAGGGGAGGGGGACAGCTGTGACGGGACAGAGTCCGATGGCACGGTGGAGGGCCGCCACCGAGGGCCTACAGGGCCAGAGGAGCACAAAGAGGCCTCTGAGGACCAGGACATGGAGGTCAGGGTTGAAGCTGGGGTGTCAGGTGTATCCCCTGTCCAGAGGAACTGCACTACCTCAGGTTCAGCCGGGCCAGGCTCCAGCAGCAGCAGCCTCTTCGGTCCCCCTGAGGCAGGTCTCTCTCTCTCAGCCCCCTCCAGTCAACCCTCAACCCCGGCTAGGAACCCCAGGGACAATACCCTGCGCAAGAAGAAAGCTGCCAACCTCAACAATATCATCCACAGACTGGAGAAGGCTGCCGGCAAGGAAGACCTGTCTGAGTGGGAGTTCTGAACCTCACCCCTCCCCCCCACACCTGTTCTCATGACCTCACAACCTCTGCCCTTTGACCCTCACCCTGGTCTTCTCCTATTGGACAGAAGAGGGCAACAGCCAAAGCCAAGCTTAATGGCCATTTTTATACCCAGTCTCTTTCCTGAGAGAGAGAGAGAAGCGGTTGCCAAACCAAGATATAGAAGAAGATATAATGAACTCTGAGAAGACAAAAAGGATTGAATCCTAGGCTCTCTGAATACTGAGTTTAGTTTTGTTACTGAGTAAAGCACTTAGTCGTCCTGCTGGCCACAGGGCCTGCTGTACCCCCAACTCCACCAGTTACTGGCAGGCTGCACCACAGACAGACAGGCAGGAAGGCAGGCTGAGCTGGGGCTGTTTTAAAGGATGGATGGACGCACTCACAGGAGGAGAATTCTTTAATGTGTTCATTTAGAAGAGATCCATTTTTCCCCTGTCAACTCAGTGTCCTGTCCCACAGAACTCCCCTCACGTAGTGAGCCCAGCCACCTCTTTTCCCACACTGTCCAGTGACTGTTGCAAACCTTTTGCCTTTTTCTCTCTCCACTGATGTGTTTTGTTTTAAGGGTTCACGTGGCTTTTTAACCTTGTTACTTCATTCTGTGTGTGTGTGTGTGTGTGTGTGTGTGTGTGTGTGTGTGTGTGTGTGTGTGTGTGTGTGTGTGTGTGTGTGTGTGTGTGTGTGTGTGTGTGTGTGTGTGTGTGTGTGTGTGTGTGTGTGTGTGTGTGTGTGTGTGTGTGTGTGTGTGTGTGTGTGTGTGGCTGAGGATCAAGATGATTCAGCTGAAGAGAAGAATCAAACCTAAAAAGGCCAAGTTTCCATAGTTACTGAGGGAAGAATGACCTTTGACCCCTGTGTGGTCCTGCTAGCAGCCATGTGATGGTGCTGAGTGGTATCTCCGGTGCACCGCTCAACGGAAGAGGAACCACCTTTTTTTTGTTCCCTAGTGTACTCCAACGATGATTTTTATATAGCGATTTGGTTGCCACTAAGAGATTGCACAGTCTATTGACTCTAGAGAGTACAAGTTAGAGAATTGTTTTTACAAAAGCTAAAAAGAGAAGAGTTACTGTTTTGAAACTTAAAAATGAAACTTGGTTAACTCCCAGTTGAAACATGATATATGATGAAACGGCGTAGTATCTAACGTAGTGATATGTTGTCATTGTCCTGGGTTAGTAAGTGTACACATCACAGTTTAACCAACCTGCTCTGACCTATTGTGTCTCTGCCAATGTTTTCCTTCACAAAACATATTTCCAGGTGAAATCAGGAAAACTGGACAAAACAACACGGACATGTCAATATCATCTGTACTGGAAGTCCCAGGTTTGGTCAATAACACAGGCTGCTGTATTATTCTCCATACAGAAAGGCAGGTGGCTTATACTAAAGTCCTACTTCATACACCCTACTCCACACACCCTACTCCACACACCCTACTCCACACACCCTACTCCACACACCCTACACCATACTAGAGGTCGACCGATTAATCAGAATGGCCGATTAATTAGGGCCGATTTCAAGTTTTCATAACAATCGGTAATCGGTATTTTTGGACACCGATTTGCTGATTTAAAACACACAAAAAAACAACATTTTTTTACACATTTAACTAGGCAAGTCAGTTAAGAACACATTCTTATTTTCAATGACGGCCTAGGAACGGTGGGTTAACTGCCTTGTTCAGGGGCAGAACGACAGATTTTTACCTTGTCAGACCGGGGATTCGATCTTGCAACCTTACGGTTAACTAGTCCAACGCTCTAACCACCTGCTTTACATTGCACTCCACGAGGAGCCTGCCTGTTATGCGAATGCAGTAAGAAGCCAAGGTAAGTTGCTAGCTAGCATTAAACTTATCTTATAAAAATCAGTCAATCATAATCACTAGTTAACTACACATGGTTGATGATATTACTAGTTTATCTAGCCTGTCCTGCGTAGCATATAATCGATAAGGTGCGCATTCGCGAAAAAGGACTGTCGTTGCTCCAACGTGTACCTAACCATAAACATCAATGTCTTTATTAAAATCAATACACAAGTATATATTTTTTAACCTGCATATTTAGTTAATATTGCCTGCTAACATGAATTTCTTTTAACTAGGATAATTGTGTCACTTCTCTTGCAACAGAGTCAGGGTATATGCAGCAGTTTGGGCCGCCTGGCTCGTTGCGAACTGTGTGAAGACTATTTCTTCCTAACAAAGACAGCCAACTTCGCCAAACGGGGGTAAAGCGCATTTGTGAAAAAAGCACAATCGTTGCACGACTGTACCTAACCATAAACATCAATGCCTTTCTTAAAATCAATACACAGAAGTAGATATTTTTAAACCTGCATATTTAGCTAAAAGAAATCCAGGTTAGCAGGCAATATTAACCAGGTGAAAGTGTGTCAGTTCTCTTCCGTTCATTGCACGCAGAGTCAGGGTATATGCAACAGTTTGGGCCGCCTGGCTCGTTGCGAACTAATTTGCCAGAATGTTACGTAATTATGACATAACATTGAAGGTTGGGCGATGTAACAGGAATATTTAGACTTAGAGACTTAGAGACTTAGATCGTTAGATAAAACACGGAACGGTTCCGTATTTCACTGAAAGAATAAACGTTTTGTTTTCGAGATGATAGTTTCCGGATTCGACCATATTAATGACCTAAGGCTCGTATTTCTGTGTGTTATTATGTTATAATTAAGTCTATGATTTGATATTTGACAGAGCAGTCTGGCTGAGTGGTGGTAGGCACCATCAGGCTCGTAAGCATTCATTCAAACAGCACTTTCGTGCGTTTTGCCAGCAGCTCTTCGCAATGCTTCAAGCGTTGTGCTGTTTAAGCCTATCAACTCCCAAGATTAGGCTGGTGTAACTGATGTGAAATGGCTAGCTAGTTAGCGGGGAGTGCGCTAATATCGTTTCAAACGTCACTCGCTCTGAGACTTGGAGTAGTTGTTCCCCTTGCTCTGCATGGGTAACGCTTCTTCGAGGGTGGCTGTTGTCGATGTGTTCCTGGTTCGAGCCCAGGTAGGAGCGAGGAGAGGGACGGAAGCTATACTGTTACACTGGCAATACTAAAGTGCCTATAAGAACATCCAATAATCAAAGGTATATGAAATACAAATCGTATAGAGAGAAATAGTCCTATAATTCCTATAATAACTACAACCTAAAACTTCTTACCTGGGAATATTGAAGACTCATGTTAAAAGGAACCACCAGCTTTCATATGTTCTCATGTTCTGAGCAAGGAACTTAAACGTTAGCTTTTTTACATGGCACATATTGCACTTTTACTTTCTTCTCCATCACTTTGTTTTTGCATTATTTAAACCAAATTGAACATGTTTTCATTATTTATTTGAGGCTAAATTGATTTTATTGATGTATTATATTAAGTTAAAATAAGTGTTCATTCAGTATTGTTGTAATTGTCATTATTACAAATACATCGGGAAAAAAATCGGCCGATTAATCGTATCGGGGGTTTTGGGTCCTCCAATAATCGGTATCGGCGTTGAAAAATCATAATCGGTCGACCTCTACACCATACCCTACTCCACACACCCTACACAACACCCTACTCCACACACCCTACTCCACACACCCTACTCCACACACCCTACTCCACACATCCTACTCCAGACATCCTACTCCAGACATCCTACTCCACACATCCTACTCCACAATACCCTACTCCACACATCCTACTCCACACATCCTACTCCAGACCCTTCTCCAGGGCTACAAGTCCCCTGTCCTTCATTCCACACGTTGTCACACTAGACTATGGGTCACATGGAGTGTACGGCTGCTGTATGCTGTGTTTGTACATTCTGTTGCTAGTACTGTACACCTATTGGTTTAGATCTTTATGACAACTCTCTCCCTCACCCCCCCCCCTCTCTCTCTCTCTCTCTCTCCCTCCCTCCCTCCCTCCCTTACCCCTCCCTCTCTCTTGTCCCTCCCTTACCCCTCCCTCCCTCTCGTCCCTCCCTTACCCCTCCCTCCCTCTCGTCCCCCCCTTACCCCCCCTCTCTCTCCCTCCCTTACCTCTCTCTCTCCCTCTCTCCCTCTCTCCCTCCCTCCCTTACCTCTCCCTCTCTCCCTCCCTCCCTTACCTCTCCCTCCCTCCCTTACCTCTCCCTGCCTTACCTCTCCCTCCCTCCCTTACCTCTCCCTGCCTTACCTCTCCCTCCCTCCCTTACCCCTCCCTCTCTCGTCTCTCCCTCCCCCCATCCCTTACCCCTCCCTCTCCCTCCCCCCATCCCTTACCCCTCCCTCTCCCTCCCCCCCTCTCTCTCCCCCCCTCTCTCCCTCCTTCCCTCCCTCTCTCTCGTCCCTCCCTTACCCATCCCTCTCTCTCGTCCCTCCCTCTCTCTCTCCCTCCCTTACCCCTCATAAACATCCTCTCTCGGTGCCTGTCAGCCCACTGCCTCTTCTTCGTGTGTGTGTGTGTGTGTTTTTTAATGTTGTGAATGGGGTCGTTTCTTGTACGTACTTGCACACACTTAAGAGTGCACAACTGCCACTCACCATTTCTACTATAAGCTGTTTTATGGGTTGTTGTTATTATTATTATTATTATTATTATTATTATTATTAGCATCATGAAGTAGTGTGATATTATTTTACTGTAGACTCTTTGTATGGTCATATCGTACTTATAGTTTGGTTTTTATTCAGCTGTATTGTTCATTTAATGTCTTATTATTTGACTTGATGTTTTTATTGCATAATGGATTACCTGAGGGCTGAAGTACTTTTATTTGCGGGGTGGGGGGGACTGAAACTGCCGGCAGTATTGGGTAATATTTACACGATGTAGTTAGTTCCCATACGTTTGTATTTTGATGAATTCTGAAGTTTATTGGACGTGTCATTTACGTTGCTTTTAAATAGACATGGAATCTACAGTATATGCTCAGGCATTGACTGTTTCCCTCACAGCGCTCATGCTCTTTATCGTTGAATCAAACGATACATCTACAAGACAAGATTACACAATATCTCTTGGCACTATCTCCTAGGATCACTGAATACTGTCTCTCTTGGCACCATATCCAAAATCACAGAATATCTCTTACAACTATCTCTTAGATCAGGGGTTCTTCAACTTTTTCAGCTCAAGACCCAAATGAGAAATTTACCATCTTCCCGTGGTGCAAATCATCCTTCAACGACCCAAATTAAGAAGAAATAGTATGTGGTTATAGATGTATTCTCATAATTCGGGACCCACCTCACTTGCCCAGGGCCAGCTTTGGGTCCCCACCTATAGTTTAAAAAACCCTTTCCTAGATCAGAGAGTATCTCTTGGCACTATCTCCTAGATCAGAGAGTATCTCTTGGCACTATCTCCTAGATCAGAGAGTATCTCTTGGCACTATCTCCTAGATCAGAGAGTATCTCTTGGCACTATCTCCTAGATCAGAGTATCTATATCTCCCAATGGCTCGTGTCTGATGGTGTCTGTTTGGGGCAACGTCATGCTGTCTCCAGGGCATGCTTTCCATTTCACAGGCGCCACATACACCGGTGCTGTCTGAAGAACACAGTGCAGTAAACTCAGTGAAGTCATACAGGCAGCCTTGATGTACAGTAGGGGGCTTTTAGAAGAATCATAGTACCCTGTTGTCTCTCTTTCCTGTTAGTGGGTATGTTTTGTCAAAATGGTGTCTGGTGATAGGAAATAGACTCATGACAATTAGTCTTGACTGATCTCGGCCCAGAGAATCATCTCTGCCGAATTGAGATCGAAAGAGTATATATTTAAGGAAATAAGGAAGTGTTCTTTTACAGAGTTGTATCCGTCGTGTCCCTTATGTTACAGACTGTATACATTACAGACTGTATGGCCTCGCCAAGCTCCAAAGCATTATCCATCCATCATAACACTGTTATTGATTGATCTGATACAGTAATACTGTTGTTATGCATCGGTAGAAGCAGCCCGTATCCATAGCAGCCATGACAGACCCATCCATAGACACACCAAGCACTTATTGTGACTGTAGGCTGCTACGCAAACCCCTCCTGTTCAGCTCAGCACTCCAAATAACTCTGGGAAATGTATGCCTTTCACACGTGGTTTCAAACCAAACACAGGCTTTTTACTCATGACCTGCAGCCCAGCACGACACTGCTTCTTTATACTGTGTTTGGTGGCAACTCCTGGTGACAACGCCTGGTGACAACACTGAGCCAGCAGCACCCAGGGGACTTGGTTCTAAACCAAAACCCTTCATTATACTGGGTCTCCTTAGCCAATCTCCTGACATCATTTCACACCTCTCACCATTGGTTAGAAACCAAAAGCATTCCCAGAGTTCTAAGTCCATATATATTTATTGATTAATCAGGATTTCAGAAAGAAATCAGGGTTACTGTGCTACGGTATTCCCTACATCTGCATGACGGCATTTCATTACAACGTAGCCCTACTCCACTGATGTCCAATGGCCTGTAGCCCTACTCCACTGATGTCCAATGGCCTGTAGCCCTACTCCACTGATGTCCAATGGCCTGTAGCCCTACTACGCTGATGTCCAATGGCCTGTAGCCCTACTACCCTGATGTCCAATGGCCTGTAGCCCTACTACCCTGATGTCCAATGGCCTGTAGCCCTACTCCACTGATGTCCAATGGCCTGTAGCCCTACTCCACTGATGTCCAATGGCCTGTAGCCCTACTACCCTGATGTCCAATGGCCTGTAGCCCTACTACCCTGATGTCCAATGGCCTGTAGCCCTACTACCCTGATGTCCAATGGCCTGTAGCCCTACTCCCCTGATGTCCAATGGCCTGTAGCCCTACTCCCCTGATGTCCAATGGCCTGTAGCCCTACTACGCTGATGTCCAATGGCCTGTAGCCCTACTACGCTGATGTCCAATGGCCTGTAGCCCTACTACGCTGATGTCCAATGGCCTGTAGCCCTACTACCCTGATGTCCAATGGCCTGTAGCCCTACTACCCTGATGTCCAATGGCCTGTAGCCCTACTCCACTGATGTCCAATGGCCTGTAGCCCTACTCCACTGATGTCCAATGGCCTGTAGCCCTACTACCCTGATGTCCAATGGCCTGTAGCCCTACTACCCTGATGTCCAATGGCCTGTAGCCCTACTACCCTGATGTCCAATGGCCTGTAGCCCTACTCCCCTGATGTCCAATGGCCTGTAGCCCTACTCCCCTGATGTCCAATGGCCTGTAGCCCTACTCCCCTGATGTCCAATGGCCTGTAGCCCTACTACCCTGATGTCCAATGGCCTGTAGCCCTACTCCCCTGATGTCCAATGGCCTGTAGCCCTACTCCCCTGATGTCCAATGGCCTGTAGCCCTACTACGCTGATGTCCAATGGCATGTAGCCCTACTACGCTGATGTCCAATGGCCTGTAGCCTTACTACGCTGATGTCCAATGGCCTGTAGCCCTACTACGCTGATGTCCAATGGCCTGTAGCCCTACTCCGCTGATGTCCAATGGCCTGTAGCCCTACTCCGCTGATGTCCAATGGCCTGTAGCCCTACTCCGCTGATGTCCAATGGCCTGTAGCCCTACTCCGCTGATGTCCAATGGCCTGTAGCCCTACTCCGCTGATGTCCAATGGCCTGTAGCCCTACTCCGCTGATGTCCAATGGCCTGTAGCCCTACTACGCTGATGTCCAATGGCCTGTAGCCCTACTACGCTGATGTCCAATGGCCTGTAGCCCTACTCCGCTGATGTCCAATGGCCTGTAGCCCTACTCCGCTGATGTCCAATGGCCTGTAGCCCTACTACGCTGATGTCCAATGGCCTGTAGCCCTACTCCCCTGATGTCCAATGGCCTGTAGCCCTACTCCCCTGATGTCCAATGGCCTGTAACAGACGCCTCACAAGTTCTCAACTGGCAGCTTCATTAAATAGTACCCGCAAACACCAGTCTCAACGTCAACAGTGAAGAGGCGGTAGAGTTGCAAAGAAAAAGCCATATCTCAGACTGGCCAATAAAAAGAAAACATTAAGATGGGCAAAAGAGCGGGCCTCCTCGGTGGTACAGTGGTCTAAGGCAGTGCCACTAGAGATTCTGGGTTCGAGTCCCCAGGCTCTGTCGCAGCCGGCCGCGACCGGGAGGCCCATGGGGCGGCGCACAATTGGCCCAGCGTCGTCCGGTTTAGAGGAGGGTTTGGCCGGCGGGGATATCCTTGTCTCATCGCGCACTAGCGACTCCTGTGGCGGGCCGGGCACAGTGCACTCTGACCGGGTCGCCAGGTGTACGGTGTTTCCTCCGACACATTGGTGCGGCTGGCTTCCGGGTTGGATATGCGTTGCGTCAAGAAGCAGTGCGGTTGGGTCGTGTTTCGGAGGACGCACGGCTCTCGACCTTCGCCTCTCCTGAGTCCATACGGGAGTTGCAGCGATGAGACAAGACTGTAACTACTACCAATTGGATACCACAAAATTGGGGAGATGAAGAAAAAAAAAAGATGGGCAAAAGACCACAGACACTGGACAGAGGAACTCTGCCTAGAAGGCCAGCATCCCGGAGTCGCCTCTTCACTGTTGACGTTGAGACTGGTGTTTTGCGGGTACTATTTAATGAAGCTGCCAGTTGAGGACTTGTGAGGCGTCTGTTTCTCAAACTAGACACTGATGTACTTGTCCTCTAGCTCAGTTGTGAACCAGGGCCTCCCACTCTTTCTAGAGCCAGTTTGCGCTGTTCTGTGAAGGAAGTAGTGCACAGCGTTGTACGAGATCTTCAGTTTCTTGGCAATTTCTCACATGGAATAGCCTTCATTTCTCAGAACAAGAATAGACTGACGAGTTTCAGAAGAAAGTTCTTTGTTTCTCGCCATTTTGAGCCTGTAATCAAACCCACAAATGCTGATGCTCCAGATACTCAACTAGTCTAAAGAAGGCCAGTTTTATTGCTTCTTTAATTAGCACAACAGTTTTCAGCTGTGCTAACATAATTGCAAAATGGTTTTGTAATGATCAATTAGCCTTTTAAAATGATAAACTTGGATTAGCTAACACAACGTGCCATTGGAACACAGGAGTGGTGGTTGCTGATCATGGGCCTCTGTACGCCTATGTAGATATTGCATAGAAAAAATCTGCCGTTTCCTGCTACAAAAGTCATTTACAACATCAACAAGGTCTACACTGTATTTCTGATCAATTTTATGTTATTTTAATGGACAAAAAATGTAAGTTTCTTTTAAAAAAACAAGGAAATGTCTAAGTGACCCCAAACTTTTCAATGGTAGTGTATTTATTTATAGTTCTCCCCCCTTCATCTCTCCCCCCTCTCTCTCCATCTATCCCCCTTCTCTCCATCTCTCCCCCCTCCCTCTCCATCTCTCCCCCTCTCTCTCTCCCCATCTCTCCCCCCTCTCTCTCCATCTATCCCCCTTCTCTCTCCATCTCTCCCCCCTCCCTCTCCATCTCTCCCCCCTCTCTCTCTCCCCATCCCTCCCCCCTCTCTCTCCATCTATCCCCCTTCTCTCTCCATCTCTCCCCCCTCTCTCTCCATCTCTCCCCTCTCCATCTCTCCCCCCTCCCTCTCCATCTCTCCCCCCTCTCTCTCTCTCCATCTCTCCCCCCTCTCTCTCACTCTCTCTGTGATGAAGGCTGTAAAACAGCTGTGATCTCCTAATGAGAGAAACATTGTCTTCTCCTGCCTGGCTTGGGCTGTCTCTTGAACCTCTACTGCTTTTATCATGAGTGTTTTAATGCTCTTAAGCACTTCCAACACTCTGACAGCTTGTCTGTTGTATCTGCTCTCCCAGACAGTGGGAGATCATCAGAGACCGTGCCTTCAGCAGCCAGTCGGACACAGGGCAGTGATGTCATCAACCATGGACCGCTGTTCAGCTGATGCTTTAGTTAGAGACCTTTGACCTGGGTGTAGATTACACTATATTTTGGAGGCTGTAGGTGCAGTTTACCATAGTCCATTTCTATCTCGAATTGATGTTTATTCTGATCTGACAGAATCCTATTTATTAAGTAGTTTATATCGTCACGGAAACCAAATGGGTGCTGTCTGTGTCAGGTCAGATGTCCCGTCAGTATGATGATGTCAGGATTGACCGTCGCTCTCTGTATGACTGGCCACACTTCCGACTGCCATTACAGAGACTACAGCTGCTCTCCAAATGGCACCTTGTTCTGTATATAATACACCAAGTCTCTAAAAGGCATTTATCTTGTGCTTTTCTCCTCATCCACTTCCAATGGACCGGTCTCTCTAATCATTTTTCATGAAGACTGTAGGAACAAATTGCATCGATCGTCATCTTCATATTTTGGTACTTTTTAGCTTATTTGTGTTTCTCAACACTTTTGCTGTCAAAATTTAAAGGGTCAAGTTTAGTGGCATTCAAGAGTTTCTGTGTAGAAGGGGATCTGCTGTGTGTTTGGTTGTACGTGTCTTTTGTGTTTGGTTATTTACACAGTTTCCTCTAGGAGAAGTCAAGTTTTCAGATTAGACTGTACGAGGTTCAGCCTGCAGTGTCTGATGGGAAAAGTTTGTTTTGTGTTAAATATTCTAATCTGGCTTTTACAGCTGAACAATTTGATGTTATTGTCCGATTTGATTGGGTTTATTTTGTTTGGTGGGGGGGGGAGGAGGGGGAATTCAGGAATTTTCCATCCACAGATATTTTTCTATAAAGCTAAATCGGATGATTCTATACACTGTTGTATAAAACGCTGTACAGATGCAACAGACTGTATATCATGTTAAAGTCTCCTGAAGTTGTAAAACATTGTTATTGTTCGTTCTATTGAAGTAGTAGTTATTAGTGTATGTGGTTGTAGAGGCGGTCTGGACCGCAGCACTGGGCTCCATATCAGGACTAGGAAAAACAATTCTCTGTTTTCTAATACTTTTTAAAAAGACATATTATTGAAGTGGATTTTTGTAAGAAGGAAAATACTTTCAGAATCATTGGTATACACAGCACACACACTTCCTCTTTCTCACATCACAGCACAATACACATCACACTGGAGAATGTTGTGTTTATCGGGCCCCTGTCTATGTCCCTCATGGAACTCTCCTATTTCAGGCATATATATATATATATATGAACATAATAATTGTGTTTCTACCTTGTCTGTCTCTACTGGCTCTGGTCTGTCAGTAGCTGGATGAGGAGACTGGGTAGAATGGCCCAGTTAGTAAAAGGCACTGGACCAGGGTTGGAGTCAAGTCCATTTTAAATTCCTGTCAATTCAGAAAGTAAACCAAATTCTAAATGTTCCCAATTGAAAAAGCATTGAAGATAATTGGAATTTCAGTATGCTTCCTGAATAAATTGGAGTTTAAATGGAATTGACCCCCATCCTTGCACTGGACTGACTTCCTGTTTATTGAGTTGTCATGCTGTCCAGTCATTAGCTGGCTACTTGTGTTTTGGACAATGGATACCCATAATGAGTTTACCAAGTCCGCTTGAACGGTTTCTGTTTCTTGGTATTATGTCTGAGCAGAACACACTAATGGGTCTTTATGAAATAGCAGCTGTAGACAGAGATGAAGTTTTTTTTCCCAAGTTAAAATCTCAACCAAACAAAAAGGTTGTTCCGTTCACTGCACAAAATCCACAGATCATTCACAAGCTAAGACACTTTCTATTTAATATTCTTATCAATATGATATCAGCCATTAAGATGAAATGAAACTTTGGTTGAAGTGAATCTTTGGTGAGAAACGTCTAGCCCAAATTCTCCCTACATCGTTTCCCACTCTTGAGATCAGCACAGAGTAAGTTGTAAACCAAAATGAAGAGAGGGGGTTTATCCGTACCTCTTCACAAAGCTTTAATATGCTTTCGGTGGCTTGAACCAATCATTTGTTTGTGTCAGTTCAGAGTGAAGCGTTATAATTTGTTAATTTCAGTCAGCAACAATTTGTTGTTGAAGTCTTCTCATCCTATCCCAGTCACTTATTTATGTTTCAGTGTATTCAACCCGGTCTCAGAGCATTTCGTATTATTCTGTGTGTAAATCCGTGACACTCTATTTAGTAAAATATGTTACAGGTGGGCATATAACGCGAACGTCTAGCAACCCAAAGGTTGCGAGTTCGAATCTCATCACGGACAACTTAAGCGTTTTGTTAATTCGTAACATTGTACGTTTTGCTTTTTCGTAACATATAATACGAATTGTAATTCGTAACATATCATACAAAATGGGTGATGGACATCCACAAATGAATACCATATGAAACGTAACATATCATAGAAATTGTAGTGTCTCGGATTTACATACAGAAAATACGAAATGCTCTGAGACCAGGTTGGTGTTTTGTATGGTTGTTAAAGGATGGCTAGGATATCCTAGTTTTCCTAGCTAGCACTTGGGTTGCTCCAAACATTTTTCTGAACCTGCTTTCATTGGCCTTGCCTTGGGTTTGCTTGTTTCCGTTGAATATTTTTCTGTCATGTTGTCTGTTCTCAGCGCTGTAAGACAGTCCCTTACACAACATGGAGAAGCAATATCACTGTAATAAACAATGTAGTGTTGTTATTAGGATTATTCACTTGCACCCTAGGTGTGATAATTGAAGTAAATCTCTTTTATACAAACACAGATGGTGTTGTCTTTGACGTTTCTGCCATCTCATTCCCTACTGAAGGATGTGATGCCATGATGCTCTACAATGACTTTGTTGACCTCGGGTCATCTTTTAACTGGGGCGGCAGGTAACCTAGCGGTTAAGAGAGTTGGGCCAGTAACCGAAAGGTTGCTGGTTCGAGTCCCCAAGCAGACTAAAAGGAGAATCTGCCGACGTGTCCTTGAGCAAGGCACTTAACCCCTAACTGTTCTTGTAAGTCGGTCTGGATAAGAGCATCTGCTAAATGACTAAAATGTAAACGTTAAATCAGGATTATGCCTCTAGGGCCATTTCGTTCCAATCAGACTGGTTTGGATTTCTCCCTGAACAATATGGCTGACATTTTTACCCCATTCTGGAACTTTGAGGGTTCAAAAATGTAATAATATATTTTTTTAAATGACATCGCACACAGAGAGGGAGAGACGCACACAGAGAGGGAGAGACGCACACAGAGAGGGAGAGACGCACACAGAGAGGGAGAGACGCACACAGAGAGGGAGAGACGCACACAGAGAGGGAGAGACGCACACAGAGAGGGAGAGACGCACACAGAGAGGGAGAGACGCACACAGAGAGGGAGAAACACATGGAGAGAGGGAGAGCGATAGACACACACACAGAGAGACAGAGACATTTTAGGCAGAAGCCTCACTTTGAAAGTGTCCTTTTAACAAACAAGCCAGTCAGGACAGAACTTTGTTCAGACAAGAACCTGTTCTATCCTGTGTTCTTCAGCACCTGTTTCGTCCTGTGTTTTGGTAAGTGTTCTTCAGGCGCTGTTTCGTCCTGTGTTTTGGTAAGTGTTCTTCAGAACCTGTTTCGTCCTGTGTTTTGGTAAGTGTTCTTCAGAACCTGTTTCGTCCTGTGTTTTGGTAAGTGTTCTTCAGACGCTGTTTCGTCCTGTGTTTTGGTAAGTGTTCTTCGGGCGCTGTTTCGTCCTGTGTTTTGGTAAGTGTTCTTCAGAACCTGTTTCGTCCTGTGTTTTGGTAAGTGTTCTTCAGACGCTGTTTCGTCCTGTGTTTTGGTAAGTGTTCTTCAGGCGCTGTTTCGTCCTGTGTTTTGGTAAGTGTTCTTCAGAACCTGTTTCGTCCTGTGTTTTGGTAAGTGTTCTTCAGAACCTGTTTCGTCCTGTGTTTTGGTAAGTGTTCTTCAGAACCTGTTTCGTCCTGTGTTTTGGTAAGTGTTCTTCAGAACCTGTTTCGTCCTGTGTTTTGGTAAGTGTTCTTCAGAACCTGTTTCGTCCTGTGTTTTGGTAAGTGTTCTTCAGAACCTGTTTCGTCCTGTGTTTTGGTAAGTGTTCTTCAGAACCTGTTTTGTCCTGTGTTTTGGTAAGTGTTCTTCAGGCGCTGTTTCGTCCTGTGTTTTGGTAAGTGTTCTTCAGAACCTGTTACGTCCTGTGTTCTTCAGAAGCCTGGGTAAAATGTCTCGTGGAGTAATCGAGACCCACGGCTGTTGACGTCTGAAACCGCTAAGTGACTGACTGGAGAGCTACATATGACCAGAACATACAGATGTTATATGGGTCTGAAAATGAATTGAATGTACTGTAAGCATAAGCACTGATGATCTGTGATGTTGTGTGTTTAACTGGCTGTCCTCTGGCTCCACGTGTTTCCTCCATAGGACGCTATGCAGACCTGCAGCTGGAGTTCTCGTCTGCGGTCCGAACCAGCGCCGAGCAGAAAGAGCTCATCCTCAAACTGGAACACGACCTGAGCAGCATCCAGACCATGTCCTCCCTGTCACGCCCTGATGCTGAGGTTCTCTTTCACCTCTCTGACCTTTTACCCCCATGACCCTGCGACATCACTACCAGCCTTGTGTTAGTCTCCCCATCACTAAGATGCACATAGGTCCCTGTTCAGACGAGAGAAGTTGACTTAAGTCCGAATCGGGTCCTGAACCCCAAATGACCCCATGTCTAATCTGTTCTTATTAGTGTAAAGAATTGAAATGTACTTTAAATAAAGATTGATTTAATGTTTTCTCCACCAGGGGTCTGACCTGACTAGCATGATTGACAGCATCCCTGAGCCAATCAGAGAGGCCACTGCCATGTTTACAGGTATGTCGTAGGAGCTGGGTGTGTATATAACGGTGCTGGGTGTGTATGTAACGGTGCTGGGTGTGTATGTAACGGTGCTGGGTGTGTATGTAACGGTGCTGGGTGTGTATGTAACAGTGCTGGGTGTGTATGTAACAGTGCTGGGTGTGTATGTAACGGTGCTGTATGTAACGGTGCTGTATGTAACGGTGCTGTATGTAACGGTGCTGTATGTAACGGTGCTGGGTGTGTATGTAACGGTGCTGGGTGTGTATGTAACGGTGCTGGGTGTGTATGTAACGGTGCTGGGTGTGTACGTAACGGTGCTGGGTGTGTACGTAACGGTGCTGGGTGTGTACGTAACGGTGCTGGGTGTGTACGTAACGGTGCTGGGTGTGTACATAACGGTGCTGGGTGTGTACATAACGGTGCTGGGTGCTGTATGTAACGGTGCTGGGTGCTGTATGTAACGGTGCTGGGTGTGTACGTAACGGTGCTGGGTGTGTACGTAACGGTGCTGGGTGTGTACGTAACGGTGCTGGGTGTGTACGTAACGGTGCTGGGTGTGTACGTAACGGTGCTGGGTGTGTATGTAACGGTGCTGGGTGTGTATGTAACGGTGCTGGGTGTGTATGTAACGGTGCTGGGCGTGTATGTAACGGTGCTGGGCGTGTACGTAACGGTGCTGTGTGTGTACGTAACGGTGCTGTATGTAACGGTGCTGTATGTAACGGTGCTGGGTGTGTACGTAACGGTGCTGGGTGTGTACGTAACGGTGCTGGGTGTGTACGTAACGGTGCTGGGTGTGTACGTAACGGTGCTGTATGTAACGGTGCTGGGTGTGTACGTAACGGTGCTGGGTGTGTACGTGACGGTGCTGGGTGTGTACGTGACGGTGCTGGGTGTGTACGTGACGGTGCTGGGTGTGTACGTGACGGTGCTGGGTGTGTACGTGACGGTGCTGGGTGTAACGGTGCTGGGTGTAACGGTGCTGGGTGTAACGGTGCTGGGTGTAACGGTGCTGTGTGTGTACGTAACGGTGCTGGGTGTGTACGTAACGGTGCTGTATGTAACGGTGCTGGGTGTGTACGTAACGGTGCTGGGTGTGTATATAACGGTGCTGGGTGTGTATGTAACGGTACTGGGTGTGTACGTAACGGTGCTGTATGTAACGGTGCTGGGTGTGTATGTAACGGTGCTGGGTGTGTATGTGACGGTGCTGGGTGTAACGGTGCTGGGTGTAACGGTGCTGGGTGTAACGGTGCTGGGTGTAACGGTGCTGGGTGTGTACGTAACGGTGCTGTATGTAACGGTGCTGGGTGTGTATGTAACGGTGCTGGGTGTGTACGTAACGGTGCTGGGTGTGTATATAACGGTGTGTACGTAACGGTGCTGGGTGTGTACGTAACGGTGCTGGGTTTGTATGTAACGGTGCTGGGTGTGTATATAACGGTGCTGTATGTAACGGTGCTGGGTGTGTACGTAACGGTACTGGGTGTGTACGTAACGGTGCTGTATGTAACGGTGCTGGGTGTGTATGTAACGGTGCTGGGTGTGTATGTGACGGTGCTGGGTGTAACGGTGCTGGGTGTAACGGTGCTGGGTGTAACGGTGCTGGGTGTGTACGTAACGGTGCTGTATGTAACGGTGCTGGGTGTGTATGTAACGGTGCTGGGTGTGTATGTAACGGTGCTGGGTGTGTATGTAACGGTGCTGGGTGTGTACGTAACGGTGCTGGGTGTGTACGTAACGGTGCTGGGTGTGTATATAACGGTGTGTACGTAACGGTGCTGGGTGTGTACGTAACGGTGCTGGGTTTGTATGTAACGGTGCTGGGTGTGTATATAACGGTGCTGTATGTAACGGTGCTGGGTGTGTACGTAACGGTGCTGGGTGTGTATATAACGGTGCTGTCTGTGTATATAACGGTGCTGTATGTAACGGTGCTGGGTGTGTATATAACGGTGCTGTATGTAACGGTGCAGGGTGTGTATATAACGGTGCTGGGTGTGTATGTAACGGTGCTGGGTGTGTATGTAACGGTGCTGGGTGTGTATATAACGGTGCTGGGTGTGTATATAACGGTGCTTGCTGTATGTAACGGTGCTGGGTGTGTATATAACGGTGCTGGGTGTCCCCCCTAGGCATGGCCCCCCAGGGGGAGCTGCCTCAAGGCCAGATGGACTCTCTCCTCTCCATAATCTCCAGCCAGAGAGAGAGGTTCCGCTCACGCAACCAGGAGCTGGAGGCTGTGAGTCCCCTCTCTCTCTCTCTCTCTCTCTCTCTCTCTCACACACACACACACACACACACACACACACTGACTTTTCCACACTCTTTCTTAACCCCCTTCCCTCTCTGTCTCTGTGTCCTCCAGGAGAGTCGTTCCGTGCAGGTGACCATGCAGGCCCTGCAGAGTGAGCTGGACAGCCTGCGTGCCGACAACATCAAACTCTACGAGAAGATCAAGTTCCTCCAGAGCTACCCTGGCAGGGTGAGTAGGTTCCTCCCAGAGCTACCCTGGCAGGGTGAGTAGGTTCCTCCAGAGCTACCCTGGCAGGGTGAGTAGGTTCCTCCAGATCTACCCTGGCAGGGTGAGTAGGTTCCTCCAGAGCTACCCTGGCAGGGTGAGTAGGTTCCTCCAGACCTACCCTGGCAGGGTGAGTAGGTTCCTCCAGACCTACCCTGGCAGGGTGAGTAGGTTCCTCCAGAGCTACCCTGGCAGGGTGAGTAGGTTCCTCCAGATCTACCCTGGCAGGGTGAGTAGGTTCCTCCAGAGCTACCCTGGCAGGGTGAGTAGGTTCCTCCAGACCTACCCTGGCAGGGTGAGTAGGTTCCTCCAGAGCTACCCTGGCAGGGTGAGTAGGTTCCTCCAGAGCTACCCTGGCGGGGTGAGTAGGTTCCTCCAGATCTACCCTGGCGGGGTGAGTAGGTTCCTCCAGAGCTACCCTGGCAGGGTGAGTAGGTTCCTCCAGAGCTACCCTGGCGGGGTGAGTAGGTTCCTCCAGAGCTACCCTGGCAGGGTGAGTAGGTTCCTCCAGAGCTACCCTGGCGGGGTGAGTAGGTTCCTCCAGACCTACCCTGGCGGGGTGAGAAGGTTCCTCCAGAGCTACCCTGGCGGGGTGAGAAGGTTCCTCCAGAGCTACCCTGGCGGGGTGAGTAGGTTCCTCCAGAGCTACCCTGGCAGGGTGAGTAGGTTCCTCCAGAGCTACCCTGGCAGGGTGAGTAGGTTCCTCCAGAGCTACCCTGGCAGGGTGAGTAGGTTCCTCCAGAGCTACCCTGGCAGGGTGAGTAGGTTCCTACTGAGCTACCCTGGCTGGGTGAGTAGGTTCCTCCAGAGCTACCCTGGCTGGGTGAGTAGGTTCCTCCAGAGCTACCCTGGCAGGGTGAGTAGGTTCCTCCAGAGCTACCCTGGCAGGGTGAGTAGGTTCCTCCAGAGCTACCCTGGCAGGGTGAGTAGCTGGCCAGCCACCCATCACTTCAGAAGAGCAGGGGTGTATTCATTAGTCACAGATCATAGCAAAAATATTTGGTCTATTGCTAAACGTTTTGCTTCGGAAATCGTTTACCTTTTACTCTAGGACACCAAACGGGGAGGGGACCTACCTGATTCTGTGCAATAGAAACTGGTTTTCGTTGCAAAACGTTTTTAGTTTGGAGTAAACCGTTTCCGTTGCAAAACGTTTTTGCAACAGACTAAACGTCTTGCTACGGTCTGCGACTCCCCCTGTTGTAGGGTTGTTTTCTTTTGACTGACTTCCTGACTGACTGATCTGTCTCCCCCTATAGGCTGGACTGACTTCCTGACTGACTGATCTGTCTCCCCCTATAGGCTGGACTGACTTCCTGACTGACTGATCTGTCTCCCCCTATAGGCTGGACTGACTTCCTGACTGACTGATCTGTCTCCCCCTATAGGCTGGACTGACTTCCTGACTGACTGATCTGTCTCCCCCTATAGGCTGGACTGACTTCCTGACTGACTGATCTGTCTCCCCCTATAGGCTGGACTGACTTCCTGACTGACTGATCTGTCTCCCCCTATAGGCTGGACTGACTTCCTGACTGACTGATCTGTCTCCCCCTATAGGCGGCGCCCTGCGACTGACGCTCCCCCTCGGCTGGACTGACCCTGACTGCTGTCGTCCCCCCTATAGGCTGGACTGACTTCCTGACTGACTGATCTGTCTCCCCCTATAGGCTGGACTGACTTCCTGACTGACTGATCTGTCTCCCCCTATAGGCTGGACTGACTTCCTGACGTGACTGCCCCCCATGGCTGGTCTGCCCGCGCTGACGCCCCCCTCAGGCTGGACTGACTTCCTGACTGACTGATCTGTCTCCCCCTATAGGCTGGACTGACTTCCTGACTGACTGATCTGTCTCCCCCTATAGGCTGGACTGACTTCCTGACTGACTGATCTGTCTCCCCCTATAGGCTGGACTGACTTCCTGACTGACTGACGCTCCCCCTGGCTGGCTGCCCGCGCTGACGCTCCCCCAGGCTGGACTGACTTCCTGACTGACTGATCTGTCTCCCCCTATAGGCTGGACTGACTTCCTGACTGACTGATCTGTCTCCCCCTATAGGCTGGAGGCAGTGATGACACAGTTACAGTGCGTTACTCCTCCCAGTATGAGGAGAGACTGGACCCCTTCGCCTCCTTCAGCAAGAGGGTGAGGACAAACACACACACTTTAGATTGTATATTGGTCAGTGTGTATTGGTCAGTGTGTGTTGGTGTGTATTGGTCAGTGTGTGTTGGTGTGTATTGGTCAGTGTATTGGTCAGTGGTATTGGTCAGTGTGTTGGTCAGTGTGTATTGGTCAGTGTGTGTTGGTCAGTGTGTGTTGGTCAGTGTGTGTTGGTCAGTGTGTGTTGGTCAGTGTGTATTGGTCAGTGTGTGTTGGTCAGTGTGTGTTGGTCAGTGTGTATTGGTCAGTGTGTGTTGGTCAGTGTGTGTTGGTGTGTATTGGTCAGTGTGTATTGGTCAGTGTGTGTTGGTCAGTGTGTATTGGTCAGTGTGTATTGGTCAGTGTGTGTTGGTCGGTGTGTATTGGTCAGTGTGTATTGGTCAGTGTGTGTTGGTCAGTGTGTATTGGTCAGTGTGTGTTGGTGTGTATTGGTCAGTGTGTGTTGGTCAGTGTGTGTTGGTCAGTGTGTATTGGTCAGTGTGTGTTGGTCAGTGTGTATTGGTCAGTGTGTGTTGGTGTGTATTGGTCAGTGTGTGTTGGTCAGTGTGTGTTGGTGTGTATTGGTCAGTGTGTGTTGGTCAGTGTGTGTTGGTCAGTGTGTATTGGTCAGTGTGTATTGGTCAGTGTGTATTGGTCAGTGTGTATTGGTCAGTGTGTATTGGTCAGTGTGTATTGGTCAGTGTGTATTGGTCAGTGTGTGTTGGTCAGTGTGTGTTGGTCAGTGTGTGTTGGTCAGTGTGTATTGGTCAGTGTGTATTGGTCAGTGTGTATTGGTCAGTGTGTATTGGTCAGTGTGTGTTGGTCAGTGTGTGTTGGTCAGTGTGTGTTGGTCAGTGTGTTGGTCAGTGTGTGTTGGTCAGTGTGTATTGGTCAGTGTGTATTGGTCAGTGTGTGTTGGTCAGTGTGTATTGGTCAGTGTGTATTGGTCAGTGTGTATTGGTCAGTGTGTATTGGTCAGTGTGTGTTGGTCAGTGTGTATTGGTCAGTGTGTATTGGTCAGTGTGTGTTGGTCAGTGTGTGTTGGTCAGTGTGTGTTGGTCAGTGTGTATTGGTCAGTGTGTGTTGGTCAGTGTGTGTTGGTCAGTGTGTGTTGGTGTGTTTTGGTCAGTGTGTGTTGGTCAGTGTGTGTTGGTCAGTGTGTATTGGTCAGTGTGTATTGGTCAGTGTGTGTTGGTCAGTGTGTGTTGGTCAGTGTGTATTGGTCAGTGTGTGTTGGTCAGTGTGTGTTGGTCAGTGTGTATTGGTCAGTGTGTATTGGTCAGTGTGTATTGGTCAGTGTGTGTTGGTCAGTGTGTGTTGGTCAGTGTGTATTGGTCAGTGTGTGTTGGTCGGTGTGTATTGGTCAGTGTGTGTTGGTCAGTGTGTGTTGGTCAGTGTGTATTGGTCAGTGTGTATTGGTCAGTGTGTATTGGTCAGTGTGTATTGGTCAGTGTGTATTGGTCGGTGTGTGTTGGTCGGTGTGTGTTGGTCAGTGTGTGTTGGTCAGTGTGTGTTGGTCAGTGTGTATTGGTCAGTGTGTATTGGTCAGTGTGTGTTGGTCAGTGTGTGTTGGTCAGTGTGTGTTGGTCAGTGTGTGTTGGTCAGTGTGTGTTGGTCAGTGTGTGTTGGTCAGTGTGTATTGGTCAGTGTGTGTTGGTCAGTGTGTGTTGGTCAGTGTGTGTTGGTCAGTGTGTGTTGGTCAGTGTGTGTTGGTCAGTGTGTATTGGTCAGTGTGTATTGGTCAGTGTGTATTGGTCAGTGTGTTGGTCAGTGTGTGTGTTGGTCAGTGTGTGTGTTGGTCAGTGTGTATTGGTCAGTGTGTATTGGTCAGTGTGTGTTGGTCAGTGTGTGTTGGTCAGTGTGTGTTGGTCAGTGTGTATTGGTCAGTGTGTATTGGTCAGTGTGTGTTGGTCAGTGTGTGTTGGTCAGTGTGTATTGGTCAGTGTGTATTGGTCAGTGTGTGTTGGTCAGTGTGTATTGGTCAGTGTGTATTGGTCAGTGTGTGTTGGTCAGTGTGTGTTGGTCAGTGTGTGTTGGTCAGTGTGTATTGGTCAGTGTGTATTGGTCAGTGTGTATTGGTCAGTGTGTGTTGGTCAGTGTGTGTTGGTCAGTGTGTGTTGGTCAGTGTGTATTGGTCAGTGTATTGGTCAGTGTGTGTTGTCTGCTGGCCTGTAGTGTTGTTGTTGTTGTTGTTGAGACTCATCGTGTGTTTACAGGAACGCCAGCGCAGATACCTGAGCCTCAGCCCCTGGGACAAGGTTACCCTCAGCCTAGTGAGTCACACACACACACAGGGGCTGTATGTATGTATGTATGTATGTATGTGTGTATGTGTGTATGTATGTATGTATGTATGTGTATTTATACAGTGTGTATGTATATGTGTATTTATACAGTGTGTATGTATGTGTGTATTTATTTAGTGTGTATGTATGTATGTGTATTTGTACAGTGTGTATGTATGTGTATTTGTACAGTGTGTGTGTATGTATGTATGTATGTATGTATGTATGTGCGTATGTATGTGTATTTATACAGTGTGTGTGTGTGTATGTATGTGTATTTGTACAGTGTGTATGTATGTGTATTTATACAGTGTGTATGTATGTGTATTTATACAGTTTGTAGGTATGTGTATTTATACAGTGTGTATGTATGTGTATTTATACAGTGTCTATGTATGTGTATTTATACAGTGTGTGTGTATGTATGTATGTGTATTTATACAGTGTGTATGTATGTATGTGTATTTATACAGTGTGTATGTTTGTCTGTATGTGTATTTATACAGTGTGTATGTTTGTCTGTGTGTGTATGTATGTATGTGTATTTATACAGTGTGTATGTATGTATGTGTATTTGTACAGTGTGTATGTATGTATGTGTATTTGTACAGTATGTATGTGTGTGTGTGTGTGTGTGTGTATGTATGTATGTATGTATGTATGTGCGTATGTATGTGTATTTATACAGTGTGTGTGTGTATGTATGTGTATTTGTACAGTGTGTATGTATGTGTATTTATACAGTGTGTATGTATGTGTATTTATACAGTGTGTATGTATGTGTATTTATACAGTTTGTAGGTATGTGTATTTATACAGTGTGTGTGTATGTATGTATGTGTATTTATACAGTGTGTATGTATGTATGTGTATTTATACAGTGTGTATGTTTGTCTGTATGTGTATTTATACAGTGTGTATGTATGTATGTGTATTTGTACAGTGTGTATGTATGTATGTGTATTTGTACAGTATGTATGTGTGTGTGTGTATGTATGTATGTATGTATGTATGTATGTATATGTATGTGCGTATGTATGTGTATTTATACAGTGTGTGTGTGTATGTATGTGTATTTGTACAGTGTGTATGTATGTGTATTTATACAGTGTGTATGTATGTGTATTTATACAGTGTGTGTATTTATACAGTGTGTATATATGTATATTGATTTTATTTTTCTTAATTTTTTTACTCTTTATGCAATGCGCAATGCAGGGAACACCAGAAGAGGAATGATAATTTAATTACCACAGTGAATTATTCTAATGTTTGTTTATGCGTCAATTAATCCCATAAAGGATGGGTTGCCAACTGAAGTTCATTCGTTCACAGATAGATATGTGTGAACAAATGGTAGTAATTCACCCATGTGTTTTAGGGTCGTGGTATTCTCTCCAACAAGATGGCCAGAACCATTGCTTTCTTTTACACCCTCTTCCTGCATTGCCTGGTCTTCCTGGTATGTAACCTTTCACCTTTCACCCCCCACCACCCTAGTGCCCATTGGCTATTCAGAGATGTCAGTGCTGATGTCATAATGTTTTTTGGAATGTGTTTTCAGGTGCTGTATAAGACTGCCTGGAGTGAGAGCATCGGTCGAGACTGTTCTGCCTTCTGTGCTAAGAAGTGAGTACTTGGTTCTGTCTTCCTCCCCGCTGGCAGAACAGCGGTGTCAGTTAGGCTCGCCTTTAATTCTATCCATCTCTTCTTCTTTCAAAATCCTCCCCTCTGTCTGTCTGTCTGTCTGTCTGTCTGCCAGGTACTCGGATCACCTACATCGTTTCCATGAGAACGGGGACAACCTGTGATGAGCATGTGGCAGTGATGTCAACAAGTCGTCGTGGCGAGGCTTATTTTCTCCAGTAGCTGCTTTTGCCCACTATGGGGTGTGCTTTCTCTCTGCTTTGGGTGAGAGACTAAGGGGAAGTAGCTGACATGCAAACTCATATTTCATTTTCCAATTAGGTTAAGAGTTTGGTTAAGGTTAGGGTTAATGTAAAGGTCAGTTATAGATGTTGGCTAGTCAGGCTGTCAGAACAATCCCCTTAGGCTCTCTGCCCAGTGTCAAGGCATAGAAACTAACTGCTTATGAAAGAGAATTGAACCAGGTTTGTCAGACATTTTGTCATACCTTAGACCATGTTGTGTGAAAATGTCAAACTTTGATTTAAAGAGTAAACTATCCGTCTGAGGTCTTGGGTAGTCCTCTGCTACTTTAACATTTATACGTTAAATAATAATGTTAATTAACTAAAGACAATAATTTTTAAGAGAAGTTGAGAATCTGTTTTTGATAGAAATTGATTAAAGTTTAAATTGAACTTTAACAATGGTATCTTACCATTTCCTGCTACCAAAGGGATCAATATGTTTAGTTTATATTCTGTCCTCGCCTGTAGTCTCCTATACTGATATTATTAAACAAATGATTTGATGAATGAAGAAGTGATTGACAAGAGGGGTGTTTGTTTTCCTTTGATTCAGGTCATTTTTAGGGTGTTGAGGAATATTGTGAAAGCACGTGTGTATTTGTGAAGGGATTTGAATATTACAATTGCAATACAACTTAAGAGATCATGTTTAAAGGTGAAGTTCCATCTTTGGCTTTTACATTTCCCTCTTTGAGATTACATAGTTGAGTAAAATGTGAAGAATTATCACAGCACCTGTAATTGCTATAAATCTGAATTATCACAGCACCTGTAATTGCTATAAATCTGAATTATCACAGCACCTGTAATTGCTATAAATCTGAATTATCACAGCACCTGTAATTGCTATAAATCTGAATTATCACAGCACCTGTAATTGCTATAAATGTCTGAATTGAACTAGATTGTCAGTATGGTTTAACTTGTATCTTATGTTGCAGTGTATCTGTGTCATGCCATGCTGTTGTTTTCTTAGTGTGGGTGTCCAGGCAGGGACGTTGTTTCCAGTCAGATGAATAGGGGTGATGTGGTTGTGCTGAGGGGTCTTTGGACAGATGACATCACACAGGTCATGATTTCTGTTGCAGTAGTTCACATGAAGGATTGCTGAGTGTCATGTGATTGACTATTATGATGAACTAGATTCCTATATTCCAACCTCCTCCCTCCACTTGCTGTTAGGATATGTACTAACTGGAGCTGCAAACCATATAATTACTCTAAATAAACTCTGCATTTACCTGTGTGTTTTGGTCACAACGAGGGATGTCACAATATGTGTGGAATGATTTAACCTTTGTTTAAGCAGGGAGTCATAGAAATCTAATCAATTTATATGGATGTTACAATGTGAATCATAATGTCACAATGATCAATGTCTAAATGATGTGATGTCAGATTCATAATGATGTCACAATGAGTGATGTCACAATAAGTGGTGCCAGAATGTTCAATGTCACAATTGAACGATGATGTCATAGTGAATGTTGTCACAGTATGGGATGAATCTTTTATTTTTTTTTAAGTCATATTGCGTCACACAGGTACTGATGGTGCTTTTAACACCACTGGTGCAGTGTTCAAAACAACTGGGAACTCGGGGCCTCTTTCTAGAGCTCCGACCTGAAGATCACTGACGTCATGATTAGATGTCGTATTTTTCAGAGTTCCCAGTTGTCCTGAAAGCGCTGCCACGTTGATCTGAGCCTTGGCTGTTGGACTTCCGGCTGTCGCAGACGCACCTTCCCCAACTTCACTCTTCGACATTGGTCTCCAGTCAGTTGCTCGAGCCCTACCACTCAAACGTGCCAATAATTTGATGTGTTGGAATGAGAGGTCTCTTGTCTACACTATGACGGGGTTGTGGGAGGTCTACAGTATGAGGGGGTTGTGGGAGGTCTACGGTATGAGGGGGTTGTGGGAGGTCTACGGTATGAGGGGGTTGTGGGAGGTCTACAGTATGAGGGGGTTGTGGGAGGTCTACGGTATGAGGGGGTTGTGGGAGGTCTACGGTATGAGGGGGTTGTGGGAGGTCTACAGTATGAGGGGGTTGTGGGAGGTCTACGGTATGAGGGGGTTGTGGGAGGTCTACGGTATGAGGGGGTTGTGGGAGGTCTACGGTATGAGGGGGTTGTGGGAGGTCTACGGTATGAGGGGGTTGTGGGAGGTCTACGGTATGAGGGGGTTGTGGGAGGTCTACGGTATGAGGGGGTTGTGGGAGGTCTACGGTATGAGGGGGTTGTGGGGGGTCTACGGTATGAGGGGGTTGTGGGAGGTTTACGGTATGAGGGGGTTGTGGGAGGTCTACGGTCTTGTGTGTGCCTCTTAGTGAGACTGAATTAGGCTGCATTATTCATGTGAGGAGTCCCCTTAGAGTTCTACACGTCTCTAAACCTCTTACTGGATCATTCAACTTTAACAAGGCGTTCTGACCACAGGCAACACCCCCCCCCCCCCCCCCCCCCACACACACACACACACACACACAGCTTCCCCCCCAGACCATCTCACATCCACCCTCCAGTCAGCATAATCACCATGACCTGATCCAATCTTCAGAGACTTCAATTCACTTTTTCCTACCCAATTTACCTGCCAGCTAATCCCTCCCCTCACCCCACCTGCCAGTCACATCTAATCTGTGCATCCTCTATTCAGAACTCCCGCTTGCTCTCTGCAGTCAGTCATCCAGTCTTCCTCCTCTCATCAACCTCTCCATAAATATTCAAATCCGTCTCTGAAATAACAGCATAGTTCTTAATGAGTCTGTGTTTTAACAGCGGCGGAGGAATCGTCTCAAATGGCACTTCCTCAATAATGCGTTGTTTGGATGGGTCAAATCAAATCTTATGTAAAATCAATCAAATCAAATGTTATTGTGGGTGTAGCAAAATGCTTGTATTCCAAGCTCCAACAGTGCAGTAATATCTAACAAATCACAACAATACACACATCTAAAAGTTAAATGATGGAATTAAGAAATAGATAAATATTAGGACGAGCAATGTCGGAGTGGCATTGACTAAAATACAGTAGAATAAAATACAGTATGTAAACATTATTAAAGTGACTAGTGTTCCATTATTACAGTGGCCAGTGATTCCATGTCTGTGTATATAGGGCAGCAGCCTCTAAGGGGCAGGGTTGAGTAACTGGGTGGTAGCTGACTAGTGATGGCTATTTAACAGTCTGATGGCCTTGCGATAGAAGCTGTTTTCAGTCTCTCGGTCCCAGCTTTGACACTCCTCTACTGACCTCGGCTTCTGGATGATAGCGGGGTGAACAGGCCGTGGCTCGGGTGGTTGATGTCATTGATGATGTCCTTTTTGGCTCCCAAGTGGCGCAGTGGTCTAAGACACTGCATCTCAGTGCTAGAGGCGTCACTACAGACCCTGGTTCGATTCCAGGCTCTAAGACACTGCATCTCAGTGCTAGAGGCGTCACTACAGACCCTGGTTCGATTCCAGGCTGTATCACAGCGGTCTAAGACACTGCATCTCAGTGCTTGAGGCGTCACTACAGACACTCTGGTTCGATTCAAGGCTGTATCACAACCGGCCGTGATTGGGAGTCCCATACGGCGGTGCACAATTGGCCCAGCGTTGTCCGGGTTTGTTCGGTGTAGGCCGTCATTGTAAATAAGAATTTGTTCTTAACTCACTTGCCTAGTTACATAAAGGTTAAATAAATAATAATAAAAATTGTATTTTTGGCCTTCCTGTGACATTGGGTGCTGTAGGTGTCCTGGAGGGCGGGCAGTGTGCCCCCGGTGATGCGTTGGGTAGACCGCACCACCCTCTGGAAAGCCCTGTGGTTGCGGGCGATGCAGTTACCGTACCAGGCGGTGATACAGCCCGACAGGATGCTCTCAATTGTGCATCTGTAACAGTTTGTGAGGGTTTTAGGGGCCAAGCCAAATTTCTTCAGCCTCCTGAGGTTGAAGAGGCGCTATTGCGCCTTCTTCACCACACTGTCTGTGTGGGTGGACCATTTCAGATTGTCAGTGATGTGTACGCTGAGGAACTTGAAGCTTTCCACCTTCTCCACTGCGGTTTTGTTGATGTGGGTGCTCCCTCTGCTGTTTCCTGAAGTCCACGATCATCTCCTTCATTTTATTGAGGGAGAGGTTATTTTCCTGGCACCACCCCGCCAGGGCCTCACCTCCTCCCTGTAGGCTGTCTCATCATTGTTGGTATTCAGGCCTACTACTGTTATGTCATCTGCAAACTTGATGATAGAGTTGGAGGCGTGCGTGGTCATGGGTGAACAGGAGGGGGCTGAGCACGCACCCTTGTGGGGCCCCTGTGTTGAGGATCAGTGAAGTGAAGGTGTTGTTTCCAACCTTCACCACCTGGGGGCAGCCTGTCAGGAAGTCCAGGACCCAGTTGCACAGAGTGGGGTTCAGAACCAGGGCCCTGAGCTTGATGATGAGCTTGGAGGGTACTATGGTGTTGAAGGCTGAGCTATACTCAATGAACAACATTCTTACATAGATATTCCTCTTGTCCTATCCAGATATTCCACATTGTCCTATCCAGATTGGATAGGACAATGTGCAGTGCAATGGCCATTGCATCGTCTGTGGATCTATTGGGGCGATATGCAAATGGGTCTAGGGTGTCAGGTAAGGTAGAGGTGATATGATCCTTGACTAGTCTCTCAAAGCACTTCATGATGACAGAAGTGAGTGCTACGGGGCAGTTTCTTTAGCTTTCATGGGTACAGGAACAATGGTGGCCATCTTGAAGCATGTGGGGACAGCAGACTGGGATAGGGATTGATTGAATATGTCCGTAAACACTCCAGCCAGCTGTTCTGCACATGTTCTGAGGACGCGGCTAGGGATGCCATCTGGCCCGGCAGCCTTGCCAGGGTTTACACGCATAACTCTCTGAGAACGAGAGCCCACAGTCCTTGGGAGCGGGCCGCGTCGATGGCACTGTGTTACCCTCAAAGCAGGTGAAGAAGGTGTTTAGCTTGTCTGGGAGAAAGACGTCGGTGTCCGCGACGTGGCTGGTTTTCCCTTTGTAGTCTGTGATTGTCTGTAGACCCTGCTACATACGTCTTGCATCTGAGCCATTGAATTGCAACTCCATTTTGTCTCTGTACTGACATTTTGCCTGTTTGATTGCCTTACGGAGGGAATAACTACACTGTTTGTTATCTACCATATTCCCAGTCATCTTGCCACGGTTAAATGCGGTGGTTCGCACTTTCAGTTTAGTGCGAATGCTGCCATCTGTCCACGGTTTCTGGTTGGGTAGGTTTAATAGTCACAGTGGGAACAACATCCCCTATACACTTCCTGATGAACTCAGTCACCGTGTCCGTGTATACTTCAATGTTATTCTCCGAGGCAACCAGGAACATATCCCAGTCCGCGTGATCAAAACAATCTTGCATGGATTCCGATTGGTAAGACCAGCGTTGAATAGATCTTAGCACGGGTACTTCCTGTTTGAGTTTCTGCCTATAGGAAGGGAGGAGCAAAAGGGAGTTGTGATCTGATTTGCCGAAGGGCGGGTGGGGGAGGGCCTTGTAGGCATTTCGAAAGGGGGAGTATCAGTTGTCGAGTGTTTTCCCAGCGAGAGTACTACAGTCAGTGTTGATAGAACTTCAGTAGCGTTTTCCTCAAATTTGCTTTTGTTAAAATCCCCAGCTACAATAAATAAATGGATCTGTGATTTACAGTTTACATGAAGTCCAGTGTAGTTCCTTGAGGGTCGTCGGTGTATCGGCTTGAGGGGGAATGTACACTGCTGTGACTATAACCGATAAGAATTCACTTGGGAGGTAATACAGTCAGCATTTGATTGTGAGCTATTCTAGGTTGGGTGAACAAAAGGACTTGAGTTAATGTACCTTATCACAATCACACCATGAGTAGTTAATCATGAAACATACACCACGCCCTTCTTCTGAGAACCCAGCTGGCTGTGTGGACGGGAACAGTATATT
Organism: Salmo salar; assembly: GCF_965601325.2. Lineage (NCBI taxonomy): Eukaryota > Metazoa > Chordata > Actinopteri > Salmoniformes > Salmonidae > Salmo > Salmo salar. Next base: position 88,140,937 of record NC_138310.1, read on the forward strand.
CGGAGAGAGCAATAATTCCGTGAAACAGAGTATGTTACCGTCCCTGATGTCTCTCTGGAAGGAGATCCTCGCCCTGAGCCCGCCTACTTTATTGTCCAGAGACTGAACATTAGCGAGTAAAATACTCGGAAGGACCATCCTGCCTTCTGAGTCAGACTAGAAATCCACTCCGAATACCTTTTCTCCGCCGGTGGCGTCTTGGACCAGCCTCTGGGATAAGTTAAATTGCCCTGGGAAGTGCAAACAAAAGATCCAATCCAGGAAAGTTGTATTCCTGGTCGTAATCCTGGTGAGTTACCGCCGCTCTGATATCCAAAAGTTCTTTCCGGCTGTATGTAATAACACAAAAAAATGTTTTTGGCTAATAATGTAAGAAATAACGCTAAAAAAAACTAAATACTGCCAAGTTGCTTAGGAGCTAGAAGCAGAGCTGCCATGACTGTTGGCGCCATATTACTTATGCTCAAAAACACCCAATGGAAAATGCGCTAAAATAATATCTAGTTGAAATCCAGATACTTACATGTTGACGTCTGTCTTCAAAATGCCGTCAGCAGAGGGCGATAGAGAATGTGTTCTCTTTATTGACCTCATCCTGGCTCTCCTCTTATCCTCACCTTAAGTGTGTCTGTGTTTGTTTGTCTATTTCTCTCTCTCTTTTATTCTGTCTATCTTTGTGTGCGTTTGTCCAGTGTGCATGTGGATTAAGGGCTCATTCTGTCTGTCTGTCTGTCTGTCTGTCTGTCTGTCTGTCTGTCTGTCTGTCTGTCTGTCTTTGTCCAGCGTGCATGTGGATTAAGGGATCATTCTGTCTGTCTGTCTGTGTCTGTCTGTCTATCTGTCTGTCTTTGTGTGTGTTTGTCCAGTGTGCATGTGGATTAAGGGCTCATTCTGTCTGTCTGTCTGTCTGTCTGTCTGTCTGTCTGTCTCTGTCTATCTTTGTGTGTGTTTTGTCCAGTGTGCATGTGGATTAAGGGCTCATTCTGTCTGTCTGTCTGTCTGTCTGTCTGTCTGTCTGTCTGTCTGTCTGTCTGTCTGTCTGTCTTTGTCCAGTGTGCATGTGGATTAAGGGCTCATTCTGCCTCTCTGTCTGTCTGTCTGTCTGTCTGTCTGTCTGTCTGTCTGTCTGTCTGTCTGTCTTTGTGTGTGTTTGTCCAGTGTGCATGTGGATTAAGGGATCTGTCTGTCTGTCTGTCTTTGTGTGTGGTTGTCCAGTGTGCATGTGGATAAAGGGCTCATTCTGTCCATGAAGATGGTCCAGGACGACATACTGATGGTCAGGACGACATACGGGTCGCCGCACTGGGTCAGGACGACATACTGATGGTCAGGACGACATACTGATGGTCAGGACGACATACTGATGGTCAGGCGCACGGGTCGCGTTGGTAATAGTGGTGTAATGTCCCCAGGCAGGAGGAAATCTATGTTCTGTTCTACCTCACAGCCGACAATACACATCTGCTTCTGCTAATTAGGGTGTACTTTAATCCAACCTGCACTGCTGAAAAATACATGAGAATATTTATTTATTTAACCTTTATTTAACCAGGTAGGCCAGTTGAGAACATGTTCTCATTTACAACTGCGACCTGGCCAAGATAAAGCAGTGCAATACAAACAACAACACGAGTTACACATGGAACAAACAAACATACAGTCAAATTGTGTGAGGAGATAAGCAAATATATAGGCCATAGTAGCGAAGTAAGAAATGACCTGTTTAATGAGAAATGACCTGTTTAATTAAGGGAAACCACAAAACTGCAAATAATGTTGTTGAGGTCAGAAGACTGATGTTAAAGTAACTGTCCAATGTTTACAGATTTCTATGAAATATGACCTATAATTAATTACAATATGAGTTAAATCGTTTTCCGTTCCAAAAAATGGTAGGGAAGAGTGGGGTAAGTTGAGCCAAAGTTGAGCCAAAGAGTTAGTTGAGCCACCCCTTGTTTCAAGGAAACCAGACACAAAATGAATCATGTGACCAAATATTGAGGAAGAGGCCAGCATTTCATGGAGTTTGTGAAAGAAGAAAACACATTGAAAAGGTGGTAAGCAAGTTGGGTCCAAAAAACTGATTTTCACCAAGTCAAATGAATGTATTGTGTTTTAGGTTTCATGATACTTGTATTTAAACCAAACTTGTGTCACAATGTTTGCCTTGGGGTAAGTTGAGCCAATGGCTACCATAACCTATATACAAATTATTACATTTGGTCATTCTTATGCATAGTATTTTTTGCAATGAGTCACGCATATGAATTCAAGATGCATTGTTGTTACAGAGCAGACATCATGCCCCGTGTATACAAATGTAAAACAAGCAGGGGTCTAGCCCCCCTTGATGTCCTTGAGAGAGCAACCAAGGAAGTGAGAGAAGGGAAGAAGTCCTTTCAAGCAGCAGCAAGGGATGAAACAATAGACTGAACGACACTGAAGAGGGACAACGATAAACAAGAAAATGGACCATGAACCTGTGTGGAAGAGAGGCTATGACAGAGGAACAGAGGAACAAGGTCTTATCTGATGACATGGAGTCTGAGCTTGACAAACACATCAGGAATCTCACGGACCAGTTTCATGGGCTTTAGTCGCCTCAAATGCAGAGAATTGTCCTAATAATTGTCCCATCGAGACAACCTCCCTGTCCCAGACAACCTCCCTGTCCCAGACAACCTCCCTGTCCCAGACAACAGAAGGGTAAGTAATATTGAACAGCGAGATCTATGTCTGAATCTAGGCATACATTTAAGTTATACAATATACCACACCCCCATTCCATGATTTATCAGCACCATCATCTACTGTCACAGGACATCATCACCCACGTACCCCAAGAAGGCTCAGCTTCCCCTGTCCCCATGCTCTCAACCTCCCCTGTCCCTATGTTCAACCTCACCTGCCCCTATGCTCTCAACTTCCCCTGTCCCCATGCTCAACCTCCCCTGTCCCCATGCTCAACTTCCCCTGTCCCTATGCTCAACTTCCCCTGTCCCCATGCTCAACTTCCCCTGTCCCCATGCTCAACTTCCCCTGTCCCCATGCTCAACTTCCCCTGTCCCCATGCTCAACCTCCCCTGTCCCCATGCTCAACCTCCCCTGTCCCCATGCTCAACTTCCCCTGTCCCCATGCTCAACTTTCCCTGTCCCCATGCTCAACTTCCCCTGTCCCTATGCTCAACTTCCCCTGTCCCTATGCTCAACTTCCCCTGCCCCTATGCTCAACTTCCCTCATAACTGGGTTAAGTTGTGCCAAGAGACCCCTTTTTTGGACAAGATATGTTTTCAAAACTGTTTACATGAATTCTGATTATTTCCTGGGATACGCAACATCCTAAAATATATGTAGATATCTTTGTTAGAAATAATATATTTCCCATGACGTAGTGGTGCTGAATGTAAAAAATGGTGTGGGCGTACCCCAACAACAGAATGGTGTGGGCGTATACCGGTCATTACAAATATTCATGTAAGTAGACTGCTGATTGGGCAGCTCATTCTCCTCAGGAGGATGATGTTATTCTCTATGAGGAAATAGCAAGCGTGTTTGAAACAGTCTGTTTTGACGAAGGGTTTTTTTAAATGTTTTTTATCCAATTTATGTTTTGGCTACAGATACGAGTATAGGATGCATCAACAACATTATTTGGGTATGAGTTAACAGAATAGGAACTTTTTAAAAGTGAGATTTTCAATGGACAGTTACTTTAAACCCCCTGTTTTAAGACTTCCCTGCAGGGTTAGGGTTAATTCAATTACAATTACACTCAATTCAGGAAGTACACTGAAAGTCCAATTCCAATGCTCGTCCAAGCTTTTCAATTAGGAAAATGTGAAATTGGAATTGGAATTCGGTTTACTTTCTGAATTGAAATGGAATTGACCGTAAACCTGCTCCCCAAGCCAGAAGTCCGATATGTGTAGCATTCCCATCTACCATTCAGAAGCAGCATCATTCACTTCTTAGTAGCTGTGGAAATCTCATTCACTGATTCAACATCATTCAAGATTTTCTCTTTTGTGTTGCTAAGTACGTCAGCTCAGAAAAATTTGAATCGAGATTTTTTTTCCCCCATCATTAATACAGAGTGTGTGTGAGGGAGTCATACATTTTTCGATGGCATCATTCGCCACACCTCTCCACCCCTCCACCTCTCTACCTCTCTACCTCTCCTCCCTCATTCCCTTCATCTCCTAGGGAACTCCTCTCCCCCACAACAAGCCCGCCTCTCTCTATCTCTCTTTCCCAGCATGCAGTCGTTTCGCCCCCTGGTTCCCCCGGTCGTTGCCATGGAAACAGACCTCCGTCAGGTTGCTCCTGCTGAACACTCCCAATAGGTTCTGATTCGCTCTGACAGCATATGGCCGGTTCACCCACACATGTGACCGCCTGTTCAGCCAATCAGATGTCTAGAGGTGCTCCCCCCTGCCCCTCCCGCTCTGAGCCTACCCCCCCCCCCCCCCTCTTCACCCGGCCCCCTTACACCCCTTGGTGAGGCAGAGACTCCCCACCTCTCCTTCTTCCCCCTGAAGGTGACAGGAGGTGACTCTGGGGCTGGGTCTCAGAGCAGAACAGAGGCTGCTGCACTAATCCACTGATCACTGGGATCCACGGCCTCATTACAACAACAAAAACATTTTATTTACAGTCAGACTCTTAGTTTCCTGCAGTGTTTATTGAAGAGCACCCTGTGTCAAACACCGTTCAAATGAATACATTAACTGTCAGGGACATTGTGTCAAAATCCTTTTTCTACAAAGCACAGTGAAATGTCATTTTTTATTTATTTTTTATTTCACCTTTATTTAACCAGGTAGGCAAGTTGAGAACAAGTTCTCATTTACAACTGCGACCTGGCCAAGATAAAGCAAAGCAGTTCGACACATATAACAACACAGAGTTACACATGGAGTAAAACAAACATACAGTCAATAATATAGTAGACAAATAAGTCTATATACAATGTGAGCAATTGAGGTGAGATAAGGGAGGTAAAGGCAAAAAAGGCCATGGTGGCAAAGTAAATACAATATAGCAAGTAAAACACTGGAATGGTAGATTTGCAGTGGAAGAAAGTGCAAAGTAGAAATAGAAATAATGGGGTGCAAAGGAGCTAAATAAATAAATACAGTAGGGGAAGAGGTAGTTGTTTGGGCTAAATTATAGATGGTCTATGTACAGGTGCAGTAATCTGTGAGCTGCTCTGACAGCTGGTGCTTAAAGCTAGTGAGGGAGATAAGTGTTTCCAGTTTCAGAGATTTTTGTAGTTCGTTCCAGTCATTGGCAGCAGAGAACTGGAAGGAGAGGCGGCTGAAGGAGGAATTGGCTTTGGGGGTGACCAGAGAGATATACCTGCTGGAGCGCGTGCTACAGGTGGGTGCTGCTATGGTGACCAGTGAGCGGAGATAAGGGGGAACTTTACCTAGCAGGGTCTTGTAGATGACCTGGAGCCAGTGGGTTTGGCGACGAGTATGAAGCGAAGGCCAGCCAACGAGAGCGTACAGGTCGCAGTGGTGGGTAGTATATGGGCCTTTGGTGACAAAACGGATGGCACTGTGATAGACTGCATCCAGCTTGTTGAGTAGGGTATTGGAGGCTATTTTGTAAATGACATCGCCAAAGTCGAGGATCGGTAGGATGGTCAGTTTTACGAGAGTATGTTTGGCAGCATGAGTGAAGGATGCTTTGTTGCGAAATAGGAAGCCAATTCTAGATTTAACTTTGGATTGGAGATGTTTGATGTGAGTCTGGAAGGAGAGTTTACAGTCTAACCAGACACCCAGGTATTTGTAGTTGTCCACATATTCTAAGTCAGAACCGTCCAGAGTAGTGATGCTGGACGGGCGGGCAGGTGTAGGCAGTGATCGGTTGAAGAGCATGCATTTAGTTTTACTTGTATTTAGGAGCAGTTGGAGGCCACGGAAGGAGAGTTGTATGGCATTGAAGCTCGTCTGGAGGTTAGTTAACACAGTGTCCAAAGAAGGGCCAGAAGTGTACAGAATGGTGTCGTCTGCGTAGAGGTGGATCAGAGACTCACCAGCAGCAAGAGCGACATCATTGATGTATACAGAGAAAAGAATTGGCCCAAGAATTGAACCCTATGGGGAAGGCTTGGGTGAGTAGCTGTGGGGGGTGCAGTGCTGTTGACCGGGGTAGGGGTAGCCAGGTGGAAAGCATGGCCAGCCGTAGAAAAATGCTTATTGAAGTTCTCAATTATAGTGGATTTATCGGTGGTGACAGTTTCCTATCCTCAGTGCAGTGGGCAGCTGGGAGGAGGTGCTCTTATTCTCCAAGGACTTTACAGTGTCCCAGAACGTTTTGGAGTTCATTGATTGATACTGTCGGCTTTTTCGTCATTGTGGGAGTGAATGGGAATACTAGTGCTGTTGATGTCTCTGTTGATGAGGGTGGATCAGCACCTTCATCCTCCTCTCCTGGTCTGTGTGATTTAGTATGTTGTCTACTATGTGTGGTCTACTATGTGTGGTCTACTATGTGTGGTCTACTATGTGTGGTCTACTATGTGTGGTCTACTATGTGTGGTCTACTATGTGTTGTCTCTGCTCCGGTCCCCAGACATACTGACATCATCAAATTAATCACTAGCTCTGTGAGAGATCAGGTGCAATTTGACTCACAATACACACACACACACACACATACACACACACACACACACACACACACACATTAACTGCTTTAATAAATATGTAGTTGTCAACCCCAGTGAGGCGCATGGGTGCTGAGGGATTGTGGGAGCCTGAGTAAGCTCTGTTCATTGGGCCTTTTCTGTTCTCAGTCACTAGGGAGAACAGAAGGCCCAACTCCCCAACTCCCCCCTCCCTCTCCCTCTCCATCCAACTCCCTCTCCCTCCCTCTCCCTCCCTCCCTCCCTGCTCTCTCTCTCTCTCTCTCTCTATAATCTCCACATATTCACACTGTATGCCTTCTCTGTAACTCAGTAGGAAGAGGTATGTTTCAGTCACCAGTCCCTCTCTGTAACTCAGTAGGAAGAGGTATGATGCAGTCACCAGGTCCTCTCTGTAACTCAGTAGGAAGAGATATGTTTCAGTCACCAGTCCCTCTCTGTAACTCAGTAGGAAGAGGTATGTTTCAGTCACCAGTCCCTCTCTGTAACTCAGTAGGAAGAGGTATGTTTCAGTCACCAGTCCCTCTCTGTAACTCAGTAGGAAGAGGTATGTTTCAGTCACCAGTCCCTCTCTGTAACTCAGTAGGAAGAGGTATGTTTCAGTCACCAGTCCCTCTCTGTAACTCAGTAGGAAGAGGTATGTTTCAGTCACCAGTCCCTCTCTGTAACTCAGTAGGAAGAGGTATGTTTCAGTCACCAAACCTTCTCGTGACAGAGAGGCAGTTTTGGAGTATCTCACCCCCCGCCCATCTATAATATGTGAGTTGGGGGGGTTGAGAAGACCCACACATCCATTCTCAAACGCCCCTAAGAGGCCAATCTCCTTTTCAACCACTTCAGAGGCTTTCAGAGGAAATCAAACGGCTGTGTGGGTTCAACATTCAAATTGTATTGGTCAGGTACACATGTTTAGAAGATGTTATTGGTCAGATACACATGTTTAGAAGATGTAACTGTGGGTGTAGCTAAATGCTTGTGTTTCTAGCTCCAACAGTGCAGTAATATCTAACAATACACAACAATACACACAAATCTAAAAAGTTAAAGAATGGAATTTAGAAATTTTAGGACGAGCCATGGCGTAGTCTGGTAAATTGTTCCTTGTTTCTGTCTAATGGAACATGGAGGGAAACACACCTTGTTTCTGTCTAATGGAACATGGAGGGAAACACACCTTGTTTCTGTCTAATGGAACATGGAGGGAAACACACCTTGTTTCTGTCTAATGGAACATGGAGGGAAACACACCTTGTTTCTGTCTAATGGAACATGGAGGGAAACACACCTTGTTTCTGTCTAATGGAACATGGAGGGAAACACACCTTGTTTCTGTCTAATGGAACATGGAGGAAACACACCTTGTTTCTGTCTAATGGAACATGGAGGGAAACACACCTTGTTTCTGTCTAATGGAACATGGAGGGAAACACACCTTGTTTCTGTTTAATGGAACATGGAGGAAACACACCTTGTTTCTGTCTAATGGAACATGGAGGGAAACACACCTTGTTTCTGTTTAATGTAACATGGAGGAAACACACCTTGTTTCTGTCTAATGGAACATGGAGGGAAACACACCTTGTTTCTGTTTAATGTAACATGGAGGGAAACACACCTTGTTTCTGTCTAATGGAACATGGAGGGAAACACACCTTGTTTCTGTCTAATGGAACATGGAGGGAAACACACCTTGTTTCTGTTTAATGGAACATGAAGGGAAACACACCTTGTTTCTGTCTAATGGAACATGGAGGGAAACACACCTTGTTTCTGTCTAATGGAACATGGAGGGAAACACACCTTGTTTCTGTCTAATGGAACATGGAGGGAAACACACCTTGTTTCTGTCTAATGGAACATGGAGGGAAACACACCTTGTTTCTGTCTAATGGAACATGGAGGGAAACACACCTTGTTTCTGTCTAATGGAACATGGAGGGAAACACACCTTGTTTCTGTTTAATGGAACATGGAGGAAAACACACCTTGTTTCTGTCTAATGTAACATGGAGGGAAACACACCTTGTTTCTGTCTAATGGAACATGGAGGGAAACACACCTTGTTTCTGTCTAATGGAACATGGAGGGAAACACACCTTGTTTCTGTCTAATGGAACATGGAGGGAAACACACCTTGTTTCTGTTTAATGGAACATGGAGGAAACACACCTTGTTTCTGTCTAATGGAACATGGAGGGAAACACACCTTGTTTCTGTCTAATGGAACATGGAGGAAACACACCTTGTTTCTGTCTAATGGAACATGGAGGGAAACACACCTTGTTTCTGTCTAATGGAACATGGAGGGAAACACACCTTGTTTCTGTCTAATGGAACATGGAGGGAAACACACCTTGTTTCTGTCTAATGGAACATGGAGGGAAACACACCTTGTTTCTGTTTAATGGAACATGGAGGAAACACACCTTGTTTCTGTCTAATGGAACATGGAGGGAAACACACCTTGTTTCTGTCTAATGGAACATGGAGGGAAACACACCTTGTTTCTGTTTAATGGAACATGGAGGGAAACACACCTTGTTTCTGTTTAATGGAACATGGAGGGAAACACACCTTGTTTCTGTCTAATGGAACATGGAGGGAAACACACCTTGTTTCTGTCTAATGGAACATGGAGGGAAACACACCTTGTTTCTGTTTAATGGAACATGGAGGGAAACACACCTTGTTTCTGTTTAATGTAACATGGAGGGAAACACACCTTGTTTCTGTCTAATGGAACATGGAGGGAAACACACCTTGTTTCTGTCTAATGGAACATGGAGGGAAACACACCTTGTTTCTGTTTAATGTAACATGGAGGGAAACACACCTTGTTTCTGTTTAATGGAACATGGAGGGAAACACACCTTGTTTCTGTCTAATGGAACATGGAGGGAAACACACCTTGTTTCTGTCTAATGGAACATGGAGGGAAACACAACCAGGAGGAGTGGAGCGTGGAGCATCAATGGCTAGACCATAGAATTAGGAATTAGAATACTAGAATGATAATGAACCTTCTTATGGTGGGATAAAGGTCAGCCATTTTGGTCAGGGGAGTTGGTCAACTATGGTTTGCCAGTGCTGTGATAAGATATTGTGTAAAAGTGCTGAATTTGAAGAATTTATCTGCACTTTATGTTTGTTAGCTAGCTAGCCAGCCAGTTTTAGAGGAATGATTCCTTTTAATATTTCAAATGTACTGCCAATATGCCAACGTTTCCATGGAAACAATGTAGTCATTCCACAGCCAAACACTGTCTGACTTCAGTTTATGACAGGACTTAGACAAGTTGTAAATGAAACAAATACTGATATTATATCATATAAAAGCACTCTGGGCTATTGCAGCAGTCGTCCACTGGACCTCAGGTGGGCAGTGTGAAAAGTTCCCTGTGTGGTCTCTGTGGGACACCGTACTGTAGTGTTGTCAAAGTCACCAATCCGTCTCGAAGGGGCGTGAAAGAGAGCGACCGGGCTCTACGTATTTGCAGACCTGTGACCCAATGACTACCGCCCCCTGGTTAAAGTGGAATTTACACACACTGACGAAGATGAACATGGGGATGCTTCTGTAGTACAGACATTTAAATGCAATTCATGGAAGGCAAGGAATAGAACAAATTCTACCATGGCATTGTTGAATACTCGTTTCTGATTGGCTTGAAGGGCATTCTAGAGCGTGCATGATTTCCCTATAACGCACGGTATATTTACTCCCTTGGAAATCATGGGTCAGGCTAGTTAGCCAATCAGGGCCTGAAGAGACTGCATGGCTAGAGAGTGCACAAGGGTGCGACACATGGCTATTGTCCGATTGGCTGAAGCCACAAGCTGGAGGAGATATGGATATGTGAGGATGGGTAAGAGTCTGACAGCACGGGTCCAGATATCAAATAAACAAATCCACATACAACGTAGTGATACAGCGTCCTGTAGCGCCCTCGCCAGGCGGATTCTGTAACAGCTTTCCAAGAAAACAAAAATGAAGACATTTACACTCTGTTCACATGTACGTTCATTTTAGAGGCTATTTATACAGAGAATTGGTATACAACCCCTATAAACTGTTAAATTATATTTCTATATTTTAGGTTGACAATAAATCTATTATACAATTTCTGATATATCACATGACTTAGTTTTATTTTCCCGCGTAACGCGCCAAGTAACCTTTCCCGCATTGGGCCAGTAACCCGAAAGGTCGCTGGTTTGAATCCTCGAGCCGACAAGGTGAAAAATCTGCCGACGTGTCCTTGAGCGAGGTACTTAACCCCTAACTGTTCTTGTAAGTCGCTCTGGATAAGAGCATCTGCTAAATGACTAAAATGTAAACGTTAAATCTGGATTATGCCTCTAGGGCCATTTCGTTCCAATCAGACTGGTTTGGATTTCTCCCTGAACAATATGGCTGACATTTTTAACCCATTCTGGAACTCAATGGGTCTGACTATAGAGCAGCTCTGTGTGTCGGTGTATGCTTGTCATAGTGAGAAAGTGTGTGTATGTGTGTTTGTCTGTGTCCAGCTGGTCTGAGCCCCTCCCCCAGGAAGCCCCCTGTGAGTGATTTTTCAGGAGACAGTCTGAAAGAACAATACTGTGAGAAATCGTGTGGTGGTGGCTGGGACACTGCACTCAATGAGTCTGTCTGTCTGTCTGTCTGTCTGTCTGTCTGTCTGTCTGTCTGTCTGTCTGTCTGTCTGTCTGTCTGTCTGTCTCTGTCTGTCTGTCTGCACTCAATGAGTTACTGTGTCCATGTGTCTGTCTGCACTCAGTGAGTTACTGTGTCCATGTGTCTGTCTTTCTGCACTCAATGATGTTACTGCGTCTGTCTGTCTGTCTGCCACCAAATGAATGTATGTATCTTGCTGTGTCTAAATGGCTGGGGTAGGTTGCATGTTTATGTAGCATGCCAGGACCAGGGGCAGGACCAGGACCAGGGGCAGGACCAGGACCAGGGGCAGGGGCAGGACCAGGGGCCAGGGCCAGGGGCAGGACCAGGGGCATGGCCAGCAGCAGGACCAGGGCCAGGGGCAGGGCCAGGGGCAGGACCGGGCCAGGACCGGGGACAGGACCAGGGCCAGGACCAGGGGCAGGACCGGGGACAGGGCCAGGGCCAGGACCGGGGGCAGGACCAGGGCCAGGACCAGGACCAGGACCAGGGGCAGGACCAGGGGCAGGACCAGGACCAGGACCAGGACCAGGACCAGGACCAGGGGCAGGACCAGGACCAGGGGCAGGACCAGGGGCAGGACCAGGACCAGGACCAGGACCAGGACCAGGACCAGGGGCAGGACCAGGACCAGGGGCAGGACCAGGACCAGGGGCAGGACCGGGGGCAGGACCAGGACCAGGGGCAGGACCAGGACCAGGGGCAGGACCGGGGGCAGGACCAGGGCCAGGACCAGGACCAGGACCAGGACCAGGGGCAGGACCAGGACCAGGGGCAGGACCAGGACCAGGGGCAGGACCAGGACCAGGGGCAGGACCAGGACCAGGGGCAGGACCAGGACCAGGGGCAGGACCAGGTCCAGGGGCAGGGCCAGGGGCAGGACCGAGGCCAGGTCCAGGACCAGGCTTATAAACTCTGATATAATGGAGTGGGTAGAAATGTTTGGCACTGAGCAAATTTCAGGTCTGCTGAGCGCAAACATGAAGATTGTGAAAATTCTGTGTAACTTCAGGCATGTGTTCACTGTGAACACTGAGACTGTATCCGCTTTAAGTTACAGTTTTAACAGTAGTCAAGTAGGCTACTGTGGTTATTAGATCACAATGTAGGCAGAGTGGCCTAACATTAAAAAAACAATGGAGAAAAATGCATCCCATTACATTTGTATATGGAAATTGCTGTTCTATCATTTAGCCTACAGTAGAAGCAGATGTGTGGTATTCAATATAGGCCATACAGGCCTACTGCAGCTCTAATTGGTTACGGTGCACCGGTCTGTGTAGCGTTCAAGACAACTGGGAACTCAGAACTCAGAACTGGGATCTCAGAACTGGGAACTCAGAACTGGGGATCTCAGAACTGGGGATCTCAGAATTGGCGATCTCAGAATTGGGGATCTCAGAACTGGGAACTCAGAACTCGGAACTCGAAACTCCGACTTTCAACTTCAGTGCGTCAAAACAACTGGGAATTCTGGGGGAAAAAACGAGCTCCGACTGGGAAAAAATCGATTTGGCAACTCTGGCCTCTATTTAGAGCTCCGACTGGGAACTCTGGCCTCTATTTAGAGCTCCGACTGGGAACTCTGGTCTCTTTTTAGAGCTCCGACTGGGAACTCTGGTCTCTTTTTAGAGCTCCAACTGGGAACTCTGGCCTCTATTTAGAGCTCCAACTGGGAACTCCGGCCTCTATTTAGAGCTCCGACTGGGAACTCCGGCCTCTATTTAGAGCTCCGACTGGGAACTCTGGCCTCTATTTAGAGCTCCGACTGGGAACTCTGGCCTCTTTTTAGAGCTCCGACTGGGAACTCTGGCCTCTATTTAGAGCTCCGACTGGGAACTCTGGCCTCTTTTTAGAGCTCCGACTGGGAACTCTGGCCTCTTTTTAGAGCTCCGACTGGGAACTCTGGCCTCTTTTTAGAGCTCCGACTGGGAACTCTGGCCTCTATTTAGAGCTCCGACTGGGAACTCTGGCCTCTATTTAGAGCTCCGACTTTCCGACCTGAAGATCGCTGACGTCATGATTTGACCTCGTATTTTTCAGAGTTCCCAGTTGTTTTGAACGCGGCATCAATAGTACCTGTCAATATAATATAATCCTACTCCAATGCCCTCTACCTACTAGGAAATCTCTTGCACAGTTAGTTTTGCATACTAAATCTTGCGTAGTTCATTTTATTTCAGTATGTTACACTGAAGGTGGCTAATACTGCGTTGATTCCAGCACAATTCCCACAAAGGGGAAAACGAGAACATGTAGTTAAGTTAGTCCACTGATATTTATTATATGGCGCCCGCACAGTTTAGAGGGAACATTGGTGGTAAGACAAGTGGCTAGTGATTGACATTAAGTGTGTGTGTGTGTCACATGTAGTTGTTTTCACCTTAATTGGGGGGGGAATTTGCGTACCGCACCAACAGATCCACAGATATGCAAATTGGAGTGGGTCTAGGGTTTCTGGGATGATGGTGTTGATGTGAGCCATGACCAGCCTTTCAAAATACTTCATGGGTACAGACGTGAGTGCTATGGGTCGGTAGTCATTTAGACAGGTTACCTTGGTGTTCTTGGGCACAGGGACTATGGTGGTCTGTTTGAAACATGTAGGTATTACAGACTCGGACAGGGAGATGTTGAAAATGTCAGTGAAGACGCGTGCCAGTTGGTCAGCGCATGCTCTGAGTACACGCCCTGGTAATCCATCTGGCCCCACAGCCTTGTGTATGTTGACCTGTTTAAAGGTCTTACTCACATCGGTTGTGGAGAGCGTGATCACACAGTCGTCCGGAACAGCTGATGCTCTCATGCATGCCTCAGTGTTGCTTGCCTCGAAGCGAGCATAGAAGTTATTTAGTTCATCTGGTAGGCTCATGTCACTGGGCAGCTTGCTGCTGTGCTTCCCTTTGTAGTCTGTAATAGTTTGCAAGCCCTGCCACATAAGACGAGCGTCGGAGCCGGTGTAGTACGATTCGATCTTAGTCCTGTATTGATGCTTTGCTTGTTTGATGGTTCATCGGAGAGCATAGCGGGATTTCTTATAAGCTTCTGGGTTAGAGTCCCGCTCCTTGAAAGCGGCAGCTCTAGCCTTTAGCTCAGTGCGAATGTTGCCTGTAATTCATGGCTTCTGGTTGGGGTATGTACGTTCAGTCACTGTGGGGACGACATCCTCATTGCATTTATTGATAAAGCCAGTGACTGATGTGGTGTACTCCTCAATGCCATTGGAAGAATCCCTGGAACATATTCCAGTCTGTGCTAGCAAAACAGTCCTGTAGTTTAGCATCTGCTTCATCTGACCACTTTTTTATAGACCAAGTCACTGGTGCTTCCTGCTTACATTTTTTTCTTGTAAGCAGGAATCAGGAGGATAGAATTATGGTCAAAAACAAAACAGTCTCAATGACTCAAGTAAAAGTGAAAGTCACCCAGTAAAACACTACTTGACTAGAAGTCTAAAAGTATTTGGTTTTAAATATACATAAGTATCAAAAGTAAATGTAATTGCTAAAGTATACTTAAGTATCAAAAGTAAAAGTACAAATCATTTCAAATTCCTTATCTTAAGCAAACTAGACAGCAACATTTTCTTGTTTTTTAAATGTATGGAAAGCCAGGGGCACACTCCAACCCCTAGGCATAATTTATACATAAAGTATTTGTGTTTAGTGAGTCCTCCAGATCAGAGGCAGTAGGGATGACCAGGGATGTTCTCTGTTTAGTGAGTCCTCCAGGTCAGAGGCAGTAGGGATGACCAGGGATGTTCTCTGTTTAGTGAGTCCTCCAGATCAGAGGCAGTAGGGATGATCAGGGATGTTCTCTGTTTAGTGAGTTCTCCAGATCAGAGGCAGTAGGGATGTTATCTTGATAATTGTGTGAATTGCACCAGTTCTCTGTCCTGTTAAGCATTCAAAATGTAACGAGTACTTTTGGATGTCAGGGAAAATGTAAGGAGTAAAAAGTTCATCATTTTCTTTAGGTATGTAGTCAAGTAAAAGTTGTCAAAAATATAAATAGTGAAGTAAAGTACAGATACCCCCAAAAACAACTTAATTAGTATTTTTACTTAAATACTTTACGAACTAAAACTTCACAACATTACGTCATAATATATACACAGACTGTTCAGAACAGTTTCGGATAGGGAAACATACCTTTTAAGGTTAGAGGTTAGGGAAAATAGGATTTTGAATGAGAATCAATTGTTTGGTCCCCACAGGACAGTAAAACAAACGTGGGCGGGGGTTAAAGAGGGAGCCTGGTGGGATTACAGATAATAGACTTCCCTCTAGCACACAAAGAAACACACGAAACGGTTCTACCTAGGGCACGTGATCCGACCTAGAGAAAGCAGGAATCGTGCGCGGCCCCTTTAAGGTCAGACTGAGAGGGCTGTTAAATAGATCAGAGAGAGAGATCAACACACACACAGCCATCCCTGGGCTGAGACACGCACACACACAGCCATCCCTGGGCTGAGAGACGGTGGATCCTGAAGTCTAGTGTGCGTCGAGCGGATATGGAGAAAATGTAACGTTGCCGCGGTAGCCTCCTAATCTCCGATATGAAGACAAGTAATGCATAGTATTGGCCTTGATTGGACAACAAAATAACAACAACCAACAGTGTACGGATTGGCTCCCGGACATCAGCGTAGCGCCGTGCAGTGAGTCGGACACCGAGGTGAGCGCCGCTGCGTTCATGTTTTCTATTTTGTGGCTTCCGACCTGCTTGGATGTTGCTGGGAGCTATAGCGCGCATTCTAGCGCGCATTCTAGCCTACCATTTGCCTTTATGGTCGCCAACCTGTAGCCTAGGCTACGTTCCACATATCATTTTATTTATAGGCTATGAAAATGTTTGCGTCGTGCTTTAGTGAGGAGGGTAGCATTCTAGGCTAGGTAGTTTGGCTCAGCCCTCACTGTTCGCTCCAGGTGCTGAAGGATAGCCGTCTGTCTACTCGACAACGCGCCTGGTGCTGAAACGCATCCATTTAATAAACATTATTGCTGGTAGCCTAGGCGATAACAGACTCGATTGATGCCGTTCTTATTACACCTCAATGATTGATGGGCTTCCTCACAGAGGCCTCAAGAAAAAGCTACTCGGGATTGGGACTATGCGGTAAAGGACTTTTCCCCCTAATCCATTTAGCGGATCTAGGGGTAGGTCTCTCGAGGGGACAATAACAAAGACCACAATAACATGTCTCCAGCAGTCATTGCCAATCTCAGTCTGTGTCCTGGCTTTACCTATAAAGTCTACTCTGTTAACAGTCCTTCATTGACGCGGATTTGGGGATCCGTTCTTTCAGCCGCGGACTCGGTGCTCAGCCGTTCAATAGCCGGTTATTTCTCATTCATGAGCACCGCCACCGCGCGCACATGGTACCACAGCATATTGATTATTCCATTGATTAAAAGGCCTAGGCTAGTGATATTTTACACTTCTATCTAATTGGTAACGGCTCTTTTTATATAGGAATAATGTTGTTATTGTGGCCTGTTTCATTCGATAGACTCTGATCAAACAGGCTACAGTGAAGATCAGACGAACATCATGCCACTTAGTACCTGTCAGTGCTGTGCAACATGTAGGCTAACCTAGTCCATGTTTACATCTGATGGTTTTGTTACCGGTCTACAAAATAATATGACCCAGTAACCTATTAGTTCACACTATTCACTCTCTGATTACAGCATATCTTTGCACCGTTCACATCTTTTTATAGTTTCAAGACGAAAAGAGAATTCCCACATCTTGAATTTCGGGGTGTTTTGATCATCTGTGAAATGAATTTAGTGGGTGAGAGGAACAGGAAGAAGAAACGAGTCGCGGAATGAGCGTCTCACACACTATCCTTTATCACCTTTGGTCATAACGGAGGAACGCTGCTCACTCTATTTACATTCGCTCTGTTTGTCTCCGGTCTGCTCTCACGCTAATTACTGTGTTTAACATGCACAGTGGCGTGTGGGGTGTTTATAAGTGCGTCCTTGTTTCTTTTACAGCACTGGAGGCGCCTGTAGACCAACAGTAGGCAGAATCAGAACACAACAATAGATTCCTGTCGGAAGGATTTCTGTGATACAGCACACCTCAAAGGCATTGTTTCATGTTTGTGTGTACTCTTGAGTACATTATGCTTGTAAATAGTATGGCCATAGTGCAGTAAGTTATGCCTTCCCTGACTGCTGTCATCATGTCAGCCCAGTATAGGAGAGGCTGTATCTGTGAAGGCGCCAGTCTGTATAGGAGAGGCTGTATCTGTGAAGGCACCAGTCTGTATAGGAGAGGCTGTATCTGTGAAGGCACCAGTCTGTATAGGAGAGGCTGTATCTGTGAAGGCACCAGTCTGTATAGGAGAGGCTGTATCTGTGAAGGCACCAGTCTGTATAGGAGAGGCTGTATCTGTGAAGGGGGGAGCAAAACTGATTCTAGATCTGTTGCTAGGCTACGTCCCATTTCTACCTGGAGAAGAGAGCATTCCTCTCTGACAGTTGGTTGAGAGTCAGGAAGCAGCCGGCAGGGCTGACATGACCTCCATGAGGGAAGAAAGAGGTCAGGTCAAAGGTCATAGTGTGTGGTATGTGAGGGTTGTATAACGTTGACCTCTGACCCCTTTCTTACCTCATGAGGTCTAATCTATGGGCTGGCATCCTTTCTTCTGAATGTCTGCCGCTCCCTCTCTCTGGCATCCTTTCTTCTGAATGTCTGCCGCTCCCTCTCTCTGGCATCCTTTCTTCTGAATGTCTGCCGCTCCCTCTCTCTGGCATCCTTTCTTCTGAATGTCTGCCGCTCCCTCTCTCTGGCATCCTTTCTTCTGAATGTCTGCCGCTCCCTCTCTCTGGCATCCTTTCTTCTGAATGTCTGCCGCTCCCTCTCTCTGGCATCCTTTCTTCTGAATGTCTGCCGCTCCCTCTCTCTGGCATCCTTTCTTCTGAATGTCTGCCGCTCCCTCTCTCTGGCATCCTTTCTTCTGAATGTCTGCCGCTCCCTCTCTCTGGCATCCTTTCTTCTGAATGTCTGTCGCTCCCTCTCTCTGGCATCCTTTCTTCTGAATGTCTGCCGCTCCCTCTCTCTGGCATCCTTTCTTCTGAATGTCTGCCGCTCCCTCTCTCTGGCATCCTTTCTTCTGAATGTCTGCCGCTCCCTCTCTCTGGCATCCTTTCTTCTGAATCTCTGCCGCTCCCTCTCTCTGGCATCCTTTCTTCTGAATGTCTGCCGCTCCCTCTCTCTGGCATCCTTTCTTCTGAATGTCTGCCGCTCCCTCTCTCTGGCATCCTTTCTTCTGAATGTCTGCCGCTCCCTCTCTCTGGCATCCTTTCTTCTGAATGTCTGCCGCTCCCTCTCTCTGGCATCCTTTCTTCTGAATGTCTGCCGCTCCCTCTCTCTGGCATCCTTTCTTCTGAATGTCTGCCGCTCCCTCTCTCTGGCATCCTTTCTTCTGAATGTCTGCCGCTCCCTCTCTCTGGCATCCTTTCTTCTGAATGTCTGCCGCTCCCTCTCTCTGGCATCCTTTCTTCTGAATGTCTGCCGCTCCCTCTCTCTGGCATCCTTTCTTCTGAATGTCTGTCGCTCCCTCTCTCTGGCATCCTTTCTTCTGAATGTCTGCCGCTCCCTCTCTCTGGCATCCTTTCTTCTGAATGTCTGCCGCTCCCTCTCTCTGGCATCCTTTCTTCTGAATGTCTGCCGCTCCCTCTCTCTGGCATCCTTTCTTCTGAATCTCTGCCGCTCCCTCTCTCTGGCATCCTTTCTTCTGAATGTCTGCCGCTCCCTCTCTCTGGCATCCTTTCTTCTGAATGTCTGCCGCTCCCTCTCTCTGGCATCCTTTCTTCTGAATGTCTGCCGCTCCCTCTCTCTGGCATCCTTTCTTCTGAATGTCTGCCGCTCCCTCTCTCTGGCATCCTTTCTTCTGAATGTCTGCCGCTCCCTCTCTCTGGCATCCTTTCTTCTGAATCTCTGCCGCTCCCTCTCTCTGGCATCCTTTCTTCTGAATGTCTGCCGCTCCCTCTCTCTGGCATCCTTTCTTCTGAATGTCTGCCGCTCCCTCTCTCTGGCATCCTTTCTTCTGAATGTCTGCCGCTCCCTCTCTCTGGCATCCTTTCTTCTGAATGTCTGCCGCTCCCTCTCTCTGGCATCCTTTCTTCTGAATGTCTGCCGCTCCCTCTCTCTGGCATCCTTTCTTCTGCTATGCATTTATGCTGCCATTGGTTTCTCTGGCCTCTGGTGCCAGGCTTCCTTTGGTGAGTAAGTCAGTCCCCGTAGTGTCACACTAGACTACCCTCCACTGTCTAATCTGCTCTTCTAGATCTCAAAGGAACACATCTTGTTCATTTTAGACATAATTCCCAGAGGAAACACATGGCTTCTGGATAGATTTCTGTGTGGTTGTGGCCCTGTGTTTACACGACGTTCTACCCTTGTAGGTCTGTGTGTGTTCTGTGTCTGCCTATCATTTATCTTATGTCTGGTTGTGAATTTGGCCTGTGTAATTTCCTGCTCTTCCCAGCAGTGACTTCCTGTGTATGTGTTTACTGTAGTAAAGAGAACACATGACTTGTCCCTGCCAGGATAATCTTAGAAAGCATGACAGGGCCCAGAGTCCCTGGGGTGGGAGAATGCCCTCAGCAGCAGTCCATTTCAACCAATTGGAGGGAGAGAGTCCCCAACCCACAGCCCTGCTGAGCTGGCAGGGAAGTCCTCAGAGCAGTGCGTGACTGTGTGAGTGCAGCTGTAATAGTGTTGTTGTATTAATCAACGTGATGTACTGAACAGAACCTCTCCTTGGAGGACTGGATCAGATCGCCCTGCTCATGTCTCCTAGTCGATGTGTTTTAGCAGGCTGGAGCTGCCTCTCTGTCTCTGCTCGTAGTCATGTCTCTTTCCTGTCCATATCTCCTGGGACAGTTACTGCTAGGGTACTGAAACCATCTGATCCACACAGTTACTGCTAGGGTACTGAAACCATCTGATCCACACAGTTACTGCTAGGGTACTGAAACCATCTGATCCACACAGTTACTGCTAGGGTACTGAAACCATCTGATCCACACACAGTTACTGCTAGGGTACTGAAACCACCTGATCCACACAGTTACTGCTAGGGTACTGAAACCATCTGATCCACACAGTTACTGCTAGGGTACTGAAACCATCTGATCCACACAGTTACTGCTAGGGTACTGAAACCATCTGATCCACACAGTTACTGCTAGGGTACTGAAACCATCTGATCCACACAGTTACTGCTAGGGTACTGAAACCATCTGATCCACACAGTTACTGCTAGGGTACTGAAACCACCTGATCCACACAGTTACTGCTAGGGTACTGAAACCATCTGATCCACACAGTTACTGCTAGGGTACTGAAACCATCTGATCCACACACAGTTACTGCTAGGGTACTGAAACCATCTGATCCACACACAGTTACTGCTAGGGTACTGAAACCATCTGATCCACACACAGTTACTGCTAGGGTACTGAAACCATCTGATCCACACACAGTTACTGCTAGGGTACTGAAACCATCTGATCCACACACAGTTACTGCTAGGGTACTGAAACCATCTGATCCACACACAGTTACTGCTAGGGTACTGAAACCATCTGATCCACACACAGTTACTGCTAGGGTACTGAAACCATCTGATCCACACACAGTTACTGCTAGGGTACTGAAACCATCTGATCCACACACAGTTACTGCTAGGGTACTGAAACCATCTGATCCACACACAGTTACTGCTAGGGTACTGAAACCATCTGATCCACACACAGTTACTGCTAGGGTACTGAAACCATCTGATCCACACACAGTTACTGCTAGGGTACTGAAACCATCTGATCCACACACAGTTACTGCTAGGGTACTGAAACCATCTGATCCACACACAGTTACTGCTAGGGTACTGAAACCATCTGATCCACACAGTTACTGCTAGGGTACTGAAACCATCTGATCCACACACAGTTACTGCCGTTCAAAAGTTTGGGGTCACTTAGAAATGTCCTTGTTTTTGAAAGAAAAGCAAAATAAATTGTCCATTTAAAATAACATAAAAATGATCAGAAATACATTGTAGACATTGTTAATGTTGTAAATGACTATTGTAGCTGGAAATGGCAACAAAAAAAATGACATGGAATATCTACAGAGGCCCATTATCAGCAACAATCACTTCTGTGTTCCAATGGACACGTTGTGTTAGCTAATCCAAGTTTATCATTTTAAAAGGCTAATGGATCATTAGAAAACCCTTTTACAATTATGTTAGCACACTTTTGTATATTATCTACTTCACTTGTTTTGGCAATGTTAACATATGTTTCCCATGCCAATAAAGGCCCTTGAATTGAGAGAGGGTGTGGATGTGGGGTGGGGTGGGGGAGAGAGTAGAGTCCCCTAAGCAGGCTGGTCCTGGGGCTCTGTTCACAAACAGACCCCACAGAGCCCCACGACAGCAACACAATTAGACCCAACTAAATCATGAGAAAACAAAAAGATAATTACTTGACACATTGGAAAGAATTAACAAAACAACTGAGCAAACTAGAATGCTATTTGTCCCTGAACAGAGGGAACACAGTGGCAGAATACCTGACCACTGGGACTGACCCAAAGTTAAGAAAATCCTTGAGTATATACAGACTCCTTGAGCATAGCCTTGCTATTGAGAGAGGCTGCCGTAGGCAGACCTGGCTCTCAAGAGAAGACAGGCTATGTGCACACTGCCCACAAAATGAGGTGGAAACTGAGCTGCACTTCCTAACCTCCTGCCAAATGTATGACCATATTAGAGACACATATTTCCCTCAGATTACACAGATCCACAAAGAATTCGAAAACAAATCCAATTTTGATAAACTCCCATATCTACTGGGTGAAATACCACAGTGTGCCATCACAGCAGCAAGATATGTGACCTGTTGTCACAAGAAAAGGTCAACCAGTGAAGAACAAACACCATTGTAAATACAACCCATATTTATGTTTATTTTCCCTTTCATACTTTAACTATTTGTACATCATAACACTGTATATAGACATAATATGACATTTGATATGTCTTTATTCTTTAGGAACTTTTGTATGTTTACTGTACCTTTTTTGTTTATCTATTTCACTTGCTTTGGCAACGTTAACATACGTTTCCCATGCCAATAAAGCCATATAATTGAATTGATATGGTGGTGGTACATTGGGTCTGTGGTATGGGGACCCTCTGTCTGTGTGGGTACATTGGGTCTGTGGTATGGGGACCCTCTGTCTGTGTGGGTACATTGGGTCTGTGGTATGGGGACTCTCTGTCTGTGTGGGTACATTGGGTCTGTGGTATGGGGACTCTCTGTCTGTGTGGGTACATTGGGTCTGTGGTATGGGGACTCTCTGTCTGTGTGGGTACATTGGGTCTGTGGTATGGGGACCCTCTGTCTGTGTGGGTACATTGGGTCTGTGGTATGGGGACCCTCTGTCTGTGTGGGTACATTGGGTCTGTGGTATGGGGACCCTCTGTCTGTGTGGGTACATTGGGTCTGTGGTATGGGGACTCTCTGTCTGTGTGGGTACATTGGGTCTGTGGTATGGGGACTCTCTGTCTGTGTGGGTACATTGGGTCTGTGGTATGGGGACTCTCTGTCTGTGTGGGTACATTGGGTCTGTGGTATGGGGACTCTCTGTCTGTGTGGGTACATTGGGTCTGTGGTATGGGGACCCTCTGTCTGTGTGGGTACATTGGGTCTGTGGTATGGGGACTCTCTGTCTGTGTGGGTACATTGGGTCTGTGGTATGGGGACCCTCTGTCTGTGTGGGTACATTGGGTCTGTGGTATGGGGACCCTCTGTCTGTGTGGGTACATTGGGTCTGTCTGAGAAAAGGCTGAGGTTTTTGAAGTGAATGAGCCCTTTAAGGTGGTGTAGGGTTCCTATAGTCTCTTCCAGTGTGTTTGGTCATCAGGGAAGGCTAGAGGGTCTGGTCTGTGGAAAACGATTGTCTTTTCTAGGTGGAGGGCTATGCTGGGGTAAGGGTCCCTAGCCCCAAGGTCCTGGAGTGGGCCTGCTTTCCCCTCTGTGTCCCCAGTGGTCTCTCCACCTACACACTTACTTACACACAGACAGATTGTTTTAACAGCTGATCCATGGAGCAAAAACATGTCCCCTCCCCTCTCTCTTCTCTGCTAACTCCGCCCTCCTCTCTCTTCTCTGCTAACTCCGCCCTCTCTCTTCTCTGCTAGCTCCGCCCTCCCCTCTCTCTTCTCTGCTAACTCCACCCTCCCCTCTCTCTTCTCTGCTAACTCCGCCCTCTCTCTTCTCTGCTAACTCCGCCCTCTCCTCTGCTAGCTCCGCCCTCCCCTCTCTCTTCTCTGCTAACTCCGCCCTCTCTCTTCTCTGCTAACTCCGCCCTCTCTCTTCTCTGCTAGCTCCGCCCTCCCCTCTCTCTTCTCTGCTAACTCCGCCCTCTCTCTTCTCTGCTAACTCCGCCCTCTCTCTTCTCTGCTAACTCCGCCCTCTCTCTTCTCTGCTAACTCCGCCCTCTCTCTTCTCTGCTAACTCCGCCCTCTCTCTTCTCTGCTAACTCCGCCCTCTCTCTTCTCTGCTAACTCCGCCCTCTCTCTTCTCTGCTAGCTCCGCCCTCTCTCTTCTCTGCTAGCTCCGCCCTCTCTCTTCTCTGCTAGCTCCGCCCTCTCTCTTCTCTGCTAGCTCCGCCCTCTCTCTTCTCTGCTAGCTCCGCCCTCTCTCTTCTCTGCTAGCTCCGCCCTCTCTCTTCTCTGCTAGCTCCGCCCTCTCTCTTCTCTGCTAGCTCCGCCCTCTCTCTTCTCTGCTAGCTCCGCCCTCTCTCTTCTCTGCTAGCTCCGCCCTCCCCTCTCTCTTCTCTGCTAACTCCGCCCTCCTCTCTCTCTTCTCTGCTAACTCCGCCCTCCCCTCTCTCTTCTCTGCTAGCTCCGCCCTCTCTCTTCTCTGCTAGCTCCGCCCTCCCCTCTCTCTTCTCTGCTAACTCCGCCCTCCTCTCTCTCTTCTCTGCTAACTCCGCCCTCCCCTCTCTCTTCTCTGCTAACTCCGCCCTCCCCTCTCTCTTCTCTGCTAGCTCCGCCCTCCCCTCTCTCTTCTCTGCTAGCTCCGCCCTCCCCTCTCTCTTCTCTGCTAGCTCCGCCCTCCTCTCTCTTCTCTGCTAGCTCCGCCCTCCTCTCTCTTCTCTGCTAGCTCCGCCCTCCTCTCTCTTCTCTGCTAGCTCCGCCCTCCTCTCTCTTCTCTGCTAGCTCCGCCCTCCTCTCTCTTCTCTGCTAGCTCCGCCCTCCTCTCTCTTCTCTGCTAGCTCCGCCCTCCTCTCTCTTCTCTGCTAGCTCCGCCCTCCTCTCTCTTCTCTGCTAGCTCCGCCCTCCTCTCTCTTCTCTGCTAGCTCCGCCCTCCTCTCTCTTCTCTGCTAACTCCGCCCTCCTCTCTCTTCTCTGCTAACTCCGCCCTCCTCTCTCTTCTCTGCTAACTCCGCCCTCCTCTCTCTTCTCTGCTAACTCCGCCCTCCTCTCTCTTCTCTGCTAACTCCGCCCTCCTCTCTCTTCCTCTCTCTTCTCTGCTAACTCCGCCTCCCTCTCTCTTCTCTGCTAACTCCGCCCTCCTCTCTCTTCTCTGCTAACTCCGCCCTCCTCTCTCTTCTCTGCTAACTCCGCCCTCCCCTCTCTCTTCTCTGCTAACTCCGCCCTCCCCTCTCTCTTCTCTGCTAACTCCGCCCTCCCCTCTCTCTTTCCATAGGCTCTCCACGCTTCTCTCTCCTCATCTCACAACCCCTCTCTCCTGACAGTCTTTTCTCTCTGGTGTGTGTGTGTGTGTGTGTGTGTGTGTGCGCGCGCAATCAAACAGCAACTGAATGCCTGTCTGCCTGCTTTATATAACAAGCCACGGCCACGTGACTCACTGTCTGTAGGAGCGATCCATTTTCCTTAACTGGCCACTGAGTGTACATTTTGTGGATTGTTGTATCTGGACACCCTCCATGTTCACTATATGTTTCTGTATCCACTAAGATCAGGCTCCAGATCAGTCTCAAACCCACTGTTCCACTTCCTCTACCAGCTTCTCTGGCTCGAGTTTCGAGTGCGTGTGCGTGTGTGTGTGTGTGTGTGTGTGTGTGTGTGTACACACACACAGTCTGTCCAGCATCCTCGAGAATGGCACCTATCCTCTTCTTAGCACCTCGTTGTTTGTGTTGCTGTTTTTCTGCTGCTAGCTGGACCACCAGCGCTTGATTGCCTCCCAGCCACCACACAGTCACAGGGGAAGCTAGCTATTTATTATCACTTGGTTGTTTCAGCTTAATGACACATCTCACATGGCAACAATGTGGCAGAATTTGTCAACAAGCTAACAAGGCACCTTACATTGTTTTGGTTATTATTTTTTTTTGAATGTAAAATTTGATAGAACCAGAGGCGCAGGCAAGGTTTGGCCTGGGTGGACGCAGGCCCTCCCACTGAGGAGCCGGGCCCACCCAATCAGATTGAGTAAAATAAAAATGTTAGGTTATAACTGGTGTTTTTAATATGCACTGTGTATCCTAATGCAAACCTGATCTTTGATTGGCTTCTGTGTCTGTGATTAACACTAGAAAATCCTGGCCTCGTTGGACCTCCCGTCGGGCCTTTTGAAAGTCAACATTCTAATAAATATGTTTAATATATACTATTGGAAGAATCATCATTTGGTTGTGTTTTATTAAGGTTTTAGGTAACATTTTAGAATACAAAAGGCTCTGGCTGGCATCACTGCTCTTTTTAATGAGCTCTACGTATCGGCCTTTGTTAGAGCTTTTGACGAAGGCCGTCAGTCCGATGCGTAGAGCTCATTAAAAAGGGCAGCGAGAGCAGCGACACCAGCGAGAGCAGCGTCACCAGCGAGAGCAGCGACACCAGCGAGAGCAGCGACACCAGCGAGAGCAGTGTGCGGGTTCCTTTTCTTTTTTTTTGTAACATTAGAATACGAAATAAAATGCATTTCAAAGAACACAATAGCATTTTTCATTCGTTTATGTAACTGTATACTATATGTACAAAGATAAACCACAAACAATACAATTCAAATATTAAAATCCATTCAATAAACACATCACAAAGATAATTCATTATTAAGTTAAGAGTGGGGCTTAAGGAATACATTTATGCATTTCAGAAGAACAGAATGGTATGTTTTTGAGTTGAAATATATTACTGTACTTTGAGTTTTGCGATTTTGCACGCGGGAGCACATGTAATTCTGCCCCCCCCCCCCCCCCCCCCCCCAAAAAAGCTGCACTGTTCATCTAATCACATTTTATTGGTTGCATACACATATTTAGTAGATGTGGTGGGTGTAGCACAATGCTTGTGTTTCTAGCTCCAACAGTACAGTAATACCTAATGCTTGTGTTTCTAGCTCCAACAGTACAGTAATATCTAATGCTTGTGTTTCTAGCTCCAACAGTACAGTAATACCTAATGCTTGTGTTTCTAGCTCCAACAGTACAGTAATACCTAATGCTTGTGTTTCTAGCTCCAACAGTAATACCTAATGCTTGTGTTTCTAGCTCCAACAGTAATACCTAATGCTTGTGTTTCTAGCTCCAACAGTAATACCTAATGCTTGTGTTTCTAGCTCCAACAGTAATACCTAATGCTTGTGTTTCTAGCTCCAACAGTACAGTAATACCTAATGATTGTGTTTCTAGCTCCAACAGTACAGTAATACCTAATGATTGTGTTTCTAGCTCCAACAGTACAGTAATACCTAATGCTTGTGTTTCTAGCTCCAACAGTGCAGTAATACCTAATGCTTGTGTTTCTAGCTCCAACAGTACAGTAATACCTAATGCTTGTGTTTCTAGCTCCAACAGTACAGTAATACCTAATGCTTGTGTTTCTAGCTCCAACAGTACAGTAATACCTAATGCTTGTGTTTCTAGCTCCAACAGTACAGTAATACCTAATGCTTGTGTTTCTAGCTCCAACAGTACAGTAATATGTAATGCTTGTGTTTGTACCTCCAACAGTGCAGTGATATGTAACAATACACACATGTAAAAGAATGGAATTAAGAAATAAAGACATATTGGGACGCGCGTTGGCGTAGTCCTGTAAAAAAAAATATATATATATATATATTCTATCCACATACATCTCACACACACATATCTATCTATCTATCTATCTATCTATCTATATCTGAAAAATAGTATATGTACAGCAATAGTTAAATAGGACTAGAATTCTCCCATCTCTCTCTCGCTCCCCCCTGGGACCTGAGCCCTATGTCATGTCTCTACTATGGTTACATGAGATGACACTAGTTTCATTGATTACGTGATTGAATTAAACCATTAATAACATGGGGCACCACGGAAGCATTAGTTTATATAGAGCGGCTATCTCCCGAATCCACACTTAAAGATCTGAAAATCTTTTATATCAATAGCAGTCAATCATGAATTATTCCTTACTTTCTATCAGTCTCATTTGAACGTCGTAAAATTCTTGGTTATCTGCACGAACCCTAGCATAAATTATGAATCATCAATATACAAATTGGATTAGTAAATAAATAAAGTAATCATGGAAATACATAACAAACAGATACTAACAATGATGGGAAAAAGTCCCTAGTGGGCTAATCCGATATGACGGCTTGGTAGACAAAGGGAAGGGGGTGTGGACTGAGAGCGGGAAAGACAACATGGATTCATTGCACACAGTCTGTAATTATATTCATTGATATGCTAATCCTTTGCACATGAACGGCCACTAATTCGAGAATAATTGCTATGTATGTATGTACAGTTGAAGTTGGAAGTTTACATACAGCTTAGCCAAATGCATTTAAACTCAGTTTTTCACAATTCCTGACATTTAATCCTAGTAAAAATGCCCCGTCTTAGGTCAGTTAGGGTCACCACTTTATTTTTAGAATGTGAGATGTCAGAATAATAGTAGAGAGAATGATTTATTTCATCTTTGATTTCTTTCATCACATTCCCAGTGGGTCAGAAGTTTACATACACTCAATTAGTATGTGGTAACATTTTAATTTTTTTTTTATTTCACCTTTATTTAACCAGGTAGGCAAGTTGAGAACAAGTTCTCATTTACAATTGCGACCTGGCCAAGATAAAGCAAAGCAGTTCGACAACATACAAAAACACAGACTTACACATGGAGTAAAACAACATACAATCAATGATGCAGTAGAAAAAAAACATTGCCTTTAAATTATTTAACTTGGGTCAAACGTTTTGGGTAGCCTTCCACAAGCTTTCCACAATAAGTTGGGTGAATTTTGGCCCATTCCTCCTGACAGAGCTGGTGTAACTGAGTCAGGTTTGTAGGCCTCCTTGCTCACATAGGCTTTTTCAGTTCTGCACACAAATTTCTATGGGATTGAGGTCAGGGCTTTGTGATGGCCACTTCAATTCCTTTACTTTGTTGTCCTTAAGCCATTTTGCACAACTTTGGAAGTATGCTTGGGGACATTGTCCATTTGGAAGACCCAAGCTTTAGCTTCCTGACTGATGTCTTGATGTTGCTTCAATATAGCCACATCATTTTTCTTCCTCATGACGCCATCTATTTTGTGAAGTGCACCAGTCCCTCCTGCAGCAAAGCACCCCCACAACATGATGCTGCCACCCCCGTGCTTCACGGTTGGGATGGTGTTCTTCGGCTTGCAAGCTTCCCTCTTTTTCCTCCAAACATAACGATGGTCATTATGGCCAAACAGTTCTATTTTTGTTTCATCAGACTAGAGGACATTTCTCCAAAAAGTACGATCTTTGTCCCCATGTGCAGTTGCAAACCGTAGTCTGGCTTTTTAATGGCGGTTTTGGAGCAGTGGCTTCTTCCTTGCTGTGCGGCCTTTCAGGTTATCTCGATATAGGACTCGTTTTACTGTGAATATAGATACTTTTGTACCTGTTTCCTCCAGCATCTTCACAAGGTCCTTTGCTGCTGTTCTGGGATTGATTTGCACTTTTCGCACCAAAGTATGTTCATCTCTGGGAGACAGAACGCGTCTCCTTCCTGAGCGGTATGACGGCTGCGTGGTCCCATGGTATTTTATACTTGCGTACTATTGTTTGTACAGATGAACGTGGTACCTTCAGGCGTTTGGAAATTGCTCCCAAGGATGAACCAAACTTGTGGAGGTCTACAATATTTTTTCTGAGGTCTTGGCTGATTTCTTTTGATTTTCCAATGATGTCAAGCAAAGAGGCACTGAGTTTGAAGGTAGGCCTTGAAATACATCCACAGGTACACCTCCAATTGACTCAAATTATGTCAATTAGCCTATCAGAAGCTTCTAAAGCCATGACATCATTTTCTGGAATTTTCCAAGCTGTTTAAAGGCACCATCAACTTAGTGTATGTAAACTTCTGACCCACTGGAATTGTGATACAGTGAATTATAAGCTAAATAATCTGTCTGTAAACAATTGTTGGAAAAATTACTTGTCATGCACAAAGTAGATGTCCTAACCGACTTGCCAAAACTATAGTTTGTTAACAAGAAATGTGTGGAGTGGTTGAAAAACGAGGTTTAATGACTCCACCCTAGATGTATGTAAACTTCCGACTTCAACTGTACAGTCTTCCTTGTGGCTCAGTTGGTAGAGCATGGTGTTTGCAACGCCAGGGTTCGATTCCCACGGGGGGCCAGTAAAAAAAAAAATGCATGAAATGAATTCATTCACTACTGTAAGTCGCTCTGGATAAGAGCGTCTGCTAAATGACTAAAATGTAATATTTACGCCCGTATGTCGTTGTCTTCTCTGTTGGAATCCTCAATCATCCTGTATTGTTCATCAGAGTCTCTCTGGTTGTTAGAATGGATACTTCAGCAGTGGTCTTTATTCTCGTCCTAGGTTTACATCATTTCTAGCTGCAGACTAGTAATTTGTATCTAAGATTTGCTCTTATTCTGTAGTGACTCGATAGTCTCAGAGTTGAACCATTTCTAGCCGTGTAGCCAATGCTCCATGTGGAATAGTCTTGTCTTTTGGTAGAGTTGTAGTTTCAACCACTTCATATACCAGTGTCACCCGGCATGTTTTGGTTTCAGAAATTCAACCATTTGCAACCTTAGCTTACACCGCGGTTTGCTTAGTCTTAACCATTGGCAACCACAGCTCATGCTGGGGTTGGCTTAGTCTGATGTGAATTTCATCAGGAGTGGGTTTTATGGATTTCAGTAGAAAAGGGCGGTCTATGACGCTGACGTAATGTCTATGCTCACGTGGGCGTGGCCACTGACTAGTTCATCTTTGTTCATGTATGTTTTCCCCCCAACACCACTTTCCATCAATTTGCATAGCAGCCCCTCATGCCAAATTGAGTCAAGCTTTTTTTAAATCTGTCGTAAGGTAATTTGGTAAAAAGCCAATTTGACATTTGCTTAGTACATTGTTTTCATTGAGGAAATGTACAAGTCTGCTGTTAATAATAATAATAATAATACAGAGTATTTTCCCAAGGTTACTGTTGACTCAAATCCCACGGTAGTTATTGGGGTCAAATTTGTCTCCACTTTTGTGGATTGGGGTGATCAGTCCTTGGTTCCAAATATTGGGGAAGATGCCAGAGCTAAGGATGATGTAAAAGAGTTTTAGTATAGCCAATTGGAGTTTGTGGACTGTATATTTGATCATTTAATTGAGAATACCATTAACACCACATGCCTTTTAGTGTTGG
Organism: Salmo salar; assembly: GCF_965601325.2. Classification (NCBI taxonomy): domain Eukaryota; kingdom Metazoa; phylum Chordata; class Actinopteri; order Salmoniformes; family Salmonidae; genus Salmo; species Salmo salar. Next base: position 88,171,973 of record NC_138310.1, read on the forward strand.
AGGGTTTTTATTTTGTCCTGTAGCTCATTCAAGGTAATTGGAGAGTCCAGTGGGTTCTGGTCGTCTTTAATAGTTGATTCTAAGATTTGTATTTGATCATGTATATGTTTTAGCTGTTTGTTCTTTGTTATAGAGCCAAAAAGATTGGAGAAGTGGTTTACCCAGACATCTCCATTTTGGATAAATAACTCTGTTTAGTGTTGTCCAAATTTCCCAGAACTGATTCGAGACTATGGATTCTTCAATTACATTGTGCTGATTTCTGGCTGGGATTCATCTGAGGGAAGACTGGACACATTGATGCAATGCCGATCATTCCTGCTGTATATCCTCTGGTACAGGATCCAGAGTTGAGAGACGAGGGATTTCACTTAACATGAATCTCTTCTGATTTTCATTTTGTCATCCGCTCCTCCTGCTTCCTGTCCCTTCCTCCTTCCTCTCCTCCTTCCTGTCCCTTCCTCTCCTCCTTCCTGTCCCTTCCTCCTCCCTCCTCTCCTCCTCTCTCCTCCTCCCTCCTATCCTCTCCTCCTCCCTCCTTTCTCCCCTTCCCTCCACAAACTCCCCTTCCCTCCCTCAGCTGTATGTACTGGGGGTTTTCTCCCTCCCTCAGCTGTATGTACTGGGGGTTTTCTCCCTCCCTCAGCTGTATGTACTGGGGGTTTTCTCCCTCCCTCAGCTGTATGTACTGGGGGTTTTCTCCCTCCCTCAGCTGTATGTACTGGGGGTTTTCTCCCTCCCTCAGCTGTATGTACTGGGGGTTTTCTCCCTCCCTCAGCTGTATGTACTGGGGGTTTTCTCCCTCCCTCAGCTGTATGTACTGGGGGTTTTCTCCCTCCCTCAGCTGTATGTACTGGGGGTTTTCTCCCTCCCTCAGCTGTATGTACTGGGGGTTTTCTCCCTCCCTCAGCTGTATGTACTGGGGGTTTTCTCCCTCCCTCAGCTGTATGTACTGGGGGTTTTCTCCCTCCCTCAGCTGTATGTACTGGGGGTTTTCTCCCTCCCTCAGCTGTATGTACTGGGGGTTTTCTCCCTCCCTCAGCTGTATGTACTGGGGGTTTTCTCCCTCCCTCAGCTGTATGTACTGGGGGTTTTCTCCCTCCCTCAGCTGTATGTACTGGGGGTTTTCTCCCTCCCTCAGCTGTATGTACTGGGGGTTTTCTCGCTCCCTCAGCTGTATGTACTGGGTCCTTCATGTGACCTGACTTTAATCCAGCTCAGTTGGTTCTTTACTGCAGGGCTTCAGAGTGGAGAGAACGGGGGGAAGAGAGAGAGAGAGAGAGAGCTAGCAATGGGGAGGAGGAGAGTGTAGGAGGGGGGAGAAATGAGATAGAGAAGGGGGAGAGAGCGAGTGCGTTTGTGTGTGATCTGATGTGGTTTGGCACAGCCTGGGCCTGGCACGGGCCAGAGAGCGAGGGAGGGAGGGAGAGAAGGGATAGGGTTGAGTCATACACCCAGTGAGACAGAGAGAGATCGGGGGTGAGAGGTCTGAGAGGGGGGGGAGAGATGAGAAGGATGGGGGGGATGAGAGAGAAAGATGGGGGGGTGAGAGAGATGGGGATGAGAAGGATGGGGGGTGAGGGAGAAAGATGGGAGGGATGAAGGAGATGGGGGGGGGGGATGAGAGTGAAATCGATGGGGGGGTGAGAGAGATGGGGGTGGGGGGATGAGAGTGAAATAGATGGGGGGGGTGAGAGAGATGGGGTGGGGGGATGAGAGTGAAATAGATGGGGGGGTGAGAGAGATGGGGGTGGGGGGATGAGAGTGAGATGGATGGGAGGGATGAGAGAGATGGGGGTGGGGGGATGAGAGTGAGATAGATGGGAGGGATGAGAGAGATGGGGGTGGGGGGATGAGAGTGAGATAGATGGGAGGGATGAGAGAGATGGGGGTGGGGGGATGAGAGTGAGATAGATGGGAGGGATGAGAGAGATGGGGGTGGGGGGATGAGAGTGAGATAGATGAGTGGGATGAGTATCTCCAGTAGGAGAGAAGGAACCGCTGTCACATTGATTTATAGGGATAACAACTAATTCAGGCTGCCCACAGACAAAGGGAAGAGAGGTAGAACTCACCAGAACAGTTAGAGTTTAAACATAGAAATGATAGATTTCTAGCTGACAAACAGTTCATATATTTTTCTAAGTTTCTCTTGAATTGGATTGTATTTAATTATATTGTATCTGCGCTTTAGTCATGCTATCTGTAGAATTCCAAACCAAACACTGGTACAAAACAAGGATACAGATTAGTATTTTTATTAGATGAACACAGCCGGATAAAAACTATTAAAAGGAAATGATTTCCTGCAGATTCCATCTGGCTCTAGTCATGTCCATGTCAATAACCTCTTAACAACATATGATGTCAGCTGGTATATGAACCTTGTGATTGGTGTGATTTTCTGTGTGGAGAGATCGTTCTTCCACAGAGAGGGAAGGACTGGGGTTGCTGCCTGTCGTCTCTATTTAGGGAAATGACAAACACGCTCACGATCTCCCAGCCTCAGCAGTCTTGTTTCATTCCCACATCTTCTGTTTTTCACACGGCAGGGACTGTTGGAGCTGTCATTGTACATTCTAGGATCCACACATTCTCACTGTAATGTCTCTTTCCCTGCTATTGGTGACAGACACACGGTATGTTGGCACGGCTTGGTGGTGAAAGGACGTCCCCCCCACACGCTCTCTCTCACCTCGCTCTCTCTCTCACCTCGCTCTCTCTCTCACCTCGCTCTCGCTCTCTCTCACACCTCGCTCTCTCTCACCTCGCTCTCTCTCACCTCGCTCTCTCTCTCTCACCTCGCTCTCTCTCTCACCTCGCTCTCTCTCTCACCTCGCTCTCTCTCTCTCACCTCGCTCTCTCTCTCTCACCTCGCTCTCTCTCTCTCACCTCGCTCTCTCTCTCTCACCTCGCTCTCTCTCTCTCACCTCGCTCTCTCTCTCTCACCTCGCTCTCTCTCTCTCACCTCGCTCTCTCTCTCTCACCTCGCTCTCTCTCTCACCTCGCTCTCTCTCTCTCACCTCGCTCTCTCTCTCTCACCTCGCTCTCTCTCTCTCACCTCGCTCTCTCTCTCTCACCTCGCTCTCTCTCTCTCACCTCGCTCTCTCTCTCTCACCTCGCTCTCTCTCTCTCACCTCGCTCTCTCTCTCTCACCTCGCTCTCTCTCTCTCACCTCGCTCTCTCTCTCTCACCTCGCTCTCTCTCTCTCACCTCGCTCTCTCTCACCTCGCTCTCTCTCTCTCACCTCGCTCTCTCTCTCTCACCTCGCTCTCTCTCTCACCTCGCTCTCTCTCTCACACCTCGCTCTCTCTCTCACACCTCGCTCTCTCTCTCACACCTCGCTCTCTCTCTCACACCTCGCTCTCTCTCTCACACCTCGCTCTCTCTCTCACACCTCGCTCTCTCTCTCACACCTCGCTCTCTCTCTCACACCTCGCTCTCTCTCTCACACCTCGCTCTCTCTCTCACCTCGCTCTCTCTCTCACCTCGCTCTCTCTCTCACCTCGCTCTCTCTCTCACCTCGCTCTCTCTCTCACCTCGCTCTCTCTCTCTCACCTCGCTCTCTCTCTCACCTCGCTCTCTCTCTCTCACCTCGCTCTCTCTCTCTCACCTCGCTCTCTCTCTCTCACCTCGCTCTCTCTCTCTCACCTCGCTCTCTCTCTCTCACCTCGCTCTCTCTCTCTCACCTCGCTCTCTCTCTCTCACCTCGCTCTCTCTCTCTCACCTCGCTCTCTCTCTCTCACCTCGCTCTCTCTCTCTCACCTCGCTCTCTCTCTCTCACCTCGCTCTCTCTCTCTCACCTCGCGCTCTCTCTCTCACCTCGCGCTCTCTCTCTCACCTCGCGCTCTCTCTCTCACCTCGCGCTCTCTCTCTCACCTCGCGCTCTCTCTCTCACCTCGCGCTCTCTCTCTCACCTCGCTCTCTCTCTCACCTCGCGCTCTCTCTCACCTCGCTCTCTCTCTCTCACCTCGCTCGCTCTCTCTCTCTCACCTCGCTCTCTCTCTCACACCTCGCTCGCTCTCTCTCTCTCACCTCGCTCTCTCTCTCTCACCTCGCTCGCTCTCTCTCTCTCACCTCGCTCTCTCTCTCACACCTCGCTCGCTCTCTCTCTCTCACCTCGCTCTCTCTCTCACACCTCGCTCGCTCTCTCTCTCTCACCTCGCTCTCTCTCACCTCGCTCGCTCTCTCTCTCTCACCTCGCTCTCTCTCTCTCACCTCGCTCGCTCTCTCTCCCTCACCTCGCTCTCTCTCTCTCTCACCTCGCTCTCTCTCCCTCACCTCGCTCTCTCTCTCTCACACCTCTCTCTCTCTCTCTCCCTCTTCCTTTCCTTCTGTCATCTCTCTCAGCCTCTCCCAGGTGGGTTGGCATGGCCCAGTGATGAACGGCGCGGCAGTGCCCGGCAGCCCGGAGTTCTCCTCATGCCCGCTGCCCGACTGGAGAGAGTTCTGCGAGCTCCATGCCCGTGCCTCCGCCGCCGACTTTGCCCACAAGTTCCACCGCTTCCTGTCAGAGAACCCGTGCTACGACTCCCCGGGCGCCGACAGCAGCTTCTCGCAGCACTTCGCCAGACACTTCCTGGAGTGTTTCTCTGCTGCTGTCACCCAGGCCAGGGACCACCAGGCCTCGCTCTTGCCAGGGGACGACGGCTCCAACGCTCCCCCCAAATACAGCATTGTTCCCTTCCTGGGCATCCAGGGCTGCCCCTTGCCCTACGGACACAACGACCTCTACCAGCGGCGCAAGGACACCGGTGCCTCCAGCGAGTCCCTGGACAGTATGGACAGTGGAGGTTTAGGACTAGAAGGGATAGGCAGTTCCTCCTCCATGGCTATGGCCACCTCCCGCACCCCCCAGCCCGCCCACAAGCCCTCTGCTCTGGGCCAGTCACGCAGCTCAGAGGACGTCTCAGTGGGACACCCCAAGGCCCGCTTCAAGAAGGGATTCTCTCTGAGGAACATGAGTCTGTGTGTGGTGGACGGGGTGAAGGAGATCTGGCACCGCCGCGCCTCCCCTGAACCAGACCCTGTAGGAGGGTCCGGAGGGGTCAGACGGGCCAACGGAGGAGGGGAGCCAGGGGGGGAGAGATGGTCCCAGAGACTGCGTCTTCCCAGGGGTTCCCAGGGGCACAAGGCTGAGCTGCTGGAGATCCAGAGAGAGGGGGCTCTGCGTTACATGGTAGCTGATGATACTAACTGTATAGGGGTGCCTCAGTGGCAGAAGTGTAGGTTGCTGCTGAGGAAGACCAGGAGGGACGAAGGGTGTGACAAGTTCCTGTTGGAGTTCTATGTGCCACCCAAGGTAGAGTTACAGTATATGGACGTGGACACACACACACACACACACACACACACGAAAAAACATACACAGTCATATTTGTTTATGTGGGCTTCACAGATCACTGGCTCTGACCTTAAGGTGAGAAAATAAGACTGAAGCTGTTTAAATCTCTCTGCTCTCCCTTGATACCAGGGAGCCCAAGGATAGGTGGGCTTGTGGGAGGGAGGGAGAGAGAGAAGGGGGTAGAGCTGGAGAGGGAGGGCAGGCAGGCGGGAGAGGAGGAGGTTGAGCTGGAGGGGGGAGGGAGGGAGATGGATGGGGAGGGAGAAGGGGGTAGAGCTGGAGGGAGGGGGGAGAGAAGGGGGTAGAGCTGGAGGGGGGAGAGGAGGAGGTTGGGCTGGAGGGGGGAGAGGAGGAGGTTGAGCTGGAGGGGGGAGAGGAGGAGGTTGAGCTGGAGGGGGGAGAGGAGGAGGTTGAGCTGGAGGGAGGAGGGAGGAGGGAGGAGGGAGGGAGGAGGGAGGGAGGGATTTCTGAAGGACCTGAAATCAGTCAGCTTGGTAAGCAGCAGACTCGGGGAAACGCACTCAGGAACACATGGCTTTACAGGGAGAGATACAGTATGAGGATTTTATTTATTTAACCTTTATTTAAACAGAGAGTCACATTGAGATTCAAATCTGTTTTATAAAAAGAGCCCTGTACACATGACAATAAAAAACTGAATATTAAAACAACATGTGTATAAAACAATCAAATTCAGCACAAAAAAAACAACAAACATTTTAAAACCATCACATTCAACTACATAGAGGTCCTCAATCAATAATTTATACTTCCTGAGTGACACCAGCACATCTAACTGCAGTGAACTCTCCAGAATGTTCCACAAATTTGGGGCATAAAAACAAAACACAGATTTTCCCAAATCTGTGGAGACTGGAGGGATCTCTAGTGTTATCCATTCCTGTGAACAGGTTTGGTAATTTAGGATTTCTATATTCATTAATAATGTTATTATATAGAGGGAGTTTCCGTAAGATTGCTTTGTAAATAAATAAGAGAATGCAGCGTTCTTCTTACAGACAGAGGTCCGTCCCACATTTAGTGGGATATGTAGGCATGGTATATAGAGGGGTTTCTATAGATTAGAAACACTAAATCATGGATGAACAACTTTTGATTTGGGGTGGGGGGGGCCACACAACATCTGAAGTCATCATCGCCAACACACTATATAAAGAGACACGAATGTCACACACACTGACGGACGGACGGGGTACGATGACATGTCCTGATGGGCTGTTTCACATCTACAACGGTCTCAGTTCCTCTACAAGGTGCCGTGCAAATCCTGAAAACTGATTCAGTCACTGCGGTGGAAAAAGAGAGAACCCCACTTCTTGTTGTGATCCAGGTCCAATGGCCACAAAGACACTGTTCCCTGAAAAGACTTACAGACTGCTTCACTACGGTCGTCTTATCAGGGCCCGTATTCACAAAGCCTCTTAGAGTAGGATCAGGATAGGGAACAGTGGTCAGGATGGTGGATCAGGACAGGGAACAGTGGTCAGGATGGTGGATCAGGATGGAGAACAGTGGTCAGGATGGTGGATCAGGACAGGGAACAGTGGTCAGGATGGTGGATCAGGACAGAGGACAGTGGTCAGGATGGTGGATCAGGACAGAGAACAGTGGTCAGGATGGTGGATCAGGACAGAGGACAGTGGTCAGGATGGTGGATCAGGACAGAGGACAGTGGTCAGGATGGTGGATCAGGACAGAGGACAGTGGTCAGGATGGTGGATCAGGACAGGGAACAGTGGTCAGGATGGTGGATCAGGACAGAGAACAGTGGTCAGGATGGTGGATCAGGACGGAGAACAGTGGTCAGGATGGTGGATCAGGACAGAGGACAGTGGTCAGGATGGTGGATCAGGACAGAGGACAGTGGTCAGGATGGTGGATCAGGACAGGGAACAGTGGTCAGGATGGTGGATCAGGATGGTGGATCAGGACAGAGGACAGTGGTCAGGATGGTGGATCAGGACAGTGGTCCAGGACAGAGGACAGTGGTCAGGATGGTGGATCAGGACAGTGGTCAGGATGATGGATCAGGATAGAGAACAGTGGTCAGGATGGTGGATCAGGATAGAGAACAGTGGTCAGGATGGTGGCTCAGGATAGAGAACAGGGATCATACTAATAATATTTTATGGACAGATCCTGGATCAGCACTCGTACTCTGAGACACCTTTAAAAAAAAAAAGTAACCTTTTCATTTAACGAGGAAAGTCAGTTAAGAACAAATTCTTATTTACAATGACGGTCTACACCGGCCAAACCCGGACGACGCTGGGCCAATTGTGCGCCATCCTATGGGACTCCCAATCACGGCCGGATGTGATACTTTGTGGCTATGGGTCCAGGTTCTCACAAGACAGACAGACAGACAGACAGACAGACAGACAGACAGACAGACAGACAGACAGACAGACAGACAGACAGACAGACAGACAGACAGACAGACAGACAGACAGACAGACAGACAGACAGTGGGAGGAGAGAACACGCAGTACTCTTGTCATACAGTACACTTCAGGCAGCACCCTGCCTTTATAATAAGACTAAGGAGGCATAGGCAGAACAGACAGAGGACCAGTACCATAATGCTTCCTTCTCTCCTTAACTCCTTGAAGATTAGACTTCCTATAGAAGTAGGTACATCTCCTTCATGGTGCTTTTAATCAATCTAGTCATGTCAGATGAGATTAGTCAAACTGTTTTTCAGGTACAGTTTTTGAACGGAGTCACGGTATTGTTGACTGATGCCAGTGATGTGATCTCAGTGGGGCAAGGGGAACAGGAAATATCCCTTTAGATACAGGAAGTGCCCTTTTTTATATTCTTCCCCTGGAGATGAGCTGAGTGGAGGACTCAGGACAGCCATACAGGGAGATGAAGAAGACTGATGATCCATTCAGATCAACTGACAAGCCTCTACTACAATACCTACAGCCTCTCAGATGCACACACACACACTGAGCACATTTAAATTGAAATCTAAAAGGAATATTAACCGTGTGTGTGTCCAATAGTCGTCAAAGCCCAAGGTGAGCATCCCTCTGTCTGCCATCGTGGAGGTGAGGACAACCATGCCCCTGGAGATGCCTGACAAAGACAACACCTTCGTCCTGAAGGTAAGGGTAAGAAACCATAACACACCACTACCCTGTCTTCTCTCTGTTCGGTTATCTCTCACAACACTACCCTGTCTTCTCTCTGTTCTCTCTCCCTGTTCAGTTATCTCTCACAACACTACCCTGTCTTCTCTCTGTTCGGTTATCTCTCACAACACTACCCTGTCTTCTCTCTGTTCTCTCTCCCTGTTCAGTTATCTCTCACAACACTACCCTGTCTTCTCTCTGTTCAGTTATCTCTCACAACACTACCCTGTCTTCTCTCTGTTCAGTTATCTCTCACAACACTACCCTGTCTTCTCTCTGTTCGGTTATCTCTCACAACACTACCCTGTCTTCTCTCTGTTCGGTTATCTCTCACAACACTACCCTGTCTTCTCTCTGTTCTCTCTCCCTGTTCAGTTATCTCTCACAACACTACCCTGTCTTCTCTCTGTTCAGTTATCTCTCACAACACTACCCTGTCTTCTCTCTGTTCAGTTATCTCTCACAACACTACCCTGTCTTCTCTCTGTTCGGTTATCTCTCACAACACTACCCTGTCTTCTCTCTGTTCTCTCTCCCTGTTCAGTTATCTCTCACAACACTACCCTGTCTTCTCTCTGTTCTCTCTCCCTGTTCAGTTATCTCTCACAACACTACCCTGTCTTCTCTCTGTTCGGTTATCTCTCACAACACTACCCTGTCTTCTCTCTGTTCTCTCTCCCTGTTCAGTTATCTCTCACAACACTACCCTGTCTTCTCTCTGTTCAGTTATCTCTCACAACACTACCCTGTCTTCTCTCTGTTCGGTTATCTCTCACAACACTACCCTGTCTTCTCTCTGTTCAGTTATCTCTCACAACACTACCCTGTCTTCTCTCTGTTCTCTCTCCCTGTTCAGTTATCTCTCACAACACTACCCTGTCTTCTCTCTGTTCAGTTATCTCTCACAACACTACCCTGTCTTCTCTCTGTTCTCTCTCCCTGTTCGGTTATCTCTCACAACACTACCCTGTCTTCTCTCTGTTCTCTCTCCCTGTTCAGTTATCTCTCACAACACTACCCTGTCTTCTCTCTGTTCGGTTATCTCTCACAACACTACCCTGTCTTCTCTCTGTTCGGTTATCTCTCACAACACTACCCTGTCTTCTCTCTGTTCTCTCTCCCTGTTCGGTTATCTCTCACAACACTACCCTGTCTTCTCTCTGTTCAGTTATCTCTCACAACACTACCCTGTCTTCTCTCTGTTCAGTTATCTCTCACAACACTACCCTGTCTTCTCTCTGTTCGGTTATCTCTCACAACACTACCCTGTCTTCTCTCTGTTCGGTTATCTCTCACAACACTACCCTGTCTTCTCTCTGTTCTCTCTCCCTGTTCAGTTATCTCTCACAACACTACCCTGTCTTCTCTCTGTTCGGTTATCTCTCACAACACTACCCTGTCTTCTCTCTGTTCTCTCTCCCTGTTCAGTTATCTCTCACAACACTACCCTGTCTTCTCTCTGTTCGGTTATCTCTCACAACACTACCCTGTCTTCTCTCTGTTCTCTCTCCCTGTTCAGTTATCTCTCACAACACTACCCTGTCTTCTCTCTGTTCTCTCTCCCTGTTCGGTTATCTCTCACAACACTACCCTGTTCTCTCTCACAACACTACCCTGTTCTCTCTCACAACACTACCCTGTTCTCTCTCACAACACTACCCTGTTCTCTCTCACAACACTACCCTGTTCTCTCTCACAACACTACCTTATAGATACGACTACCTGACCCGACAAAACCAAACTAACAGCCTACTTCTCTTTCTTGCAGTCTGTGCAGAAGTCTCTCTGTCTCCCCTCTGGACTCGCACAGTAACTGTTCTGTGGTGTTCGCTCTCTCTCTCTCTCTCTCTCTCTCTCTCTCTCTCCACAGTAACTGTTCTATGGTGTGGTGTGTTCTCTCTCCACAGTAACTGTTCTGTGGTGTGTTCTCTCTCTCTCTCTCTCTCCACAGTAACTGTTCTATGGTGTGGTGTGTTCTCTCTCCACAGTAACTGTTCTGTGGTGTGTTCTCTCTCTCTCTCTCTCTCCACAGTAACTGTTCTATGGTGTGGTGTGTTCTCTCTCCACAGTAACTGTTCTGTGGTGTGTTCTCTCTCTCTCTCTCTCTCTCTCCACAGTAACTGTTATGTGGTGTGGTGTGTTCTCTCTCCACAGTAACTGTTCTATGGTGTGTTCTCTCTCCACAGGTGGAGAATGGAGGTGAATATATCTTGGAGACCATCGACTCGCTGCAGAAAAACTCCTGGGTCGCTGACATCCAGGACTGCATGGACCCTGGGTAAATGGAGGGATAAATATTTACTGTTCACTGAGGGAGGGAACAGCACACAGTCATTAATCACCCTGTAAGAGTTTGACAGATCCCTCTCTCACGCTCTGAGTTTTTCCTGGTACAGTGAGTTTGTCTGTTCAGTCCAGGCATGTATTTAGACAGCCATAAACAGAGATACATTTTGTGTCCCTGTACATTTACCTGTATGTGTGTGTGCTGTTTCTGATGTGTGTGTCCCTGTACATTTACCTGTATGTGTGTGTGCTGTTTCTGATGTGTGTGTGTGTGTGTCCCTGTACATTTACCTGTATGTGTGTGTGCTGTTTCTGATGTGTGTGTGTGTGTGTCCCTGTACATTTACCTGTATGTGTGTGTGCTGTTTCTGATGTGTGTGTGTGTGTGTGTCCCTGTACATTTACCTGTATGTGTGTGTGCTGTTTCTGATGTGTGTGTGTGTGTGTCCCTGTACATTTACCTGTATGTGTGTGTGCTGTTTCTGATGTGTGTGTGTGTGTGTGTCCCTGTACATTTACCTGTATGTGTGTGTGCTGTTTCTGATGTGTGTGTGTGTGTGTCCCTGTACATTTACCTGTATGTGTGTGTGCTGTTTCTGATGTGTGTGTGTGTGTGTCCCTGTACATTTACCTGTATGTGTGTGTGCTGTTTCTGATGTGTGTGTGTGTGTGTCCCTGTACATTTACCTGTATGTGTGTGTGCTGTTTCTGATGTGTGTGTGTGTGTGTCCCTGTACATTTACCTGTATGTGTGTGTGCTGTTTCTGATGTGTGTGTGTGTCCCTGTATGTTTACCTGTATGTGTGTGTGCTGTTTCTGATGTGTGTGTGTGTGTCTCCCTGTACATTTACCTGTATGTGTGTGTGCTGTTTCTGATGTGTGTGTGTGTGTGTCCCTGTACATTTACCTGTATGTGTGTGTGCTGTTTCTGATGTGTGTGTGTGTGTGTGTCCCTGTACATTTACCTGTATGTGTGTGTGCTGTTTCTGATGTGTGTGTGTGTGTGTCCCTGTACATTTACCTGTATGTGTGTGTGCTGTTTCTGATGTGTGTGTGTGTGTGTCCCTGTACATTTACCTGTATGTGTGTGTGCTGTTTCTGATGTGTGTGTGTGTGTGTGTCCCTGTACGTTTACCTGTGTGTGACATAGGGACAGTGGAGATGACATTGAGCTGGCCTCATGTCCCCACGGCCAGGCGTCTAAAGAGTTCTCCATGGTGGCCTCCTGCAGCTGTGAGCTTCTGTCAGAGGGTGAGTCAAACACACACACACACACACACACACACACACACATGGATGGACACACACACACGCACGGACACACACACACACGTAACCTAACCTCACACATTGCCTTTTGAGGGAAATGGATGTGCTATCAATCTGGCTGCTGTGTAAGGTCGTGTATGTACAGTATCTTATAATGTTGTGTTTTTGTGTCCAGGTGTTCATCGCACCCCTGTGAGATCCTGTGGATCAGCAGCAGAACTGTATAGCGCCCCCTTTGTCCGCTACAGAGAACTACCCTTCACCCAGCATCCTTCCCATGTCCCCCTGGAGCGCTTCCTCCAGTCCCCAGAGGCCCAGGGGAAAAGCCCCACCACAGGTAAGGGGAAGAGAATGGTGCTTGCAACGCGAGGATAGTGGGTTCAATTCCCGGTGGTCACCCCTACGTAAACTGTCTCTTTGGATAAAATCAGGGGTGAAGGTAAGGCAGCAGCAAAGACAGAAGGGGAAACCCAGATATGTCACAGGGGGCTATAAAGCTGAAGCATCTGTTTTTAGAAAGTTTCCTCACCACCATATAATGGTAGTGGGAGGAAGTTCAGTCTCGGGTAGTGGGAGAGAGGATGGAACGAGGTGAAACTGGGCTGACATTCTGCACATTTTCTCATCGATGAAACATCTGATTTTTTTTTTAGTAACACAGTGCACTGTAGACTTGATGCTTTGCAAAGTCGAATTGAGTTTGTGCACACTTCACAGATGAGGTGTTCCCTAACGGAAATATGCAAATACATGCTAGCTCGTGCCAGTAGGGTGTCGCTAGCTCGTGCCAGTAGGGTGTCGCTAGCTCGTGCCAGTAGGGTGTCGCTAGCTCGTGCCAGTAGGGTGTCGCTAGCTCGTGCCAGTAGGGTGTCGCTAGCTCGTGCCAGTAGGGTGTCGCTAGCTCGTGCCAGTAGGGTGTCGCTAGCTGATTAATTTGCTCCCACTGTAAACGACACAGATTAACTATCTTGGGTTGGTCATAAATCTGTTTGGTGGTTCAGGTACGAAATAAATAGTAGGGGTACGCTGTACCGGTAAAACATGAGCCCATCACAATAATTAAAACAAAATGTCCAGAACTGTAGACTACGGCCACTTTTTATCATTACCGCGTGTCGGAGGCGTGTCGGAGGCGTGTCGGAGGCGTGTCACACAAGCGAATGGACTTGAAAACAGGTGGTATAACCTACGCTCCGAAATGTGATGTGGTTGGACGAGAACACTGACATTTTGCCAAGGCAGAGATGAGTGGCCGACACTGAGAGGCGTGCGGACAGAGGTGGACGCATAAATTCTGGCCAAATGTCATGACACTTTGTGATGTTTTGTGTAGCAGATGTCTCTTTCCATTCACCACTGTTTGGAGGCTGGAGATATGTTGTCAGTGGGTGAACGTGAGCGGGTAGCCTAGTAAATGTTTGACAATCAGATGAAAACGTCTTGACTGGTTGTGTTTTATGCCACAATAAAAGGTTTTAAATGTTTTAAAAGTGAAATTACAACTAGCTCCATAGAGATCCTATTGATAGGGATTCTGTATGTAATTCTATGATTAGGCCCGTAACACTCATAGCCCGTGAGTGCGTGAACATATATCAGGTAACCCTGGTTACGTGTCTGCTAAATGCATTATTATACCCTGAGTGTACAAAACATTCCATGACAGACTGAATCCAGGTGAATCCAGGTGAATCCAGGTGAAAGCTATGATCCCTTATTGATGTCACTTGTTAAATCCACTTCAATCAGTGTAGATGAAGGGGAGGAGACGGGATAAAGAAGGATTTTTTTCAAGCCTTGAGACATGGATTGTGTGTTTGCCATTCAGAGGGTGAATGGGCAAGACAAAAGATTTAAGTTCCTTTGAACAGGGTATGGTAGTAGGTGCTAGGCGCACCGGTTTGAGTGTGTCAAGAACTGCAACGCTGCTGGGTTTTTCTCCCTGTTCTGTTTCCTCTGCATATCAAGAATGGTCCCCCACCCAAAGGACATCCAGCCAACTTGACACAACTGTGGGAAACATTGGAGTCAACATGGGCCAGCATCCCTGCGGAACGCTTTCGACGCCTTGTAGAGTCCACGACCCGACGAATTGAGACTGTTTTGAGGGTGAAAGGGGGTGAATTGAGACTGTTTTGAGGGTGAAAGGGGGTGTAACTCAATATCAATAAGGTGTGGTCTACCTTTTATCATGTGATCTCTCATCTGTATCCTCCCTTCAGGGGTTCTAGGTGACGGGGCGACTGAGGCGGAGGCAGACCCCAGCCTGGCGGAGTACCCATGGTTCCACGGGACATTGTCGCGCGTGCGTGCTGCCCAACTGGTGCTGGCGGGCGGAGCTAGGAGCCACGGGCTGTTTGTGATTCGCCAAAGCGAGACGCGCCCGGGAGAGTACGTCCTCACCTTTAACTTCCAGGGCAAAGCCAAGGTGAGCCAATCGCAGGCTCTTTACCTCTTCTTCCTCCCCTTCACATGCACTGATCTTCAAACATAAGATGCTAACTGAAGGATTTGCTTTCAGGAAACAGGACAGGTTGCTGACAGACTATTGAGAATGTCCCTGTTTATCCCAGACCTAAGTATTGGTGTGGATATTATGGGCATGCACACTGTATAGTGGGGTAGGCCAAATCCCAAATGGACCCTTATGCACTTGAGGAGATATGAGAGGATTTGATTGGTTTAAGCAATATGGTGTAACTTCCACCTAGCCTATCACAGGACAAGGTGGATGGAGCTATTACCATATTGCTTACACAAATCAAATCCAGTCAGATGTCTACATGGGGCGTAGATCTTTAGGGGTTGATTTGTGATTGGGCCGTGTCCTCTAGTGGAGTGAGGAGCACTCCCATGCCCTCTGGGGCTGCAGACAGACAGGTCTGTTCCCATGCCCTCTGGGGCTGCAGACAGACAGGTCTGTTCCCATGCCCTCTGGGGCTGCAGGCAGACAGGTCTGTTCCCATGCCCTCTGGGGCTGCAGACAGACAGGTCTGTTCCCATGCTCTGTTGGGCTGCAGACAGACAGGTCTGTTCCCATGCTCTGTTGGGCTGCAGACAGACAGGTCTGTTCCCATGCTCTGTTGGGCTGCAGACAGACAGGTCTGTTCCCATGCTCTGTTGGGCTGCAGACAGACAGGTCTGTTCCCATGCCCTCTGGGGCTGCAGACAGACAGGTCTGTTCCCATGCCCTCTGGGGCTGCAGACAGACAGGTCTGTTCCCATGCCCTCTGGGGCTGCAGACAGACAGGTCTGTTCCCATGCCCTCTGGGGCTGCAGACAGACAGGTCTGTTTGCATGCCCTCTGGGGCTGCAGACAGACAGGTCTGTTCCCATGCCCTCTGGGGCTGTAGACAGACAGGTCTGTTCCCATGCCCTCTGGGGCTGCAGGCAGACAGGTCTGTTCCCATGCCCTCTGGGGCTGCAGACAGACAGGTCTGTTCCCATGCTCTGTTGGGCTGCAGACAGACAGGTCTGTTCCCATGCTCTGTTGGGCTGCAGACAGACAGGTCTGTTCCCATGCTCTGTTGGGCTGCAGACAGACAGGTCTGTTCCCATGCTCTGTTGGGCTGCAGACAGACAGGTCTGTTCCCATGCTCTGTTGGGCTGCAGACAGACAGGTCTGTTCCCATGCCCTCTGTTGGGCTGCAGACAGACAGGTCTGTTCCCATGCCCTCTGGGGCTGCAGACAGACAGGTCTGTTCCCATGCCCTCTGGGGCTGCAGACAGACAGGTCTGTTCCCATGCCCTCTGGGGCTGCAGACAGACAGGTCTGTTTGCATGCCCTCTGGGGCTGCAGACAGACAGGTCTGTTCCCATGCCCTCTGGGGCTGCAGACAGACAGGTCTGTTTCCATGCCCTCTGGGGCTGCAGGCAGACAGGTCTGTTTCCATGCCCTCTCCTGCCTCCTCCTCTCCTCCGACGTCAGTCTCAGGAAGTCTCCAAATTCCTCCAACAGCTCAGCATTATGTCCTGCTTTCCCCCTCTCTACTCCTCACTCACCTCTCTCTTCCTCTCTCCCCTCTACTCCTCTCTCTATTCTTCCCCCTCTACTTCCTTTTCACCTCTTATTTTCCCTCTCTCTCTTACATTAATGTACAGGAGTGTTACAAGTGAAACTTTATATTACTCACAATTCCCTCCCTCTCTCTCTCCCCCCCTCCCCTTCTCCTCCTCCTCCCTCTCAACCCCCCTCCCCTTCTCCTCCTCTCTCCCCCCCTCCCCTTCTCCTCCTCTCTCTCCCCCCAGCACCTGCGTCTGTCGGTGAATGGTAAGGGTCAGTGTCATGTTCATCATCTGTGGTTCCACACCGTGTCAGATATGCTGAGGCACTTCCACTCCCACCCCATCCCTCTGGAGTCAGGGGGCTGTGCTGACATCACACTGCGTTCCTACGTACAGGTTACCCCCACAGGTACGCCCAACACACACACACACACGCCCACACACACACACACACACACACACACACACACACACACACACACACACACACACACACACACACACACACGCCCAACACACACACACACACACACACACACACCCACCCACCCACAGGTACGCCCAACACACACACACCTCTAAACATGAACAACAGCTTTATAAATACACTCTAAAGCTCTCTTAACTGGTTCAATGTTGAGAATGTCTTTCTAGAAACAGTTGGTCATTTCTGATCAGTTTGGACGGGCCCCTGGGTAGCTCTGTCTGACCCTTGTTATTAAAGAGGACAGTCTGACGTCTGGCTGGAAACAACAACATCGCTCGGTCCAGTGAATCGCTTGAAAAAAAACGGCAACCTTTCAGTGGGATGACCTCAGACTGATGTTTTCCTCCGTCTTAAAGGTTTTAACTAGATGTTTTAACCAGTGACCAGCCCCCCACCCCCTCAACCCCCACCGCACCCCACCCACTCGCCTGGCAGGGGATGAATGCCCTCCTGTGCATAGGGAGAGAAGGGGGGAGAGAGGGGGGAGAGAGAGGGTGAGAGGGGGTGATTATACAACAGGCCCAGCCTCAGGCCCCCACCCAACACTCACAAAGACCCTCTGTTTCCCCCGGGCACACACACACACACACACACACACACACACACACACACACACACACACACACACACACACACACACACACACACACACACACACACAGCGAGTGGGTTGTTGGTCCAGCGTGTAAAAAGCGTTATTGATTCACGCTGCTCAGCCGTGTTTTCATCAGTGGCACTACTGTTCTTGTCCCACCAAGAGAGGTGACGGTATAGACGGTCGTCAACACTTTAACTTGTGTTTATGTTTGGCATTTTAATGAAAGATACTTTGATAAAAACAAACTGTATCAGGCCTCTTAACACTGCTCTTTTCTTACAGACAGATATCCCGTCTCTCTCTACTGCTCTCACACAGATGTGACCGTGCCTCAGCTCCCAACCCCACCCAGGGACCAAGGCTGCTGGACTGACCCAACCCAGCCAACCCTTCACCTCCCTGGGTTCTCGCAGCCGGCAGGGCCCCCCTCCGACACCCCGATCTCATCCAGCTCCTCATCCTCGCCCATCGCCCTTCCTTCCCACTCCCGTGGTGAGCCAGGCAGCGGAGGAGGAGGAGGAGGAGGAGGGGGAGGGGGGCTGGTTAGCAGGAGTAACAGCGCAGAACGTCTGTTAGATCCCTCTAGTGGCGCCTCGGAGGACTACCAAGAGACAGACGGAACACGCAGGGCCAGAGCTGTGGAGAACCAGTACTCCTTCTACTGAGACTGGGCGCAACCAAACCGGGAGCTCTCATTGGCTGAGACACAGGACATACAGGGATTTGGACTAAATAGGTGAAATGTCATGGATGTGTGGGTGGACATGGATCACTCATTATCTTGTTTATTTGCTTGTTTGTGTTCCAAGATATGTTCTGTTTCTCCAATCTGTGTCCAGTTAACCCCTGGCTCTGTGGCCACCCTCATCAGCTGACATTAACGATATGAAGAAACAATGATTTAGTCTTGAGGGTGGGATGGATGGAGACAGCGGATGGGATGGGTGGAGGAGGAGAGATGGATGGATGGATGGAGAGGGAGAGAGATGGGATGGATGGAGGGAGAGAGAGAGTGATGAGGGAGGGATGATGGAGAAGGAGAGCGAGAGATGGGAATGGAGACAGAGAGGGATGGTAGAGAGAGACAGGGATGGTAGAGAGAGGAATGGAGACAGATAGAGGGATGAGAGAGAGAGAGAGAGGAAATGGTCCAGTGGAGGTTTTGATTCACTTCACCAGACCACTTCCTGTCTGCCCTACCCACAATTCCCTAGGAACAAAGCCTCTGTCACCGCCCTGCTAAGTAACCAGAGCTGAAGCTACCCTACCTAAATGGTTTTCCTCCCCAGGCCCTCTTGAGCATAGCCCTAATGTTTGTGAAGCTGCTTCTAGTCTGTCCCGGATATCCTCTCTGTCCCCAAGGGGACTTCCAAGTACAACACACTTCTTTTCCTATAGCTTTGCCAAAATGAATGGTAACATCAGTATAGTAATGGGTGTGTTAGTGTTATTTGAGATGTTCTTATTGTACAGGCAAAAGGTCCTAGTGCCTGTCAGTTACACAGCACTTTGACCATATGATATGTGAATGACGGGCCGTCTCATTGGCAGTGACGACCTCAGGTCAGAGTGATAAAACATGCAGGGTTTGGGTCATTTCGATTCCAGTCAATTCAGAAAGTAAACCAAATTCCAAATTGTCCTCTTGAAAAGCAATAAAGAGAATTAGAATCTCAGTGTACTTCCTGAATTGACTGGAACTCCAATCCAGCTCACATCTCCACCTACCAGAACACAGCTCCTCATTCCCGCTCACATCTCCACCTACCAGAACACAGCTCCTCATTCCCGCTCACATCTCCACCTACCAGAACACAGCTCCTCATTCCGGCTCACATCTCCACCTACCAGAACACAGCTCCTCATTCCCGCTCACATCTCCACCTACCAGAACACAGCTCCTCATTCCAGCTCACATCTCCACCTACCAGAACACAGCTCCTCATTCCAGCTCACATCTCCACCAACCAGAACACAGCTCCTCATTCCAGCTCACATCTCCACCTACCAGAACACAGCTCCTCATTCCAGCTCACATCTCCACCTACCAGAACACAGCTCCTCATTCCCGCTCACATCTCCACCTACCAGAACACAGCTCCTCATTCCAGCTCACATCTCCACCAACCAGAACACAGCTCCTCATTCCAGTTCACATCTCCACCTACCAGAACACAGCTCCTCATTCCAGCTCACATCTCCACTTACCAGAACACAGCTCAGCATTCCAGCTCACATCTCCACCTACCAGAACACAGCTCAGCATTCCAGCTCACAGCTCCACCGACCAGAACACAGCTCCTCATTCCAGCTCACATCTCCACTTACCAGAACACAGCTCAGCATTCCAGCTCACATCTCCACCTACCAGAACACAGCTCAGCATTCCCGCTCACATCTCCACCTATCAGAGCACAGCTCCTCATTCCAGCTCACATCTCCACCTATCAGAGCACAGCTCAGCATTCCAGCTCACAGCTCCACCTACCAGAACACAGCTCAGCATTCCAGCTCACATATCAACATGGTGCAGCCGGCAACATTTTCACATCGAAGGCTGCTACTGTAATTCAGTCAAACTCAATGCATAATATTCAACATGTTTCGTTTCCACGGCTCTATGGACGGTTGTTGATGGGGACAATCCAGAATATACTGTAAAGGGTATCTTACATATAGACACAGAGGTGCTGTACAATGGCAAGCAGCTCCAAGACAACTGTTTGAAAGCCATGAGATAGTGATATGATCAGCTATATCAGAGGAAGGTATAGGCTACAGTATGAAAACAACACAACCTGGGGGGGGGGGGGGGGTTGTTCTGGCTGTCCTCTATGGGTTTGACTGACCTCTTGTGATGTCCAGCCCCAAGCCTGATGTTTGGTGTGCTGCAGTTGTTTCCTAAACCTGGTCCTATACCGCCCCTTTGTGTGATGATTTTCTGTCTGAGGTATCATATCATTTTCAGACTCCTGAAGACTTGACTCATTTTTAAAATTGGTTTGGAACGTTCTAAAGAACTGGTTGATTATGGAATTAGAATACAGGAAAACCAGCAGAAACAGGGGGACTTGACGACCGTAGTTTGGGGGACTTGACGACCGTAGTTTGGGGGACTTGACGACCGTAGTTTGGGGGACTTGACGACCGTAGTTTGGGGGACTTGACGACCGTAGTTTGGGGGACTTGACGACCGTAGTTTGGGGGACTTGACGACCGTAGTTTGGGGGACTTGACGACCGTAGTTTGGGGGACTTAGTGCTACATACTGGCACCGCTGCAAGGTGAACTCTAGGGGCCAGGGGCCTAGGGTAAGGACCTAGAACTGTACAGTAGTCCCCAGATGGTCACGCTAGGACAGAATCGGCAACAGGTTAGTATTAAAATAGCATTTGTAATTAGTCCTGTCTAGCATAGGGCGACGGTCGCTGTCACCATAATGGCCATATCAGACTGACAGGAGGAGGAATGCAGGAGGGGAGGGGGGCAGTTCATGGTAAATGTGCCAATTTAAATCGTTTTTTTAAGAGTATTTATTCCTCAGCTGTTGTAAATGACATTTTCCTATCAAGTCTTATTGATGTAATTGTTCATTGTTCTCAGTGGAACCAGTGAATCACAGCAGACTTGGTCACATATCAGAAGCTAGTGCCGGAGTGGTTGTCCTCTTAATTCTACTTCACATGTAGTGTTGATTTCTGTTGTCTGGCTGAGTTTAAGAGTCTGTGCACTTTTGTACTGAGTGATGTACTTGACATAACTTTATATTTCTGTGAATAAAACTTGAGCAAACTGTTACTATGAACATCATGTCTTCTGTTTCTAAGCAACCCACAAGACATTTGATCTAGCACCAACCCCGATCACAACATATTGAATTGAACACTGCTCAGTACTTCATGAGAATAGGTTTGGTTTTACTGATGGACAACAGAGATCTCTAGTGGACAAAAGCTGTTGTTGCTGACTAGTCTCCTAGGTAGACAGGTTGCAGAGACTCCTGCATTTGGAAAGTATTCAGACCCTTTTTGACTTTTTTACATTTGAAGTTATAGCCTTATTCTTTTATTTTATTTTATCCCTCAATCTACAGTCGTGGCCAAAAGTTTTGAGAATGACACAAATATAAATTTTCACAAAGTTTGCTGCTTCAGTGTCTTTAGATATTTTTGTCAGATTGTTACTATGGAGTACTGAAGTATAATTACAAGCTTTTCATAAGTGTCAAAGGCTTTTATTGACAATTACATGAGGTTGATGCAAAGAGTCAATATTTGCCGTGTTGACCCTTCTTTTTCAAGACCTCTGCAATCCGCCCTGGCATGCTGTCAATTAACTTCTGGGCCACATCCTGACTGATGGCAGCCCATTCTTGCATAATCAATGCTTGGAGTTTGTCAGAATTTGTGGGTTTTTGTTTGTCCACCCGCCTCTTGAGGATTGACCACAAGTTCTCAATGGGATTAAGGTCTGGGGAGTTTCCTGGCCATGGACCCAAAATATCGATGTTTTGTTCCCCGAGCCACTTAGTTATCACTTTTGCCTTATGGCAAGGTGCTCCATCATGCTGGAAAAGGCATTGTTCGTCACCAAACTGTTCCTGGATGGTTGGGAGAAGTTGCTCTCGGAGGATGTGTTGGTACCATTCTTTATTCATGGCTGTGTTCTTTGGCAAAATTGTGAGTGAGCCCACTTTGGCTGAGAAGCAACCCCACATATGAATGGTCTCAGGATGCTTTACTGTTGGCATGACACAGGACTGATGGTAGCGCTCACCTTGTCTTCTCAGGACAAGCTTTTTTACGGATGCCCCAAACAATCGGAAAGGGGATTCATCAGAGAAATGACTTTACCCCAGTCCTCAGCAGTCCAATCCCTGTACCTTTTGCAGAATATCAGTCTGTCCATGATGCTTTTCCTGGAGAGAAGTGGCTTCTTTGCTGCCCTTCTTGACACCAGGCCATCCTCCAAAAGTCTTTGCCTCACTGTGCGTGCAGATGCACTCACACCTGCCTGCTGCCATTCCTGAGCAAGCTCTGTACTGGTGGTGCCCCGATCCCGCAGCTGAATCAACTTTAGGAGACGGTCCTGGCGCTTGCTGGACTTTCTTGGGCGCCCTGAAGCCTTCTTCACAACAATTGAACCGCTCTCCTTGAAGTTCTTGATGATCCGATAATTGGTTGATTTAGGTGCAATCTTACTGGCAGCAATATCTTTGCCTGTGAAGCCCTTTTTGTGCAAAGCAATGATGACGGCACATGTTTCCTTGCAGGTAACCATGGTTGACAGAGGAAGAACAATGACTCCAAGCACCACTCTCCTTTTGAAGCTTCCAGTCTGTTATTCGAACTCAATCAGCATGACAGAGTGATCTCCAGCCTTGTCCTCATCAACACACACCTGTGTTAACGAGAGAATCACTGACATGATGTCAGCTGGTCCTTTTGTGGCAGGGCTGAAATGCAGTGGAATTGTTTTTTGGGGATTCAGTTCATTTGCATGGCAAAGAGGGACTTTGCAATTAATTGCAATTCATCTGATCACTCTTCATAACATTCTGGAGTATATGCAAATTGCCATCATACAAACTGAGGCAGCAGACTTTGTGAAAATTAATATTTGTGTCATTCTCAACTTTTGGCCACGACTGTACACACTACCCCATAATGACAAAGCGAAAGCAGGTTTTTAGAAATGTTAGCAAATTTATATATATAAAAAACCACCTTATTTACATAAGTATTCAGACCCTTTACTATGAGACTCAAAATTGAGCTCAGGTGCATCCTGTCTCCATTGATCATCCTTGAGATGTTTCTACAAATTGATTGAAGTCCACCTGTGGTACATTCAATTGATTGTACATGATTTGGAAAGGCACACACCTGTCTATATAAGGTCCCACAGTTGACAGTGCATGTCAGAGCAAAAACAAAGACATGAGGTCGAAGGAATTGTCCGTAGAGCTCCGAGATACGATTGTGTCAAGCCACAGATCTGGGGAAGGGTACCAAAACATTTCTACAGCATTGAAGGTCCCCAAGAACACAGTGGCCTCCATCATTCTTAAATGGAAGACATTTGGAACCACCAAGACTCTTCCTAGAGATGGCTGCATGGCCAAACTGAGCAATCGGGGGAGAAGGGCCTTGGTCAGGGTGGTGACCAAGAATCTGATGGTCATTCTAACAAAGCTCCAGAGTTCCTCTTGTGGAGATAGGAGAACCTTCCAGAAGGATAACCATCTCTGCAGCACTCCACCAATCAGGCCTTTATGGTAGAGTGGCCAGATGGAAGCCACTCCTCAGTAAAAAGCACGACAGCCCACTTGGAGTTTGCTAAAAGGCACCTAAAGACTCTTCCGACCATGAGAAAAAAGAAGACTCAAGGCTGTAATCGCTGCCAAAGGTGCTTCAACAAAGTACTGAGTAAAGGGTCTGAATACTTATGTAAATGTCATATTTCTGTTGTTTTTTTTGCAGCCATTTCTAAAAACCTGTTTTTGCTTTATGGGGTATTGTGTGTAGATTGATGAGTGGAAAAAGTCATCCATTTTAGAATAAGGCTGTAACGTAACAAAATGTGGAAAAAGTCAGGGGGTCTGAATACTTTCCAAAGGTGCTGTATATCCTACAAATAGACCACCAGTGTCATTTATTAGGCATATGCTTGTATAATTGTGTGTTAATATGCATGAATATTTAACAAATAGGTCTACTTAAATAGTGTCACGTTGGTAAATTAGACCAAGGTCCTGTTACCCACAAAAACATCTCACTGTAGGTCTGCGGATTTAAAATCAGTTTTGCTTTTTACATCATAAATGAACAACATCCATATGATATTGATTGCTTTGTGGATATGGGCCCATAGACTACAATATACACTGCTCAAAAAAATAAAGGGAACACTTAAACAACACAATGTAACTCCAAGTCAATCACACTTCTGTGAAATCAAACTGTCCACTTAGGAAGCAACACTGATTGACAATAAATTTCACATGCTGTTGTGCAAATGGAATAGACAACAGGTGGAAATTATAGGCAATTAGCAAGACACCCCCAATAAAGGAGTGGTTCTGCAGGTGGTGACCACAGACCACTTCTCAGTTTCTATGCTTCCTGGCTGATGTTTTGGTCACTTTTGAATGCTGGCGGTGCTTTCACTCTAGTGGTAGCATGAGACGGAATCTACAACCCACACAAGTGGCTCAGGTAGTGCAGCTCATCCAGGATGGCACATCAATGCGAGCTGTGGCAAGAAGGTTTGCTGTGTCTGTCAGCGTAGTGTCCAGAGCATGGAGGCGCTACCAGGAGACAGGCCAGTACATCAGGAGACGTGGAGGAGGCCGTAGGAGGGCAACAACCCAGCAGCAGGACAGCTACCTCCGCCTTTGTGCAAGGAGGAGCACTGCCAGAGCCCTGCAAAATGACTTCCAGCAGGCCACAAATGTGCATGTGTCTGCTCAAACGGTCAGAAACAGACTCCATGAGGGTGGTATGAGGGCCCGACGTCCACAGGTGGGGGTTGTGCTTACAGCCCAACACCGTGCAGGACGTTTGGCATTTGCCAGAGAACACCAAGATTGGCAAATTCGTCACTGGCGCCCTGTGCTCTTCACAGATGAAAGCAGGTTCACACTGAGCACATGTGACAGACGTGACAGAGTCTGGAGACGCCGTGGAGAACGTTCTGCTGTCTGCAACATCCTCCAGCATGACCGGTTTGGCGCTGGGTCAGTCATGGTGTGGGGTGGCATTTCTTTGGGGGGGCCGCACAGCCCTCCATGTGCTCGCCAGAGGTAGCCTGACTGCCATTAGGTACCGAGATGAGATCCTCAGACCCCTTGTGAGACCATATGCTGGTGTGGTTGGCCCTGGGTTCCTCCTAATGCAAGACAATGCTAGACCTCATGTGGCTGGAGTGTGTCAGCAGTTCCTGCAAGAGGAAGGCATTGATGCTATGGACTGGCCCGCCCGTTCCCCAGACCTGAATCCAATTGAGCACATCTGGGACATCATGTCTCGCTCCATCCACCAACGCCACGTTGCACCACAGACTGTCCAGGAGTTGGCGGATGCTTTAGTCCAGGTTTGGGAGGAGATCCCTCAGGAGACCATCCGCCACCTTATCAGGAGCATGCCCAGGCGTTGTAGGGAGGTCATACAGGCACGTGGAGGCCACACACACTACTGAGCCTCATTTTGACTTGTTTTAAAGACATTACATCAAAGTTGGATCAGCCTGTAGTGTGGTTTTCCACTTTAATTTTGAGTGTGACTCCAAATCCAGACCTCCATGGGTTGATAAATTGGATTTCCATTGATTATTTTTGTGTGATTTTGTTGTCAGCACATTCAACTATGTAAAGAAAAAAGTATTTAATAAGATTATTTCATTCATTCAGATCTAGGATGTGTTATTTTAGTGTTCCCTTTATTTTTTTGAGCAGTGTAGTTGTCTCAGGCTAACAGTAAAGCAGGAAGCATAATTAAATAGCAGCTCTGAAGATTTAACAGGCAGAGTTGCAAAGAAAAAGCCATATTTCAGACTGGCCAATAAAAAATTAAAGATTAAGATGGGCAAAAGAACACAGACACTGGACAGAGTAACTCTGCCTAGAAGGCCAGCATCCCGGAGTCGCCTCTTCACTGTTGACGTTGAGACTGGTGTTTTGCGGGTATTATTTAATGAAGCTGCCAGTTGAGGACATAATTGCATAATTGCAACTTTGCTTGCTTTCTAATGTTCAATTAGCCTTTTAAAATTAGAAACTTGGATTAGCTAACACAATGTGCCATTGGAACACAGGAGTGACGGTTGCTGATAATGTGCCTCTATACGCCTATGTAGATATTCCATAAAAAGATAAGCAGTTTCCAGCTACAATAGTCATTTAAACATTAACACTGTCTACACTGTATTTCTGATCAATTTGATGTTATTTTAATGGACAAAAAATGTGCTTTTCTTTCAAAAACAAGGACATTTCTAAGTGACCCCAAACTTTTGAAAGGTAGTTTATATTTAATTGTTCTGTTCATTCCTTTGGTCGGGCAAAGTCCCTGCAGCAATGTTCCAACATCTAGTGGAAAGCCTTCCCAGAAGAGTGGAGGCTGTTATAGCAGCAAAGGAAGGACCAAGTCCATATTAATGCCCATGATTTTGGAATGAGATGTTCGACGAGCAGGTGTCCACATACTTTTGGTCATGTAGTGCATTATGGGTATATTGTTACTGACTGATCTACAAATAATGTTGAGTAGTTATTTATGATGCAAGGTGATTGGTAGATCGGTCAGTCTAGACCTTAAAATCGTCTGCAATGTTAAACACCCCCATTATCAAACTCTGACTGAACCCATAGAACCAGTTATAAAGTCATCATCTGAGAACTCTAAATGCAACCGCAATTCAATTCAGTTTTGTGTCGTCATAATTTACTCTTATCCTATTTTTTTTTACTTAATATAATATTATCTTATGTTGTCTATAACGGTTCTGTACTCTTGTCATGTATTTTCTGTTTTGTGTGGACTCCTGGAACGGTAGCTGCTACATTTGCAGTAGCCAATAGGGATCCTAACAAATGAAACCATCTCTGTATTGTCACGGCCCCTCCCTGCAGGCAGAGGAGGGTCGTTAGTTAGTGATTGGAGCCACCTGGGCTCAGGGTATTTAAACTGCTTCACTAACCATTCTTTCTCTCTCTCTGCTCCTCCAGGTATGATCCTGTTTTGTTTGTTCCTTTGTAGTTTTACGTAGTTTCCACTCAGTCATATTCACACACACAGATTCATGTACTTTACATACACCCTACATTATGACATTTCCACACCTCATTCCTTTTTCTTTGTTTAAAGTTAATAGTTTTTGGTTTATAATAAAGAACCTTTTGGATTGGCCTATACCTGTTGTTCGTGTTCCCTCATTTTTTGCCACAGGCTATGAGCCAGGCTGTGACAGTATAAACAATCCATTGTGGTTTGATTGAGTTTTTAGAGTAGCTTGACCATGTATGAGTGGCTCTAATCAGTTGTGTAGGAAGGAAGTAGGCTAAAGCCTGGTATCAGTTCTGATAATGACACTACGGAAAGTAGGGCTCATTAACGACCTCAGTATCTGGTGTTCTTCTTAAATGTCAGTGGTTCGCTGTGAGAATAACCACGGGAGAGGGAAAGCACCCGTCCAAAGACAAAACCTCAACAGGCAGGCAGGGACAGGTTGGTTAAGATCTATTTCAGGACCTGGTGGTGGTGAAGATGACCCCTGACCCCTCATGGCCAGCAGCACCCCTACAATCAGGACCTGGTGATAGTGAAGATGACCCCTGACCCCTCATGGCCAGCAGCACCCCTACCATCAGGACCTGGTGATAGTGAAGATGACCCCTGACCCCTCATGGCCAGCAGCACCCCTACCATCAGGACCTGGTGATAGTGAAGATGACCCCTGACCCTCATGGCCAGCAGCACCCCTACCATCAGGACCTGGTGATAGTGAAGATGACCCCTGACCCCTCATGGCCAGCAGCACCCCTACAATCAGGACCTGGTGATAGTGAAGATGACCCCTGACCTGTCATGGCCAGCAGCACCCCTACAGTAATCTCCAACATCTTCCCCAGCTTCCACTGCTTATAATCCTGCTGCTGTTTCTGCTGGTACTGGGCCCTTCTGTCCCTCAGCTCCTTCTCCCTCTGCAGCTGCTCTCCATAGTGAGCCTGGAAGAAGGCATCAAAGTCAAACATGGCCTTCCCTCCAACGTTGGAGAACCCCTGGGACCTGTGCTGTAGAATGCTGCTGTGGGCCAGAGGCTCTGGTGTTGTAGGTAGACTCCCGTTCCGAGGGTCTGCCGGCCCCCTGGACGTCTGACCCACTGAGGATGCCGCGGTCGTACTTCCTCCTCAGGACCATGCTCCGCAGCACGCTATAGGCCTCGCTGATCTCAGAGAAATGCTGGGTGGCCTCCTCGTTGTCGGGGTTCTTGTCTGGGTGGCCTCCTCGTTGTCGGGGTTCTTGTCTGGGTGGCCTCCTCGTTGTCGGGGTTCTTGTCTGGGTGGTAGATGAACGACTGTTTGTAGCAGGCGGTCTTGATTTGGGATCTGGTGTAGCTTGGGGACACTCGGAGGATGTCGTAGTAGGCCGTTCTGCTCCTGTGAAGAGGCGGGAAGTCTGACTGGTTGTTTTTGCGCCTCCAGCTGTAAGCCCTGGTGAGGAACTCTGGGTGAGGTCTAAACCGGCCTGACTGCTGCTCTGCCAGGTTGAGCATGACCGTGCTGAATGCTCGGAGCTGCTGAGGTGACCCAAAGGTTTCAGGGTGAAAGGTGGCCATGACAACACCTCTGTTATTCCAACAAGTCATCCTGTGTACTGTTACTAGGTTACCCTGGGACAGAGGCTGTACACTGGGCAGAACAGTTGCTAATTTGATAGATCGTTTAGCATCAATGTCTAATAAAAGTAAATCACAACTTGAACTAACTTGAGGTAATGTCCCATAACCCAGTCTGTTCTCATGTTTTAGGCTAAAAAGTATTTGAGCTCTGTGCTCTTAACTCCATATATTCAAGGGCATTATCTTGTGAGGTTTTCATTTTCCGGTTCCCAGGAACTTGCCCGACTGTCCCTTGTTGACACCTGCTGACATTTGTAAATCCGCTGTGCGGTTACCTTGGCTCTACAGGTTCTGGCTCCAATTATATAACCTGCTGCTACTGACATCGTTCTGTTTTCTTGACCTTTGGCGCAGGGAGGGAATGAATCAGTGCGTTTGTGATAGTTGAAAATCTGTACACTTCGCTCCCCAATCTCCGACTGACCTCCATTCTCCCGTAGGAGCAGGTACAGCGACCACGGAGAAAATACAGGGGTGGTAATCCGGTAAAATGTATAGCAGACACATGAGAGTCGATGTAAATGTTAAATGGTCACAAAAACGTATTCTGACATCCAATTATATAAGAGGAATTGAGGCTTGAACGTTATCAAATGTCACCTCTTCCTCTCGGGTATTACGTAAAGATTTTTGCGATAGTCTGTGCAACTGAATTTTTCGTATGCTTTAAAAATTGGGTTTATATATGCATTTCATTCAAGTTTTGTTTGTTGAAGTCGTTAGTGAAAGTATTTAATTGTAAAGTGTGTTGGTTGCCCCTTGCTGCGGCTCAGACGGACTACGTCATACTGCCGTATCAAAGCCCGGCTCCAGCATGACAACAGAACAACTCCTTTTGGGTTCAATCCGTCAATGTTGGAGAACTTATATTAAACCAACACAAAATAAACATGGTCTCAAGTTGTCGAAAACCCGAGCATATGGACCCCGCCTAAAAAATGGTTAGTATGACATTTTCAATGATTTTAAAGACAGTAATGAGAGCTAGCTAGCTAACTAGCTGGTTAGCCGCTAACTGTAGGAAGACTAATGTTTGCTAAATTAGTTCTCTAGTGATCTGCTCTCAAATACCTACATACCAAATGACTGGTCATTTATTTAGTTAATTATGTCCACTACATTTGATGTTTTAGGCTGGGTTTATATATAGCTATGTATCGCTAGCTAAACACTACTGATGTACAAGGACTTTATACGTTTGATTGATACAGCGCTTAGCTTCATGTGTTTTGATTTGTACTCGTTATGCAGTAATATAACGAAGAGGCCAAGAAATATTTTCAAAAGTGAGTCCTGAGTTTTGACAATGACCTCTTATATGCACAATATGAATCACTGTGTTTTGAATACAAGTCGTTGCATTTCCCATTTACATACTGATCAGAGGCTGTCCTTGATAGAATCGGTTTGAGACATAGTAGAATGTAATATGATTAAAGGTAACTAAGTAATCAACAGTAGAAGAATTTCCTCATTGATTCCCAGTTCTCGGGTGATTGAGATCCAGGGCCAGATGTCCTAGAGGACTGTGGAGCTGCTGAACCTGCCTGAGGACCAGCCCTGTTTCCTGCTAGATGTGGGGTAGGTGTACTGGCCAGGGGATGTCTGAGGGCTCTGGTTAGGACCAGCCCTGTTTCCTGCTAGATGTGGGGTAGGTGTACCGGCCAGGGGACGTCTGAGGGCTCTCGTTAGGACCAGCCCTGTTTCCTGCTAGATGTGGGGTAGGTGTACTGGCCAGGGGATGTCTGAGGGCTCTGGTTAGGACCAGCCCTGTTTCCTGCTAGATGTGGGGTAGGTGTACTGGCCAGGGGATGTCTGAGGGCTCTGGTTAGGACCAGCCCTGTTTCCTGCTAGATGTGGGGTAGGTGTACTGGCCAGGGGATGTCTGAGGGCTCTGGTTAGGACCAGCCCTGTTTCCTGCTAGATGTGGGGTAGGTGTACTGGCCAGGGGATGTCTGAGGGCTCTCATTAATGTAATAGGTCTGAGTAGGAGAACAGGACATTAAAGCGACTTCAGGGTGAGTGTGTGTATATAACTTGTCCCATCCACGTGTGACTCGGTGCTAAGTGGGGACTGCCGGGCGGACACAACACGACTTTACAAATCCTAACATCGCTGATCCTATCACATTTAAACGACCTTCACACACTACAAGATTCTTCACTTGCTTACCACTCTGTCTCGCAAAAATAAAAAGAGGCTGTGATGTGATTGTTAACGTAGCTGGAATGAGATGTGGCTCAAAGCAGAATCATAAGCCTTTTCAGTCAGACATTTAACGCTTACCATACAGAGTTGAAATATCTAGCCAATAAATAGTTTTATTGATTAACGTTGTGTGTACAGAGCTTGTTAGAGATGTAATGATTTGACCCTTTGGCAAATACAAATGCATACTATTAAGTCATCGCTCCCCAGTTAAAGTGCATAATGATAGCGTCTATGGTGGTCATTCTAGAAATAAAACAAGTCTTTCTTAAGCGAACACTCGTCCTTTTCTTACTTTACTGACTGCTGACAGCTGCTTTAATGAGGAAAAGTTTGACTTTAGTATGACTCATATGTGGTTGTCTCACCTAGTTACCTTAAGATGAATGTACTAACTGCAAGTCTCTCTGGATAAGAGTGTCTGCTAAATTACTCAAGTGTAAATGTTGTTGGTGCTTGAATGTCAAACTGACATCCTTTTTCTCAGGTTCTTCCTGTGTCTGTTGGGTAGACTTCCTGAAAACCCAACCAAGGTGAGGAAAAGAACGGTGGTTTCATTTCGAGAGACTATGCAGTCTTGAGTGCTGAACGCTGATGGCTTGTGTTTTCAGGGGCTGGGGTCAGAGACGGTGGACAGGACTGTCCCAAATCAAGTCCAGTTCACAAGACAGAGGTAAAGTGATTAATAACATTATCAACCTTAGACATGTTGTAATGCTTAATTACCACCATTATGTTAAAGCAAATACTTATTAATAAAAGTACTAGCGTAGATGGCATTGGGCAGGTCTTTTCCTCAGGTCAGGCCAGGCACATTTCCCTGCCCTGATGAGTTTGAAGGACCCAGATGGACATAGAGGGCTGTCGTCCTGCCTGACTACAATTACTGCCCGGCAGCTTTTCCTCCCTCTGACAACACATGATTTGACAGATGGGGATTTGGGAAACTCACTGTTCAGCCTTAGTGTCTCCACTTGCGCCTGCTGAATAGCTAGCTTTAAGGTGGCGCAATTGGGTAAGCCACTTCAGGTGGGCGGTCACGGGTTTCTGCAGTGTTTGCTGGGTCCAGCCTTGGTATGAGCCGAATCAGGAGGAAGTGGTACTCGCTTAGCAAGCAGCGTGACGTCATTTACAATCTGTCACGAGACATGGAGCAGATTGAAGTTAAAGTTGAGTAAAAATAACTACAGGTTGATTAGAGCTGAGGTGTCTCAATCCCTTCCTGTGTCTGCTGGAGGTTATTTCCTGTTTGTCTTCGTGAAGATCTCGCTTTAAGAACATGAAGGGCAAGTCTGCAAAGAAGGGAAAGACTGGATCCTGGAGGGGAGGAGAAGACAGGGCAGTTATGTACCCCTCTGTCTACACTGTCTCATTGAGAAGACAGGGCAGGTTCAGTTGAAGTCGGAAGTTTCCATACACCTTAGCCAAATACATTTAAACTCAGTTTTTCACAATTTCTGACATTTAATCCTAGTAAAAATTCCCCATCTTAGGTCAGTTAGGATCACCACTTTAAGAATGTGAAATGTCCGAATATTTGTAGATAATTATTGATTTCAGCTTTTATTTCTTTCATCACATTCTCAGTGGGTCAGAAGTTTTCATACACTCATTTAGTATTTGGTAGCATTGCCTTTAAATTGTTTAACTTGGGTCAATTGTTTCAGGTAGCCTTCCACAAGCTTCTCACAATAAATTGGGTGAATTTTGGCCCATTCCTCCTGACAGAGCTGGTGTAACTGAGTCAGGTTTGTAGGCCTCCTTGCTCGCACACGCTTTTTCAGTTCTGCCAACAAATGTTCTATAGGATTGAGGTCAGGGCTTTGTGATGACCACTCCAATACCTTGACTTTGTTGTCCTTAAGCCATTTTGCCACAACTTTGGAAGTATGCTTGGGGACATTGTCCATTTGGAAGACCCATTTGCGACCAAGCTTTAACTTCCTGACTGATGTCTTGAGATGTTGCTTCAATATATCCACATAATTTTCCTGCCTCATGATGCCATCTATTTTGTGAAGTGCACCAGTCCCTCCTGCAGCAAAGCACCCCCACAACATGATGCTGCCACCCCCGTGCTTCATGGTTGGGATGGTGTTCTTTGGCTTGCAATCTCCCCCTTTTCCTCCAAACATAACGATGGTCATTATGGCCAAACAGTTCTATTTTTGTTTCATCAGACCAGAGGACATTTCTCTAAAAAGTATGATCTTTGTTAAGTGTGCAGTTGTGCAGTTGCAAACCGTAGTCTTGCTTTTTTATGCTTTTTGTATGGTGGTCCTATGGTGTTTATACTTGCGTACTATTGTTTGTACAGATGAACGTGGTACCTTCAGGCGTTTGGAAATTGCTCCCAAGGATGAACCAGACTTGTGGAGGTCTACAAAAAAAAAATTGAGGTCTTGGCTGATTTTCTTTTGATTTTCCCATAATGTCAAGCAAAGAGACACAGAGTTTGAAGGTAGGCCTTGAAATACATCCACAGGTACACCTCCAATTGACTCAAATTATGCCAAATTATGTCAATTAGTCTATCAGAAGCTTCTAAAACCATTACATAATTTTCTGGAATTCTCCAAGCTGTTTAAAGACACAGTCAACTTAGTGTATGTAAACTTCTGACCCCCTGGAATTGTGATACAGTGAATTATAAGTGAAATAATCTCTCTGTAAACAATTGTTGGAAAAATGACTTGTGTCATGCACAAAGTAGATGTCCTAACCGACTTGCCAAAACTATAGTTTGTTAACAAGAAATTTGTGGAGTGGTTGAAAAATGAGTTTTAATGACTCCAACCTAAGTGTAGGTAAACTTCCGACTTCGACTGTATGAACCCCTCTGTCTACACTCTCATTGAGAAGACAGAGCAGGTATGAACCCCTCTGTCTACACTCTCATTGAGAAGACAGAGCAAGTATGAACCCCTCTGTCTACACTGTCATTAAGACAGAGCAGGTATGTACCCCCTGTCTACACTGTCTCATTGAGAAGACAGGGCAGGTATGTACCCCTCTGTTTACACTGTCTCATTGAGAAGACAGAGCAGGTATGCACCCCCTGTTTACACTGTCTCATTGAGAAGACAGGGCAGGTATGTACCCCTCTGTTTACACTGTCTCATTGAGAAGACAGAGCAGGTATGTACCCCTCTGTCTACACTGTTTCATTGGGTGGTGATCCTGTACAGGTCAACATTAGTACCATCAACTTATGACATTCATACAGTTTACGACCCCATTTGGATGAAGCCATCAGGCTCTGTAACAGAAAGGCTGGTCTCTTACTGTCTGTGGTGTGTTCTGTCTCTTAGGGAAGTTCGAGCTGACACAAAGTACACTGTCCGGCAGAGAAGGCCTCCCTTCTAAACCCCAGTCAGTCCTGTGTGTTCCTGCCTGGAGATTCACCCTTATGGAATACTACTGTCCTGCGGACAGAATCTGGACAGGAACTGGCCCCTCTCTAGGACGTGGTCCCAATCCTCTGGACAGAAACGGGCCCCTCTCTAGGACATGGTCCCAATCCTCTGGACAGAAACTGGCCCCTTTCTAGGACGTGGTCCCAATCCTCTGGACAGAAACGGGCCCCTCTCTAGGACATGGTCCCAATCCTCTGGACAGAAACTGGCCCCTTTCTAGGACGTGGTCCCAATCCTCTGGACAGAAACCGGCCCCTCTCTAGGACATGGTCCCAATCCTCTGGACAGAAACGGGCCCCTCTCTCGGACGTGGTCCCAATCCTCTGGACAGAAATGGGCATCTCTAGGACATGATGGACATCAACAACAAATGGACAGCAAAGAAAATAAATCCCCCTCTCTGATCTTAGACCCATTCTTCTGGACTAGATCATTTCCCCTCAAGCTGCATATTCTATTTTAAATGTTTGATGTTTGTTTGAAAGCTTGAATTAAACATATGTTATCTAACATGTCTTGAACTGCATTGTTGGTAAAGGGCTTGTGAGTAAGCATTTCACTGTAAGGTCTACAACACCTGTTGTATTCTGCATTTCACTGTAAGGTCTACTACACCTGTTGTATTCTGCATTTCACTGTAAGGTCTACAACACCTGTTGTATTCTGCATTTCACTGTAAGGTCTACTACACCTGTTGTATTCTGCATTTCACTGTAAGGTCTACAACACCTGTTGTATTCTGCATTTCACTGTAAGGTCTACAACACCTGTTGTATTCTGCATTTCACTGTAAGGTCTACAACACCTGTTGTATTCTGCATTTCACTGTGAGGTCTACTACACCTGTTGTATTCAGCGTTTCACTGTGAGGTCTACTACACCTGTTGTATTCAGCATTTCACTGTGAGGTCTACTACACCTGTTGTATTCAGCATTTCACTGTAAGGTCTACACCTGTTGTATTCAGCATTTCACTGTAAGGTCTACTACACCTGTTGTATTCTGCATTTCACTGTGAGGTCTACTACACCTGTTGTATTCTGCATTTCACTGTGAGGTCTACTACACCTGTTGTATTCTGCATTTCACTGTAAGGTCTACTACACCTGTTGTATTCAGCATTTCACTGTAAGGTCTACTACACCTGTTGTATTCAGCGTTTCACTGTAAGGTCTACTACACCTGTTGTATTCAGCGTTTCACTGTAAGGTCTACTACACCTGTTGTATTCAGCGTTTCACTGTAAGGTCTACTACACCTGTTGTATTCAGCATTTCACTGTAAGGTCTACTACACCTGTTGTATTCAGCATTTCACTGTAAGGTCTACTACACCTGTTGTATTCAGCGTTTCACTGTAAGGTCTACTACACCTGTTGTATTCAGCGTTTCACTGTAAGGTCTACTACACCTGTTGTATTCAGCGTTTCACTGTGTGGTCTACTACACCTGTTGTATTCAGCGTTTCACTGTAAGGTCTACTACACCTGTTGTATTCAGCATTTCACTGTGAGGTCTACTACACCTGTTGTATTCAGCATTTCACTGTGAGGTCTACTTCACCTGTTGTATTCAGCATTTCACTGTAAGGTCTACTACACCTGTTGTATTCAGCATTTCACTGTAAGGTCTACTACACCTGTTGTATTCAGCATTTCACTGTAAGGTCTACTACACCTGTTGTATTCTGCATTTCACTGTGAGGTCTACTACACCTGTTGTATTCTGCATTTCACTGTAAGGTCTACACCTGTTGTATTCTGCATTTCACTGTGAGGTCTACTACACCTGTTGTATTCAGCATTTCACTGTAAGGTCTACACCTGTTGTATTCAGCATTTCACTGTAAGGTCTACAACACCTGTTGTATTCAGCATTTCACTGTAAGGTCTACTACACCTGTTGTATTCTGCATTTCACTGTGAGGTCTACTACACCTGTTGTATTCAGCATTTCACTGTGAGGTCAACACCTGTTGTATTCGGCACGTGACAAATAAAATTTGATTTGATGACTTGTTTCATAGGCCCATATCAATCCCAGTGAATATTCATGTCATTCAGAGACCAATAGTCATCCTAGTGGATAGTCATGTAATTTAGAGGCCAATAGTCATGTAATTTAGAGACCAATAGTCATGTAATTTAGAGGCCAATAGTCATGTAATTTAGAGGCCAATAGTCATGTAATTTAGAGGACAATAGTCATCCTAGTGGATAGTCATGTAAATTAGAGGCCAATAGTCATGTAATTTAGAGACAATAGTCATGTAATTTAGAGGCGAATAGTCATGTAATTGAGAGGCCAATAGTCATCCTAGTGGATAGTCATGTAAATTAGAGGCCAATAGTCATGTAATTTAGAGGCCAATAGTCACCCTAGTGGATAGTCATGTAAATTAGAGGCCAATAGTCATGTAATTTAGAGACCAATAGTCTTGTAATTTAGAGGCCAATAGTCATCCTAGTGGATAGTCATGTAAATTAGAGGCCAATAGTCATGTAATTTAGAGGCCAATAGTCACCCTAGTGGATAGTCATGTAATTTAGAGGCCAATAGTCACCCTTGTGGATAGTCATGTAATTTAGAGGCCAATAGTCACCCTAGTGGATAGCATCACTACTCTGGACAGTTCTGACTTAGACTATGTGGACAACTACAAATACCTGGGTGTCTGGTTAGACTGTAAACTCTCCTTCCAGACTCACATCAAACATCTCCAATCCAAAGTTAAATCTAGAATTGGCTTCCTATTTCGCAACAAAGCATCTTTCACTCATGCTGCCAAACATACTCTCGTAAAACTGACCATACTACCGATCCTCGACTTCGGCGATGTCATTTACAAAATAGCCTCCAATACCCTACTCAATAAACTGGATGTAGTCTATCACAGTGCCATCCGTTTTGTCACCAAAGCCCCATACACTACCCACCACTGCGACCTGTACGCTCTCGTTGGCTGGCCCTCGCTTCATACTCGTCCCCAAACCCACTGGCTCCAGGTCATCTACAAGACCCTGCTAGGTAAAGCCCCCCTTATCTCAGCTCGCTGGTCACCATAGCAGCACCCACCTGTAGCACGCGCTCCAGCAGGTATATCTCTCTGGTCACCCCCAAAGCCAATTCCTCCTTCAGCCGCCTCTCCTTCCAGTTCTCTGCTGCCAATGACTGGAACGAACTACAAAAATCTCTAAAACTGGAAACACTCATCTCCCTCACTAGCTTTAAGCACCAGCTGTCAGAGCAGCTCACAGATTACTGCACCTGTACATAGCCCATCTATAAATAGCCCAAACAACTACCTCTTCCCCTAATGTATTTATTTATTTATTTTGCTCCTTTGCACCCCAGTATTTCTACTTTGCACACTCATCTACTGTCAAATCTACCATTCCAGTGTTTTACTTGCTATATTGTATTTACTTTGCCACCATGGCCTATTTATTGCCTTTACCTCCCTTATCTCACCTCATTTGCTCACATTGTATATACATTGTATTATTGACTGTATGTTTGTTTTACTCCATGTGTAACTCTGTGTTGTTGTATGTGTCGAACTGCTTTGCTTTTATCTTGGCCAGGTCGCAGTTGTAAATGAGAACTTGTTCTCAACTTGCCTACCTGGTTAAATAAAAAATAAATACATAAAAATTTCATTCAGAGGCCAATAGTCATCCCGGTGGATAGTCATGTAATTTAGAGGCCAATAGTCATTACATTTTAGTCATTTAGCAGACGCTCTCATCCAGAGCAACTTACAGTAGTGAATGCATTTCATACATGTTTTTTTTCTTCTGTACTGGTCCCCCGTGGGAATCGAACCCACAACCCTGGCGTTGCAAACACCATGCTCTACCAACTGAGCCACACGGGTCATCCCAGTGGATAGTTATGTCATTTAGAGGCCACTAGTCATCCCAGGCCTGTGGGCTACATGTAATTATTTTGAGATATGCCGTATTACATTGTCGATAGTCTCATTCATCTGAATGCAGTGTTATTAACTGAACAACATTCGTCTTTTATCTCTGTAATAATAAACATGTTCTCTAACATGACTCAGCTATTCTCCATGCTATTGGAAGTGTATATGAACGAGATCACTACTGCACAGACACATGACATAGGTCCCGTGTGGCTCAGTTGGTAGAGCATGGTGTTTGCAACGCCAGGGTTGTGGGTTCGATTCCCACGGGGGGGGCCTGTACGGAAGAAAAAAAAAATGTATGAAATGTATGTATTCACTACTGTAAGTCGCTCTGGATAAGAGCTTCTGTGATGATTCCAAACAATGTGTTAATGGTGTAATGTATTGTATAATTCGCACTAGATTCATGCATAATGCATGTATAAATCATTAGGAATCGATTAATACGGTAGGCGACAGATCTACAATAACTTGAACCCTGCTGTCTTTTATACCTATAGAGGCCGCTCTTGCACAACAAATAGCTTCCTCCAGAAATATCAGGGCTCACTTGGGCGTTATCCTCTTCTAGGCGACGTGTTAAACCTTGTCCATTTCATGTTCCCGCCTGTGGTCTTTTAGGGGGGGTGGGAGAAATATGTCGCATCAGAATGCATTTTGATATGGGGATATAATCTGATGCGAGAAACACTGGGGATTCATGTGTGGGGAAAAAAAACGGGTGGCCTAGCCTCACCTTTCAAGCGCGTCAACCCTTAGGGAGTCCCACCTTCCAAAACACTGACGAGGAAATCACGCTGCCAGCTTCCCATCCACCAGCTTCCCATCCACCAGCCGACTGAAGCGCGCACTCAGCGTTTGGACACCCGTCTGCTCTCTCTGCTTTTTGCCACCGCTCTTCTGAAGATTATAGAAAATATCAAGAATAAGCGGGCAAACCATCCCCGCCACTACATTCATAAAGGGGCGTTACGGAGAGAGAGAGAGAGTCGGACAAGTGTAACATAAGTGATCATGAAGGACCGCACGCAAGAACTTCGACACGTGAGTTGACACTTATTTTTTTGTCAATCTATAAATAGTCCGTTTATAGTTATCGAAGAAGGAGTGGTCACAGTGGCAATGGTATCTGACTGTAGGCTACTGTAGACTATTCAAACGTTTGATGGGATAACTGGATATTATAAATTAGCCAATATCTTAGTGGGAAACATTGTGCCAAGCAACAGTTGTCAAATAGGACTAGACGAGGAAATATATATATATATATAAAAAAAACCCACTTTGGGTATGACAACTTATTTACTGTATTAACCTATGGTGACAAAATTGCTCATGGTTATATTGAAAAAGGCAATAGGTGATATAAACGAGTTTTTGAGGTGGGGTCTGGGCTGGTACATATATAACGTGTGACCATGGTGACCATATTACAGCCATGTTATCATAAATAACAGCTCCAGCGCCGATTATCGAGGCGTTGCCTGCATTTTGTCAATAGACAATGAATGAGAGAAACTGGGCTATATTTTCACAGTCCACCGTGAGGAGAGGTTCGAGATGGGCACTCCAGACTCACTTCACATTTTGTTTTTCCTGGAATTACACATTTCCATTGCGCTTTCATCACCATATGAGCGAGCAGCTGGCATGTGGGCACTGGACACCTCACTGTGCGTAACGCTATTACGCGCAAATGTGTACAGTACGGTTGACTTATCCATGACGATTCTCTCTGTTATGAATCTCCGTCGATAGAATGATGTTGAATTTCGACCTGGTAACAAATTCCTCCAGAGCTTCATTGTAAAGCCACTCTCCAATAGCTGATGTAGGTGATGCTTTTGGTGGGACCTGAAAGCGAGGACACATGGTCGGACCATGCTGTGTCTTGGGTTCTCCAAGGATTTGTGGGATGGTGATAATACATCTGTGTGTATGACAATTGATTTGGGTAAAAACCTATACAATAATGTGTGTTCCCAGATGATAGCACTAAGAAGTATTCATTAAAACACTCGTTTCCAGATTGGTCCTTGATGGTAAAAGTATCAATCAAGCCCATTTGATTTAATGTATTTTTTTTACAAAGCATTTGTCACCAAGTGAAAAGAGGTTCTAGTTGTTTAAATAGCCTGCTAGGGGTGTCGATGACTTTCCCTGTCAGAATATCAGCTCTACCTCACTCTTTCTGCACACCTGCTAATCACCGAGCCGCTGTCCCTGATGGTGGAGAGAGGGGTGGCGGTGCAGGGGAGACTGTTGATAGGATGGAACAGACCATGGTGAACGAATGAAGAACCATACCACACCTTCATTTTCATTGTGTTTTTCCTTTAATGTGTTGGAGCAGATTTGCTGTCTGTGTTCGTTATCTCATGTGAGAGGAGGAGGGGTGTGTGTGTGTGTGTGTGTGTGTTGTGTGTGTGTGGTGTGTGTGTGTGTGTGTGTGTGTGTGTGTGTGTGTGTGTGTGTGTGTGTGTGTGTGTGTGTACGCACCATCAGACCGTCTGTCTGAGCGGCCTTGGATCTCAGGAGAGTGAGGCTATTGTCAGACCTGTGTAAGTGCCAATTAAGCTGAGGAGAATAGTGGGGTGAAAGGAGGAGAGAGGAGAAAACGCTGGAAACAATTTACGACTCCTCTGTTTCACCAGATCGCTGTATGAATTGGCCCCAGAGGGGAATTCACTTTGCTTCCCCCAAACACACTGCCTCCTCTCCCCCCTCAGACACACTGCCTCCTCTCCCCCCTCAGACACACTGCCTCCTCTCCCCCCTCAGACACACTGCCTCCTCTCCCCCCTCGCTCAGACACACTGCCTCCTCTCCCCCCAGACACACTGCCTCCTCTCCCCCCCAGACACACTGCCTCCTCTCCCCCCCAGACACACTGCCTCCTCTCCCCCCTCAGACACACTGCCTCCTCTCCCCTCTCAGACACACTGCCTCCTCTCCCCCCTCAGACACACTTCCTCCTCTCCCCCCTCGCTCAGACACACTGCCTCCTCTCCCCCCTCGCTCAGACACACTGCCTCCTCTCCCCCCTCGCTCAGACACACTGCCTCCTCCCCCCTCGCTCAGACACACTGCCTCCTCTCTCCCCTCAGACACACTGCCTCCTCTCCCCCCTCAGACACACTGCCTCCTCTCCCCTCTCAGACACAATGCCTCCTCTCCCCCCTCAGACACACTGCCTCCTCTCCCCCCAGACACAATGCCTCCTCTCCCCCCCAGACACACTGCCTCCTCTCCCCTCTCAGACACACTGCCTCCTCTCCCCCCCAGACACACTGCCTCCCCCCTCAGACACACTGACTCCCCTCTCAGACACACTGCCTCCTCCCTCCCCTCGCTCAGACATACTCTCCTCTCCCCCCTCGCTCAGACACACTGCCTCCTCTCCCCCCTCGCTCAGACACACTTCCTCCTCTCCCCCCTCAGACACACTGCCTCCTCTCCCCCCTCAGACACACTGCCTCCTCTCCCCCCTCAGACACACTGCCTCCTCTCCCCCCCGACACACTGCCTCCTCTCCCCCCTCAGACACACTGCCTCCTCTCCCCCCTCAGACACACTGCCTCTCCCTCAGACACACTGCCTCCTCTCCCCCCTCAGACACACTTGCCTCTTCCCCTCTCAGACACACTGCCTCCTCTCCCCCCTCAGACACACTGCCTCTCCCTCAGACACACTTGCCTCTCCCCTCTCAGACACATTGCCTCCTCTCCCCCCTCAGACACACTGCCTCGCCTCTCCCTCAGACACACTGCCTCCTCTCCCCCCTCAGACACACTGCCTCCTCTCCCCCCTGAGACACACTGCCTCCTCTCCCCCCTCAGACACACTGCCTCTCCCTCAGACACACTGCCTCCTCTCCCCCTTCAGACACACTGCCTTCTCTCCCCCCTCAGACACACTGCCTCTCCCTCAGACACACTGCTTCCTCTCCCCCCCAGACACACTGCCTCCTCTCCCCTCTCAGACACACTGCCTCCTCTCCCCCCCAGACACACTGCCCCCTCTCCCCCCCAGACACACTTCCTCCTCTCCCCTCTCAG
Organism: Salmo salar; assembly: GCF_965601325.2. Lineage (NCBI taxonomy): Eukaryota > Metazoa > Chordata > Actinopteri > Salmoniformes > Salmonidae > Salmo > Salmo salar. Next base: position 88,214,136 of record NC_138310.1, read on the forward strand.
ACACACTTCCTCCTCTCCCCTCTCAGACACACTGCCTCCTCTCCCCCCTCAGACACACTGCCTCCTCTCCCCCCTCAGACACACTGCCTCCTCTCCCCCCTCAGACACACTGCCTCCTCTCCCCTCTCAGACACACTGCCTCCTCTCCCCTCTCAGACACACTGCCTCCTCTCCCCCCTCAGACACACTTCCTCCTCTCCCCCCTCAGACACACTGCCTCTCCCCCCTCAGACACACTGCGTCTCCCTCCAGGAGTGTTTCTCATATAGCCTTTCATGCTGCTGCTGCACAGGCATCCATGGATAGATGAACAGGTACCTGTTAAGAACTGGACAGTGGACTGAGTTTCTGTTTGTCTTTGAGCCTTACGTGTTTAGGTTAATACCGTGCATTCAGAAAGTATTTTCCACATTTTGTTACGTTACAGCCTTATTCTAAAATGGATTAAATATATTTTTTCCTCTCATCAATCTACACACAATAGACTATAATGAAAAGCAAAATGTTTTTTGTTTGTTTGCACAATTATTAAAATAAGAAACTGAAATATGACATTTTATATAAGTATTCAGACCCTTTACTCAGTACTTTGTTGAAGCACCTTTGACAGCGATTACATCCTTGAGTCTTCTTGGGAAAACGCTACAAGCTTGGCACACCTGTATTTGGGGAGTTTCTCCCATTCTTCTTTGCAGATCCTCTCAAGCTCTGTCAGGTTGGATGGGGAGCATCGCTGCGCAGCTTTTTCAGGTCTCTCCAGGGATGTTCGATCTTGTTCTAGTCCGGGCTCTGGCTGGGCCACTCAAGGACATTCAGAGACTTTGGGTCGTTGTCCTTTTGGAAGGTGAAACTTCGCCCCCAGTCTGAGGTCCTGATCACTCTGGAGCAGGTTTTCATCAAGGATCTCTGTACTTTGCTCCATTCATCTTTTCCGCAATCCTGACTAATCTCCCAGTACCTGCCGCTGAAAAACATCCCCACAGTGTGATGCTGCCACCACCATGCTTCACCGTAGGGATGGTGCCAGGTTTCCTCCAGATGTGACGCATGGCATTCAGGCCAAATAGTGCAATCTTGGTTTCATCACATCAGAGAATCTTGTTTCTCCTGGTCTGAGAGTCCTTTAGGTGCACTTTGGCAAACTCCAAGTAGGCTGTCATGTGCCTTTTACTGAGGAGTGGCTTCCGTCTAGCCACTCTACCATAAAGGCCTGATGGGTGGAGTGCTGCAGAGATGGTTGCCCTTCTGGAACGTTCTCCCATCTCCACAGAGGAACTCTGGAGCTCTGTCAGAGTGACCATCAGGTTCTTGGTCACCACCCTTGTCCTCCGATTGCTGAGTTTGGCCCGGGAGACCAGCTCTAGGAAGAGTCTTGGTGGTTCCAAACTTCTTCCATTTAAGAATGATGGAGGCCACTGTGTTCTTGGGGACCTTCGATGCTGCTGACATTTTTTGGTACCCTTCCCCAGATCTGTGCCTCGACACAATCCTGTCTCCTTCGACCACATGGTTTGATTTTTGCTCCCACATGCACTGTCAACTGTGGGACCTCATATAGACTGGTGTGTCCAATCAATTGCATTTACCACAGGGGGACTCCAATAAAGTTGTCTCAAGGATGATCAATGGAAACAGGATGCACCTGAGCTACATTTCGAGTCTGAATATCTCTGTAAATAAGGAATTTCTGTTTTATATGTTTAATACATTTGCTAAAATGTTTAAAAACCTGTTTTCCCTTTGTCATTATGGGGTATTGTGTGTAGATTTGCTATATATTTAATCCATTTTAGAATAAGGCTGTAGAAAAAGGGAAGGGGTCTGAATACTTTCTGACTGCACTGAATGAAAGTCTACAGAGGTAGAACTACCTCTAGGGTAGAGGTTGATCTGGTTCCGTTCCAATATGACCCATGTGTTCCAACAGCTGATCAGTGTTATGGTGATCAGCGTGCTATATGAGCTCAGCATCGGCCAGTGTCCCTGCTATGACATACCTCCATCCCTCTGTCCCGTTTTCTGTCCTCCTTTTCCCCCTCTCCCAGTTGTTCCAGGAGGAGGGTGTTAGTGACAGGTGGAGTAAACAGAGGTGTGAGTAACGTTGTTCAACCAGCCTGAAGCACACACAGAAAAACCACCATGCATTATCTTACACCCTTCAGGGTTTCAGCTCATCTATCAACATGTCATCAATTTCTCTAATTTCCGGCCTGTTTTTCCCCCCCAGATCACCCCACCCTAGAGGTAGTGAGGTAGTTCAGATCCAACCTCTACACTAGAGGTAGTTCAGATCCAACCTCTACACTAGAGGTAGTTCAGATCCCCCTCTACACTAGAGGTAGTTCAGATCCAACCTCTACACTAGAGGTAGTTCAGATCCAACCTCTACACTAGAGGTAGTTCAGATCCAACCTCTACACTAGAGGTAGTTCAGATCCCCCTCTACACTAGAGGTAGTTCAGATCCAACCTCTACACTAGAGGTAGTTCAGATCCAACCTCTACACTAGAGGTAGTTCAGATCCAACCTCTACACTAGAGGTAGTTCAGATCCAACCTCTACACTAGAGGTATTTCAGATCCAACCTCTACACTAGAGGTAGTTCAGATCCAACCTCTACACTAGAGGTAGTTCAGATCCAACCTCTACACTAGAGGTAGTGAGGTAGTTCATGTCTTTCTCTCTTTTTCTCCCTTCTGGAGAGTCATGATGAATCATTAAGAGCCCCCTTCCTCTCCTCATGGTATAACCCTGTTCATCAGTGTTACTACATCAGTGTTACTACCAGCTCAGACAGGACCAGTGACATGTCTCTGTGTGGTTAGAGTGACACATTAACTAATAGGGTAGATGTGGAACAGTGACCTAGCGACCGCATGTGTTTGTATGCCAGTTGAACAAAAAAACTATTGATTCAATTTGAGGGGAAAGCCTTGACTCCTGATGTCGTTCTGGGGTTCTCATTCATTAATTCATTAATTCTGTGAATGTTGTCTGTGTCTCTATCCCCAATGTCCTTTTCCTGAGCTTCTCTGTAACATGGTTTTCCAGTCTCAGTAATGACAGGTTGTTTATGTAACATGGTTTTCCAGTCTCAGTAATGACAGGTTGTTTCTCTCTGTAACATGGTTTTCCAGGCTCAGTAATGACAGGTTGTTTATGTAACATGGTTTTCCAGTCTCAGTAATGACAGGTTGTTTCTCTGTAACATGGTTTTCCAGGCTCAGTAATGACAGGTTGTTTATGTAACATGGTTTTCCAGTCTCAGTAATGACAGGTTGCTTCTCTCTGTAACATGTTTTTCCAGTCTCAGTAATGACAGGTTGTTTATGTAACAAGGTTTTCCAG